>NC_044012.1:14541071-14852857 GCF_900496995.4 Aquila chrysaetos chrysaetos
GCTATATTTCTGCCCAGTTATCTCCCCTGTATCTCCTGCTGTCAAGCTGGGTAAGTAGTAAGCATGCGAGCAACTGAACTGGTTAAGTACTACCTCAGCATTGCTGAATACAAAGTTCTCTGGAACAGTAACTCTACTGTTCAAAGTGATGGTGTGAAGGGAAGAGAGATTCCTACCTGGGGATAAAAATAAAAAGTTACATGGGAAGGGAAAGGGGAAACAGAGGAGATGGTGGAGGTCTGCAATTCAGCAGTCAACAGGTATTTCACTTAGATATCTAACCTTGTACAGGTCAAGCTTACATTTTAATTCTTCTTCCTTTCAAATAGTTTGACACATGCCTCTCCTCAATAACGCATGTGGCATAGCTACCATTTACAATCAAACTGTTGTCAGTATTGGAAAGCAAGAGTTTGTAGATAACTGCCAACAGCAAGCAATTTTAACTTTGCTTTCACCATGCTTGTTACGCTATAAATTACCTTCACTTTCACACAACTACATTAGCAGTAATGCTATAGTTGTTTCAGGAAACCCACTGGATGTTTGTACCTCAGAATAGTTGCTTTGAAATTCCTAAGACTACTCAGAAGTCGATAAGCATATGCAGCAAAGTTTGCAGGCAGGTGGACTGTTGTTGTATTACCACTTAAATGTACCAGACACACAAAACTCTCATTTGGCAGTTATAAATAGAAAAGTGTCTAAAATAAAGTCAACCAGGCAATTCACTGGCTAATTGTTCAAGTTTACAGAGCAATTGCCACTCTAAAGCATTTAAAGGCTTTAATTATCCCTATGCTGTACATGCATATAGCCATTAGCAATGGCCTATTTAGCCCATGAGATACCTACAAAGTTTGTACAAAAAGAATGCACCTACATGCTGCCAAGACCAAGATTATAGCTTAGGAGTTCTCAGAACATAGCCCTGGATCAAATCAACAGACTACAGCATTTCAGACAACTACTGCACAATGACTTGACTGCTGACTCATGTACACATATCCAAAAGGCTAATAATTCAGCACATTTTGTTGGCTACATGAAAACATGCATGTTGCTTTAAGCAGCAAGTCCTCAAGATTGAGGTTGGAGGGCCTATGCAGAACTTCGTGGCTTTACAAACTACAAATGATACCATGCAAAAGGTAAGTCCTTCAAATATATCAGTAAGTTATCTGTATCTCTAAGTATAGAGTTGACTGATGACTACTCAGACAAAAAAAAAAAAAAAAAAAAAAAATCACATAAATGTAAGCAATGCAAAATTACCTTTGGAAAGTCAACCAAAATATTTAGGACTGGTATTGTACCAACACACTAAGTTTAGGCAATATGAAGTCTGGATGACATAAGTCAGCGTATTCCCAGAAATAAAATTGTTTTTATTACTATCTGACAAATATCAGAAAAATAGCCAGTTGAGCATCATGCATTTAAAGTGAAAGCTGGCATCAGAAAGCCATTTTCCTCTTAAAGGAAGTTAACATATTATGCCAGGTGGTGTGAAAATAATGTACGAAAGAGTTACTGGAGAAAATTAGGTCATTTCCAATAAAAAATTCCCTTCTCTTACAGGGACACTTGACAGTCAATTGACAAGTAGCCTTTTTATCTAAGCAATCAAGTGGCAAGCATTTGACAAATGTTTTTTGGATATTGTTGTCATTATATTTATGAAAGGCAATTACTTTATTCCAGTGGCAAATAGGACATGTTTCAGGGAATTTTCAACAAAGTGTTTGATCCCTAATCTATTGTGAACGGCCAAAAGACAGCTGGTGGGCTTTTGTGCATTTAAAATTAGAAGATCAGCTGCCAAGTCTCACTTCAAATTTCTAAGCAGTAAAACTGCACGTTTCACAGCTGAAGCAGAACTGGCATATTTAGATATCTATATTGCAGCCATAAGGAGCGAAAAATATGCAGGACTTAAAATTTGGGGAACTGGGAGTTAATTGTGGGTTGTAAGCCTAGCTTTGACCAACATAATGGTAGCAAATGCCACATGCTAGTTTCATCAGTTAAGAGATATCTTTCCTGCCACTCAGGTGCAGCATTCATTTTTCCTGAGTTCAACACCTTCCCCATCTTGCAATACTGCACAACACAACTGAGAATTGGAAAGGACAGCAGCACAGATTTTGCCTTGGTGGAATCTGGTATGGTTTCAAAGGTATAGCTGGTAGAGATCATTAGACATGCACAACTTGCTCTGATCCTGTAGGTTAAGTGTGCACACAACCATAAGCTAGCTCCTGGTGGTGACTCAGTGGGAATAAGAGACATACTACTGCACCAGGACCCAGGAAACTTGAACTCTATTTCCAAATCTCTGTAACAGAAACACATAGAAAATGCTCATCAAGGAAGTGATATGGACCCTAAATTACCATGCAAAGTTTGACTCTTCATCATGCTTTTTATAATCTTCAAAACCCTTTCCAGCAGCCAGGCAACACATTTAGGGGTTGTGTTAGCTTGAGATAAATTCAAGCATGGCTGGATGTGACCAAGCAGTGGCCTGAATTAGAACAGCAATGCTTACTGTTACAGCGTCAGTAGTCTCTGCAGTGCATGCCACCTATTTTTCCTCTCAGTAAACTATATTTATTTCCTATCCTCACAGATTTACAGCAGAGATTAATAGGAAGATGGCCATATTAAACCTGAAAAGGATGGGCTAAATAGTTTATGGTTTTAAGCCAGTTGCATTGTCTTTTTAAGCTACTGATAAATTTAATCTGTATAAATACAACTGCCATGATAAAGTCACAGTCTAGTGCATTAGAAAGCACTTACTAGCCTCTTAGGGACAAAGACGATTAAAATCAAGTTAGCGAGATGAATAATGACAGTGTCATTTTAGCTAATGCACTAGACAAAACCTTTCTGTCTATATATAAAGTCTTAAGGAACCCCCATCAGCACCAGTGTGATTCACTTTGTAATCACTAATGACTAACAGGAACTCCGAAATCAGATCTGTGATTTTATCCTTGTCAGAATAAAATGGTGTCAGTTATCTGAAATACACATCAGGAACATTAGACCTTTACAGCCATGATTCATAGCTTTGCAGTACTTAAGAAAATTGCTATGGCTACATACACCCTCAAAACAAAGAAGCTTTACTTCTGATTTTCTTTACAATTTCTTCTGCCTTTACTCCAGTACATCACCCCCCTTGGTGGGAACAAATTGGGTAGAACCAATGCAGATGAACTCCATGGGCAAAAGAAGCAGCAAGAAAAGCGTTGCCATTTTTATTTATTCACATATGACCCCTTGCTGTTGACAAGTCCAGCACACAAACACTACCAGCACTCAGCTGGAAAAGCACTCCTGCATCCTCCTCCACCTCCCAGCTAACACACTCTGGGAAGTAGTGGTACCCATGGGCTGCCCAAGCAGGGGCGAGCTGCTTACCACCTCGCCAACTAGCAGCTACCTCCACATCTTTTACTCAGTCATCAAGGAAGCCATATCAACCCTAAATTACTATGCAACCTTTGTTCTTCACAACCAGTTCTCTGGGGAGCCTCCATCCATTACCACTGCCTCTGCTTCATCCCACTTTTTATCCATTTTCTCAGTTGCTCAAGTTATTTACTATCCTGCCCACAGAGCCAGGAAACTGCTAGCCATCTATCATACACTGTTACACCTTCCCATATTGGCTAATAGTAAAATGACATTACAAGACGACAATAAGTAGGCATGTTTCAGAACATTAGGTGGACTTAAGAAGTCTTATGCACCCCCTATTCAAAGTATTGCTTTTTCACATCTAGTATGATAGCTTTCAATATGATATTGCATTTCATCTCTCATTCCATGAACATAAATTTTGGAGAATTCCCTACCATGTCTACTTCAAATATGGGAGAAAGGAGGGGGGAGATAAAGTGAAAAGCTAAGTGATGGCAACCAAAAATATAGAAAGACACGCTGGAGAACAGAATCCAGCTTAATTTTCAGACTAAGGTTTAGTCTCTGTTAGATAACCTCACCTCCTTTGTTTTTTTTATGCTTTCAAATTGTGTGCCTTCAGAAGCAAAGTCTCATGCACTCTGCTTCAGTTATCTGTTGTGTGCAGCTAGAAGAATCTTGTCTTGCTTTCATGAAACATTTGAATAAATACTATTCAGAAACTGATGTAAAACAGGAATGATACTCTAGTTGAAACCAGTCAGTCCCAGTACACAATCAAACCTGCAAAACAGCTCTAATGCAGTCACAAGGCAGTCCTTTAGCAAAAAACAAGCAGTGTTCTCAAATATATCTCTTTGGTTATGCTGTACGTAAGAGATCTCCCAAAGAAGTCACTTAAAGAAGGAAGTTTCAAAAAACTGAACGCCAACTGCAATAAAGAGCACAAACATGTTAACCTGCAACATGATAGCACATGTTTCCTCAAGATTATTACTCAAAAGCCAGTGAAGTCTGGGAATCATTAGCCTGGAGTTTCTCTGGTCAGATAAAATACTTAATCTAGTAAGTCAGTTCATTCCTGTCCTCAGCATATGATTTTCATGCACATTCCACCTACAAATGGATTAAAATGGACTCCTACACTTTTTCCAGATCTGTAACCGTTGAAATTCTTAGTTTGGGGCTGCCAGTTCAGTGGAATAGGTTCCCCATATAAAATTGAATTATGTTCTCTAGGTTACTAAAACCAAACCATTGCAAGCTTCATTTTGGCACTCAAGCTTATCGAGGTTCAGATCACAGAAAATACTATTATTTTGCTCTGGCTTCACCCTCTCTCTCCATCCCTTGTCATTAAAACTTTTCTTTAAGCCATATCCTTCAAACATAGCACCTGAAACAATCAAAATACTTTAAGATTCATACTGCATCCTCTTTCATTGCTATCCTAGCTATTTTGGCAACAAAACTACTGCATTTTTTGAAATAAATTTGACTTGCAGCTTTTTGTTTTAACCTTAATTTCCTAAAGCAACATCACCAGCGCCTTTCCAAGATGCTCTAACTGGATAAAAGAGGCTAAGATCACAACTACTAAAGTAGAGGTTAGGTCAGATAAAACAATTTATTAAAAAAAGTCTTCTAAACTCTTACAGCTTTCAAATATCACACTTTGAAGCCCTAAGACAATTTGGGTACTCCAGTTTTTCATTGTACAAGCTTGTCTTTCAAACAACATTAAAAAAAAGCAGAACGATTACTTTATTTAACTTGTTAGTATAAATGGAACAGTTTCTTCCAGGTGAGCCCTAACTGTCATTCTACCAGACAGCAATTATTGAACTGCAAAATACCTTAAGGAAATGTAATACCTGTTAAAGTTTCTCATTCCAGCCCTCTCTTCACTTGAAGGTAATAGCTTCCTTTGTGATTGTTGCTTACTACAACCTTTTTCTTCATAATGCAAAAGTAGTGAGAAATCACAGAAATCTGCATAACAAGCGTCCATTACCGAGTGTAACAAATCACTGTCACTCTGATTGCAGCTGTACTACCATTACAAGCGTCACCCTTTATTACCAAAAGTGCCTTTGCCAGTAGGATTTTCTATTTGTTACTCTACCAACTGAAGGGGGGGGGGGGGGGGGGGGGGGGGAGATGGTGTTAAGATGATGGTTTGTTTGGGGTATTTTGGGCAGAGGCCCAAACTCTGCTGCTTTCACCATGTTTAGACATACCCTCCCCAAGCTCTTAGCACTCTAAACAAGCACTTCCAACCCTTTCTCATCCCTTTACAAAACCTTAGGACAGCAAACCATAAGCTTCAGAAAGATTTGCATCTTAGGATGGTCCTCCCTAACTGTGAGCCGGTCAAGAGCTTCCAAGAGAAGTGACAGAAACGAGCCGTTGAAAGTTATTTTAAAGCAAAAATAACCTTATTGGCAGCAGCTCTAGATCACTCAAGGCTAACATTTGCTGCCCACACCCTTTGACATGGACAGGCATGGCCCATGCACTCAAGAGAAACTGAATTTTGCCACTCTAAATATGTGGCAGAGAACACATTTCTGACAAGCTGAAAGAAAAAAAACAACAAAACAACGTACAGTTATTACCACCTTGATTTGACTAACATTTCCATTTTAGTCATTCATGGTACCAGTCCCTATCAAAGGACTAAAGTAGACAAGGCATCTTATTTCAAATGCAATGTTGTTCCACATGCTCAAGCTCATGGGCACAGACTGCATTTCTCCCATTGAAGCCAACATTACCTTCCAAGGACATTCTTTTACAATGGACTTTATGCTGCATACTTCTGTTCATCTGGACAAATTAACAGTGTGCTACTTCCCAGTTAAGTTCATTGTGTACAAAGCACACACCACTCAAATGAGGAATTTGGGTATTTTCTGCATACTTTCAAGTAGCATCCATCTACATGCTCTTCTTTGATGCTATTTTCAGTACATTCATGGATGATGTCCAAGTTACATTTTGCTTTAACTATTAAGTGTTTCCAGAAATTAAATATTGAAGTAACTTGTGTAAAAGTTGCCTTTGGGTTGTAAATTTTAATTTATTATTAAACTCAAAGACCACTACATCACATCAGTACTTAAAGTGTCTTTGACAGTACAGCCATCGTCAGAAAAATCACTACTAAACAACTTATCTCTGTTCTCAGTGTATCAAATTGCGTATCTATTTTATCAGTAAAGTTCCCCCAAGCCTGAACAACAGGTACAACTATAGTATTTCAAGAAATCCCAATTCCTTAATTATTTTTCTTGGATAATACTTTTAAAGGACCTCTTTTGGCATTACTACTATATTTTGCTTGAACCAATTTGTGTAATATTTTCCTTAGAGTAATTCCAACGTTTATGAACAAGTGTCATGATTATAGTCTGCCTCCTCCTGTTTTCAGTGCAGTTTCAGGGAAAAAAGAAGCATCATTCAACTTCCAACTTCTGTGATAAACATGAAGTGTTCCACATCAGAGTACACAGGAACAAAAAGTGCCCCTTATCTCCCAGTTCTCAGCCACAGTGGCTCGTCCACTTAATGTGCATTAGTGTTTGACCACATTTAGTAACTGTAGCTATTTCAAGGCAAAAATTATGTCAATAGCTTCCTTCTCAAACAACCGTAGGCATTGACCCTGAAGACTAAACCCTCAGGCAAGTACACTGTCAAGGTGAACATGCTGTGCTAGATTCCTTTCCACCTACAGGTCCTTGCCATTGACTAACTGCAGTTCTGAAGACTTAAGTTTTTGGAAATTATTCTCAGACTGTTCTTCCGTTTTGTTTTTACAAGCACAAAAGTGTCTTTGGTAGCATCCTACATACAGGGAAAGGCACAACACTGACCACTCCTTGCTCACTTCCAATAGATGTTAGCTATTTTAGTTCCATTTCTTGCCACTGGGGGAGGGAAAAGGAAGAAGGGTCAATTACTAACTGTAAATGTAAAGCAAAAGCAGCAGCGAAGATGTCTGAAAGTTTTCAAAAACTAAGATTGACCACCTTTCACCTTACTGGGATCATATCTTTCTCTGATGCCTTTGTAAAGTTGCCCAAGTTTTTCCCTAACCTGCAAAATGATTAGAAGTGACCTGCTCGAGTGCATCCAGAGGAGGGCCACAAAGATGGTCAGGGGGCTGGAGCAACTCCCCTGTGAGAACAGGCTGAGAGAGTTGAGGTTGTTTAACAGCCTTCTAGTAGTTAAAGGGGGGCTACAGGAAAGATGGGGAGGGACTCTTTATCAGGGAGTGTAGTGGTAGGACAAGGGGCAATGGTTTTAAATTGAAAGAGTGTAGATTTGGATTAGATATTAGGAAGAAACTCTTTATTGTGAGGGTGGTGAGGCACTGGAACAGGTTGCCCAGAGAAGCTGTGGATGCCCCATCCCTGGAAGTGTTCAAGGCCAGGTTGGATGGGGCTTTCAGCAACCTGGTCTAGTTGCCCATGGCAGGGGGGTTGGAACTAGATGATCTTTAAGGTCGCTTCCAACCCAAACCTTTCTATGATTCTATGAAATGCCTACTTTCCCATGGAAAGACAGAAGTTCCCTAACCATACACAAGTATTAGTTATCCCATGGCCCAAACGGAACTGTGCGCATTTCAGAGGGAGCTAGGGAAGGGAATCCTCTCTGAGCATGCATATTAAGAATGTTTAGAAGTTTTCACAGAAAGTTTTTAGCACCAGTTAGAGATATGTAAACTGACATCATGCTGCTAATTAAACCTTTGTAAGCCTTGCACAGTTTAGACTTCATTTGACTAGTTAATGTCATAACAGGTATCTCATCCTCACACTTGCCAGACTACTAAGTACATTACAACCAGTAAAACCTCAGAAATGGAAGAACACCAGCTTGCAGCACAATAAAGCCTGGCTCATCTACCTTGGCAGTTGCACTGTTAGAAGAAAGCCCTTTTTTGTGTACATCTTTCTCCCCTGGACCTTTTGCCTCTCCCATTTTTAAACAAACAAATCTGGCTTTTGTCTTTGAGAAGCCAGAATCACCGATTTCCACTAAACCATGGGCCTATCTAGAAGGGCTAGGATTTCACCCAGAACATTTAGCAAGTGACATGGATAGGTGAAAGTAGGGGAGGGAGGAGGACACATTGCTGACAACTACAGCTGCATTACTGGAACTCTGGCAATGGCAACAGTGGAATTAATGGCAAGTTACCATTATTGAGTGCTTAATGCTACTATGTAATCTCATGAGAACGCAAAATACTAGCCAGATTCTCCACTACTTTGTGCTTATTTATTTATTACCAATTAAAACACTACTAATCTAAGTTTAGTGACATACCATATTCAATTCCCCCAGGTTTAAACAGCTATGCAAAGACTTCAACAAAAGAGAATAAAGACCATAGAATGCATCTTAGCAATCCTTATTACTGCATCACCAACTACCTACTGTTAAGATCAAATCAATTCACCACTTTTTAGAAGTCAAGACTTGTGAAGTATTGATCACTTCCACTGCCTACTGTACATTTAAATAATGTATCCTATACTCAGGCCTCAGTAGAGGGCAGATCCTCTTGATACTTTATCATCTCTACAGCTATAGATTTTGCCATTATTGTATTTGCCTTGCGTTACACTGGACTAAGATTGTATTTTTGATTTATAGTAGCAGACAGGCAATTTATTCTGCTGTTTACTTCTTATAGTTGTTTAGGTGGGAGTAATATATAGAAGAAGATACTTGCCTAAGTCACTAATATCTTCTATTGAGTGGTATATATTTTTCTTTAGAGAACAAAGACATTTGGCAATTTGAACAAAAAGGAAACAGTGCAAACCGCAGAAAACAGCAGCATCACCACCATCTGCTAAGGGCGATTAGTTACACTATTATATACCCACAAAAGTCTTGATAGTACTGACTTTCCTTAGGGCAACTGTCCTGCCTCTCAAAGTTTAATTAGTCCTGTTAATGCAAAGAGCAAGTACTTTTCCCACACACACAAAGCCAGACTAAAAGACATTCCAGCAGCAAGTTTAAAACCAGGGCTGGTGTTTAGTTTGATACTGTCATCAGGTGCCATGTTTCCCTGCTTCCTATCTCATGAAGATTGTCTTTATTTCTATTTCCATATTAGCAGAATGAGAGCCCAAACAGGTACACAATTTCACCAGGAAAATACCAGAGAAATTGGCCCTGCAGTAATAGCAGGATCATACAAAATGGCTAGACGTTGCAGTCCTGCTTGGACTATGGCAAAGAAGGGCCACATGCCTGTAAACCAGGTGAGAATGGAGTGTTTTCTACTCATTTTCTAATCATGCAGATTATCACAAGGTGCTAGATAACAAAGAGCAAGATGCTTCTGTTTCCCATTAATAAACTGCCTACGTAGCTCCAAAGGACCACAGAGATCACGGCCCAGAATAAACTGCTGGATTTGTTGCAAGGAAACCTAGTCAGGCCTTTTATCTGCAGAAGATGGCCACTTTTGCTATTTTATAAACATTTTTCCTCCTAGCCAGGACAGCATTGTTGTCAGACAGCTCTCTATCAGCTTTCCTCCTCTCAAATAGCTTCCACAAAACATTCCACTACAGACTTCAAGGATTCTACTCAGGATACGTTTGGATCCTTCCCCACCAGGTAATCTTTAAGCTACCATGGCTATCAGCTGCAATACTAGATCTCCTGTCAAATGGAAGTACATGACTAGAAGTCCCCACATGTAGTTCATAATACATAGTCCATGCTTCAAAACTACTTTTGAAAGACACTTAAAAAAAAAAAAATCACAAGAGTATTAAGTGACTGGAGTAAAAAAAGGCAATTAAGTGCCTTTAAAAACAAAACAAAACAAAGACACCACCGAGTTTAGTATTTGTATTGAAGTCAATTCTTTTTCTTGTCCTACAGATATATACTCTCATGCTCACTGATGCAAATGAAAGATATATTTGACAAGCAGAAGACTAATACAACTGAATAGGTGGTATATCATTGTAGGAGGAATACACCAAATCAATGCTTAGAACTTTTTCTGAAGGACTCAAAAAAACCTATATGAACAACAATTTGCTTCATATACTTGCAAGTGATTCCTGCCTGTCACACAGCTTAAATTTATGAGGGAGAAAAATAACACCTGCTCAAGCTCTTAAACAAAAAAAACCCACAGAAAACAATAAACCATTTAAAAATATGTGCATGCATTTCCAAACAATGTATATAAAGTGTCCAATAAGCATACCAGGCTGTGCACGTGCAGAGCAACTGCATCACACAAATTCTTATGAAGTGCTCACACGATTCACATGTTCTGAACACATGGTTCATTTTCAAGGGATCACAAGTACATGTCTTAAACCCTTGGGGATTCAAAACTCTGTACCTTTTGTTGTTAAAGTTTCCTTCAGAAAAATAATTCCTCCGGAGACTTGCTTAAATGAAAAAAGCACACTTGGGAGCAAGCCTGTGCAGAGCTCTCATGTTCACAGTTGAAAAGCTCTGTTAACTCCTGCTTTAGTCAGCAAAGAACTAGAAATGCCACTATTCGAGGGAAAAAGTCTCTATGCAGTTAAGCTATAGAAAGTATTCTAGTCAACTTCAACTCTGCAGTGAGGACATGCTTATTTATTTATCTATTCCCTCAAAACCAAGTATACTCTTTTCTGCCACATGAGGTTGAGGGTTACTGCCTCAAAATAATCCCTGTAAGAGAAGGCAGCAGACAAGTCTCCAGTTTGCAACTCTTTGAGGATGAACATTTACCAGTAGTACAACTGTTTTTCTGGGCACAGGAAGGAACACGCTTTACACAACTGAACTGCTCTGGGGAAGAATTGATCGCTACAACATTCTTTTCTGTATAGTTAAGCACATAGCCATGGAGGAGCAGGATCCAATAGAATTCTTCTTATTCATACACTAAAGTATCTTTTAGCATCAGAATAGAAAATATTTGTGGGATGCTACCACAGTATCACAGAATTGAAGGAAGTCTTCTCTTCCCTCACTCATCTCCATCCAGAATTCCCCTTTCCCCCACCCCAGACCAGCAGCACCCACTCAATATCCTCAGAAGGGCCAGAAGAAAAAAGAAAAAATAAATTTAACCACACACACATATCTCCCAAGGTCTTGCTGAACAGGAAGGAAAGTGTAGCCTGAGATTATATTAGAAGGAGAGAGGAATAATCAGTTATCACCTTAAACCTGAAGCAAAAAGGCCAAAGATACCCACCATAAGCCAACTGTATTCAACACAGCCTAACCTTACAGGTAGGGACAGGAATTTGTTTGCACAGCTGAGAGTGTTGTTATTTATTTTACAGAAGAGTTATCTATTGGATTTGTCATTTAGAGATGCAAATCCAAGCTAAGTATAGTCATAACAAAAAGTAGCACTGCTTACTTACACTAATCATGTGCTCGCATTTACTGATTAACATTATCACCACCACCTAACTTTATCCAACATAAGCCTACATAACTGTTACCATAACATTAGGCAACACTGACTAGTGCCACCATGCAGTTTAGGTAAATAACACAGTCAGCTTCATATTTCACATAAGTTTTCTGTAGCTCTTGCTACTCCCCATGCAGCCACATGCCTCGGCTTGGCACGCTGATTTCAGCATCCAGATTGCCCAGCCACACTGGGCCTTACACTGTATCTCTTTCTGTTACCAGTGGTGCCTAATTAATTCAAGGAAGGTAGGGGTGAATTAAGCTTTAAAGTTGCAGACAGGACGTTGCATTCCATAGCATCCTTCCTCAAGACAACTGTGGCTGTGCTTTGAAGACCTTCCTCCATCACAAACGTTTCTCTCTCCGTGGCTGTCACCAAACAGGAACACTGATCACTTGTCTCTCTGCACCACCCATGTTGCTTTCCAACAGCAATGCTCACCTTGGGGCTCGCTAGCACACAAGTTATAAAAACATCTTTTACAACAGAAATATTTCTGTCCATATGAAGTTCACCTTTCAGTTACTGTCTCAAGAGGACACCACAGTTTTTTACAACAGAAATCATCACCTCTTTCACGTGTGGGTACACAGCACTGCACCAACAGCAAAAGCTCCATTCCTTTGAATGTTTGCACAATATTTGGGGAGATTCAGCGAGCATGTGCCATGAAACACCACCAGAAGAGACCCAGTGAGTCCCCTGCCAGGAGCAGGCAAATCTGCCCCTAGCAGGTTCAGACTCAGCTCCTCTTTAAGAAAGAGGACCACCCACCCTCCCCAGCAAACACATCACTCTTCTAAGAGCAAAGCTTTACTTTAGCAAGTGGGCAGCTAACAACTCTTAAAAATACTAACAGCTTCTCCTGAATACCTCCAAGCACAGCCTGCCCACCCAGCACACACTCCCAACCACACTGACTTGCTCACCCCCTTCCCTTTAAACCCTCCAGTCCCACATGTGCTGCCAATCTCTGGTGACTGGGGAATTGGGTCCAGCTGCTCCTCCAGACAGGCCAAGCTGCTGCTTCCAGACCCCTGTGATAGGGACCTGCTTCATCCCTACCCTTGGGGGCACAGTGGGGTATGGCAGCAACCACTCATAACTTTACCAGAACTTTCAAAGGCTGTGACCAGAGCCTATGGCAGCTCTTGCAGGAGCACAATGTATTTAGGCGCAGACAGAGCACAAACTTGACTTCACTTCAACATTTCTCACTCCCAAATTCCCACCAATGGTATGGATGCCTCCTCCCACAGGAGCAGCAGGTACCATGAGCCTCCTGCATGTCCTGGTCACTTCATACTGCTGTGCTGAAGCAGTGTGGCTTCAAAGCCTATCCTGGTTTCAGCTGGGATAGAGTTAATTGTCTTCCCAGTAGCTGGTACAGTGCTGTGTTTTGAGTTCAGTATGGGAAGAATGTTGATAACACTGATGTTTTCAGTTGTTGCTAAGTAGCGTTTAGTCTAAAGTCAAGGATTATTCAGTTCCTCATGCCCAGCCAGCAAGAAAGCTGGAGGGGCACAAGAAGTTGGCACAGGACACAGCCAGGGCAGCTGACCCAAACTGGCCAACAGGGTATTCCATACCATGGGATGTCACGTCTAGTATAGGAACTGGGGGGAGTGGGGGCAGGGGATCGCCGCTCAGGGACTAGCTGAGTGTCGATAGGAGGGTGGTGAGCAATTGCATTGTGCATCATTTGTACATTCCAATCCTTTTATTATTACTGTTGTCATTTTATTAGCATTATCATTATTAGTTTCTTCTTTTCTGTTCTATTAAACCGTTCTTATCTCAACCCATGAGTTTTACTTCTTTTCCTGATTTTCTCCCCCATCCCACTGGGTGGGGGGGGGGGGAGTGAGTGAGTGGCTGCGTGGTGCTTAGTTGTTGGCTGGGGTTAAACCATGACAAAGCCACACATCTCAGTCACAGCCATTTTAAAACCTTTATTAGTTTCTTTTAACCTTCCAAACCACTGCCTTGGCTGTAGTTTTCATAACTGATACAGTGACTCTAAAAGAGTTCTAAGAGGTAACACCTAACTTTTTCCCATTTCTGATGTGACACCACTGGAGAGTTGCCCCTCCGTTTTAAGCATTTTCTGTATTTCTTGAGCAGAAATGCAGAAACAGAAATACTGCCTGTCATGGTTTAACCCCAGCCAGCAACTAAGCACCACGCAGCTGCTCACTCACTTCCCCCCCACCCAGTGGGATGGGGAAGAGAATCAGAAAGAAAAAGGTAAAACTCGTGGGTTGAGATAGAAACAGTTTAATAGAACAGAAAGGAAGAAACTAATAATGATAATAGTAACAGTAATAAAATGACAATAATAATAATAATAATAAAAGGATTGGAATATACAGAACAAGTGATGCACAATGTAATTGCTCACCACTCGCCAACCAATGCCCAGTTAGTTTCTGAGCAGTTATCCACCCAGCCCCCCCCCCCCCCGGCCAACTCCCCCCAGTTTATATACTGGGCATGACATCAGATGGCATGGAATACCCCTTTGGCCAGTTGGGGTCAGCTGTCCTGGCTGTGTCCCCTCCCAACTTCTTGTGCCCCTCCAGCCTTCTTGTTGGCTGGGCATGAGAAGCTGAAAAATAGACTAAACACTGCTTAGCAACAACTGAAAACATTGGTGTGTTATCAACATACTTCTCATACTGAATCCAAAACATAACACTATACCAGCTACTAGAAAGAAAATTAACTCTGTCCCAGCTGAAATCAGGACACTGGCCTTCACCAGAGACAGAAATCAGCAGAGGTACAAGGGAACTGGAGGGGAAAAAAATGTTAATTGTATTTTCACAAATTTCTTCACTATAACTCTAATTTGTGTGCCGAAATACTGCATTTAACACATATGGATGAGATTCTTTAACTCAAGAAGATCACATAATTAACTCTGCTTTTAATAAAGAAACATATCTCTCACTGCCTTATATATATTTTGTCCTCTTGCCCTAATTCCCAAGTCTCATCTCTAAGATTCTGATCTGCAAAGACTCACATATGGAAAGGTAACCAATGCCAGGACTGAGGAAGACTGATGTCCAGACGTACATCCCCTTCATTCACTGCTTCATGAATCCTCAAGTGGAATTTCTCAGGGATTTGGGGACAAACTTTGCCCAGTTTCCTCTGAGACCATCTGTTCAGAGCATTCTAGTTCCCACAATTCACTAGAAACATTTTTTTAATTTTTTGTACTTGTAAAGAGATTTTTTTTTTTTTTTTTTTTTTACTTTTCAGGGTAAGGCTTATGGAGGATTGTCATAATTTTGTAAACACTAAAGAAATATTCACAATAATTCTGTATCTATACTGATGTCAATGTTAATTATTACTATATTAACAGTATGGCCTTGACGTAATGCTGCTGAGATCTTTAACTTAGATCTGAAAATAATATTTTAATGCCACATAGAATAAAGATCTAAAAACGTATTCTGTATCAAATGGTAAATACTACAGAAAAACTAAAATGGAGACCATGGAACTACACCTCATAAAACCAAGCTCATAATTCTTTTTGAACTACACTGACATAAGCTCTAGTTCATCTGATATAGAATCCAGCTATCACAGAACTACTCACAGAGCAGCCCTGGTTCCTGGTGGGGTTTTTATGTTTGAATTTCTTTTCAAGAGTCACTCAGCTGTGCTGTATTGGATGTCAGAAAAAAAGTATTTTTCAGAAGTAAAGAAAAACTTTTGCCCGCTGGAAAGCTGATGATCTTGATTGTATTTATGATCTAAAAAAATCCCAACAAAACACTCATGCACAACAATTAAATAATACTAGAGTTTACCAGCCTCAGGAGTGCAAGCTTAAAATGTCTAACTCTGATTTCAATAATCAATTATTCTTCTTCTGGAATACAAGGGATCTTTGTTACATTGACAAACCTGCAAAACTGATTTTTTTCATTCCTAGCCACAATTCATCATCTTCAAAAACATGAAGCCACACAGCACAGTAAAAAAAGTCCTTTTAAAAATGGTAATCCATTTCAAAAAAGTATTTTAAAACATGTTCTCCCTATTGTAGCCAAACACAAGATGGGAGGAGAACCATCCTCCAAAATCAATTAAATTGTTATGCGGATGTAGGGCCAAAATTGCCACAGAAAGCCCAGAACATGGTCTGAGGCTCATGCACACAGCATAGTAAAGCCAGGAAAGAAAACTTACTGTCCTGCTTTGCTGTGATGCAAGAAGAATAACACTGCTGTTCCTGGACCCAAAGCAGGGCTTGCGCTGCTGCTCCCAATGACATCTATAAGCCCAAAGGTGACCTGGATTTTGGCATTCTGCAGCACTGTGCTTTATTCTGGCATCTCCAGAATGGGAGGTGCACAGCCCAGGGCTTTGACTGCAAGGGTGAGGCTGTCCCCAATGTATTCCTGAACTTGAGCATATTTCTCCAAGAGGTCCAGCCATCAGTTGTCTGAAGTTTTCAGTTAATCTTTTCAGGCACATGTGGTAGTGAAAATGCACAATATACCCTCAGAGTTTCCAAATATCATTGTTCTTTAATTAAAAGAACGAGAAGTGACAGCACGTAACACAGTAACTGCACCTGAACCACGGACTTCCCATTGGAGAGTATCAGATGATCTTTCCTCAACAAGTTGGTTTGCCTACACAGCAGCCAGTTCTGTAAGTGCTTCTCTTTGATTAGAAAACGATCTGGATTTAATGACCTCCCTGTTCTTAGCCCTGTATCACACCTCGCATGAGTTTCTAGCCTTTTTGCAGACAAAAAAAGAGATGAAAGATGGCTAAAAAACTACAAGTGCAGCAAAAGTACATAGGGTTCATAATCTCACATAGAACTAACAGGTTACATACAGGCATATTACCCCAAATACCACTCCTCCATATAGACAGGTTTTACTTCCTACCCTATACGGAAATAAATGATAGAAGGGGGATAACACTACCAATCACAATACTGACATGTAATTACGTGCCCTTGAAGTATTTCCAACATAAGTTTCCTCTTATGTCACCTCAAATCACGAAACATCAGAATGTAAATACCTAAAATTAAGCTCTACTTATTTCAATTGAAAGAACATCTTATCTGTTGAGGTCTGATTATACCTTTCAAACTGCTTCTATGAAACTGGAAGTTAATAACAATATTTCTTCTGTCTTCACAAATCCTGCTAAATAACTGTAAACTTCTTCTATTCCAATAATTGATCTAAGAAAAATCTAAACCAATTTACCATACCATTTTGAAATTGAAATCTGCATTTTTTTTATAGCTTTCTGTTATGCAGTGAACTGTCACTGGCAGAAAAACTATACAAAAATACAACTGAGACATTGGTATATACAGAATTCCCCACACAACTTTCGGAATAAATCACCCTTTTTCTCCCCCATGTATTTTGATATTACACAGTATGATGCAGTATTAGTTAGGACAATGTACAATGATATTAGTGGTCCATTTATCAGTTGTATTTAGTTTGAACATAATTATCATCTCTACTTTTGAATAGAAATGAGATTTCCAATTCAATGTATGTTTGCCCACTAGGAAAAGGAAAGCCAATCAAACCCTGAGTTTTTGTGAGTATTCTGCTGAGTAGAAATAAACACATTGCTTGCTGCCCAAACAATTCCTAATGAGGTTCCTGCATACCTCATACATACAACGAAGAAATGCAGGAACTTTTTAAAGAAAGGTTATATATTTTCATACTCCCAACTTGGAAAAAAATGAAATCAATATAGTTGATGGTTTAAGAATCACAGCGACTAAAAATATCTTTCTGTCATGACATGTTGGTTCTGACATTAGGAAACCATAACTATAAAATTTGTATTTATGTACAGCCAGAACAAACTGATTTAGAGCTTCCTTTTCTCCAAGACAACCTAATTTATATTTCAATTTGCTGGAGGTAATTGATTATCATGGAGCAAATGCATTGTACTGAAAACTCTATTAAATCACTGACTTAATGGGAGCAGAATGATTTTTTTTTCTCTTTTTGGATAAAGTTTAACCTTTGTAAGCATTTTAAAACTAATGTATCAGGTGCTAAATATTTTATGGTCTGTATTAAGCACTGTTTGGGGTTCATGTCCCTTTAGACTCCAACACAGTACATTATACTATACAAAGCAATTTGCCCAGAGTAATGAGTTCTGTAGTAGCTTCATGAAGACTGGTATCGAATTGCTGCTGCTGCTGCAGGCAAGCATTTGATCTGATCTAAAGTATAGTGGGGAAGAGGCTGGCAGATTGCTGCTCATCCTATTTGTATTGTAACTAGCAAAGATGAATATTTCTTAACTAATGGGTGGTGGTCAGTACATGGCCCATAGAAACTAATCCAAATTTACAGACCAGAGTGGATAAACTCATCTTTTTAAATACTCAATATCAATATAGCTATAAAGTGTAATCTAGTAGATAATTAGACCAAAAAATCAAGGAAAATTGATGAAGTGTAAAGGAAATAGAAATATCTATGCATTTCCAGCAACGAATACCCTCAAACTGAAGACCAGAACTAAATGAATAAAAACTGGAAACTTAATTCAGGTAATACCTATGTTTTATTAACCTCCTGTCTCTATGTTTCTATAGTGTTTGCTTATACTGATCACATTTACCAAAGTAATTTTTATTTTATGAGGAGTGTAATTTTTTTCCTTGGGAGTAGCTGTCTAGCTTTTTTAGCTGCTCAGGTTTAGATATGCATAAGATATACTCAGTTGAAAAGGTTCAGATTTTACTGAGCATTGAGATTCTTTTAGAATCCAGGAATATTATTTTTTCTAGCAGATGGCCTATTCTCTTGTGAAAAAATAGCTGCTCAAGATATGGGGGAAAAAAAAGGTGGTTCTTCTCCAATTTTTTAAATTGACATCTGTAGTGTATTCTATACAAACATTTTGAGGGTTCTTCTATGTAAAGAATAAATTAAAACCAACTCTGAGTATAATATTACTGACAGTGGGGTTACCTGATAATTCATGTTGCTTAGGAGGAAGTGCATAAGCTCACTTCTGAAACTCTACAGACAAGACTAAAACTCTAAACACCTCAACCTTCATCCCTGCTGACCACACCAAATGGCTCATTGGCTGTTTTTGTGGCCATGTTCTAATGGAAGGGGCACGAACCTTTCATAGGAGACAAAGTGAAGCTCTTAAGACAGTAATATAAAGGTTTCTACTTAATATTAGTGGAAATTATATCATAATTTTACAGCCCTGGTGTAGCACCAGCTATAGCATGAATTAGATGGATAAAAAATGTATCCTGCCTTTGGTCTATCTGTGCAGCTACATGGGCCACTTTCTTTCTCAATCTGCCTCTGATAAAAAATGCTTCAAAGCATACTCCTCAGACACATGCTTTACCATGTCTTTTTTTCTAATCTGAAATACCGTAGTCCTGGGCTTACTGACCAGCTGTACTCTAACATACATCTGGAAAAATTTGTTATTCTTTGAAGCAAGTGACTATAAGGCAAACAATGCTAACACGGAATTTCTGGGCCCCTCTAGTTCTCACTTCCCCACACTTGCTAAAAAATTTCACTTTAAATTACTTTCAGTTTCAGAAACTGAACTCTTTTAAAGCAGATGGTAAACTTTCGCTGCAAATTAAGCATGCTGCTCCTATTATTTTTTAACAGAAGTCAGATGCCTAATTTCCTGTACACCATTCTGATAATTTAACCCATCTAGTCCAACCAGAGAATTATTTAGAAAAAGAACCTTCTCTGGAAATGAACTGATAGCTGCAGGCCTAATGCAAGCTGTAAAGCAGAAAGACCATGAAACACTTACAATAAAGAAAGAGCAATATATAAACCCATGATCTGGATTCTTACACCAAACTCACAACTAAAATCCTGGACAGTGCTATGCATGTTGATAGCAAAATATTAAGTTTCTTATTCCTTACAGTTTTTTCTCAATTAATCTCCATCTTCTCAGGCCCAAAGCCTCATCCACAACATTATGTGCTATCAAAGGACAGACCTGATTTTCACTTTCAATCTAAGTGAAACCTGGGGTCAAAATATTAGTTAACTCTCATTTTGTCTTTCAGAAGTGAACAGAGTTCCTTCAGCTGAGCTCAGAGCACCATCATGGACTGATCCTGAGCAGTTTCACTTACCCTCAGATCAGCAACAAAGGGATGATGAGATTGCAGAAGCTATAAAATAAAGGCAAATTCAGGGAATGTTTGTTGCTAAATAAGAAATTCCCCATGAAGAATTCAGCAGTGTCAGGTTGCTCTTCTTGCCTGCATGAATGATGTCTTGTAAAGTTGGAAACCTCTTCTTTGCTACAGCACACACAGAAGAATCCCTCAAATGCCAGTCAGTCAAATAGAGGAGGGAGCAGCATGGCGACTAAAAGGCATGTCCTTGTTTTTTATAAAACAAGGGCATTCAATAACCTAATGGGACTATTACACATTGGGAGGCTGTTTCAAAGAGACAGAAAAGAAAAAGTAACACTTTTTACACTGCATTGTCAAATTAAACTTTAAAAATTCCGTATTTTATTATGACTCCACTTACATATGACTATATATAATCTGCTCAAAAGCATTTACAGTTTTTATGACTATAATGATTTATTGACTATAGAGTAATATATACTAAATAGTTCCTATACTACTTTGGTGTAGAGATTTTGCTGTATGTCTCACCAGTTAACCCTCCCAAAAAGTAGTTTTAAAATGCCTCAGTACACACCACTATTAATCTTTATCTCTCTACATTCTGAGCATTCTGAGAGAAGTGGGAAACTGACAAGCGTTTTCCTCTTTTA
Organism: Aquila chrysaetos chrysaetos; assembly: GCF_900496995.4. Taxonomy (NCBI): domain Eukaryota; kingdom Metazoa; phylum Chordata; class Aves; order Accipitriformes; family Accipitridae; genus Aquila; species Aquila chrysaetos. The sequence continues at coordinate 14,561,824 of NC_044012.1, forward strand.
AAAAAAAAATTTCTTTGCATTCAGTTCCAACCCCCAAATTGTATTTTCTCCCTAATTCAGCATCAACAGCATCAAACTGTAAGCGTAAACCATGGCTGAGAACGAGCCTCATTTTCGCTGGCTAGAGAGGTTGAAGTTGTCCAGGTATCATACCTGGAGAGACAGACACAGCGTGCTTTCCTTTCCATGTGAGCAGAACCATAGACTCTTTGAGGATATCTTGGAAATATTTTCACCGAAAGTATGAAAAATGAGTACCTTATACCTTGTTGGTTTTTTTTTTTTAAATCAAATAGATCTCAATATATCAGACTGTCTGAAATACAGTAAGAATGGATTTAAGAGGAAACAAAACCACAGCAAAGATAAGGTGCTCTCATATGCAATATAAGAGTTTCTCAGAAAAACAATGGGGAATTTACTAAGTAGAAGATGTTTCCCCACGCCTACTAAGGCAATTTTTTAGGACAGTCTGAAATTTATTTGTGGGGGTTTTTTTTATCATGCTGCAAAAACACATTTTCTATCCAACCAAAGATGGAGTTCACTGGATTAAAGGGAATTAAAAAACTGGTCTGTGAAAGACTGAAGCACAGGTAAGAATACAGACCCTTTTAGCTTCAAACTTCTGCTCTGTATGCTCATTGTGCTGGGTAAAAGAGTAAAAAGTACCTGTTTGTGAAGGACCTGTTACTGTGTCATGCTAATCAGTTTACAAGTCACAACTTCTGGGGGCAAAGCAACTTGCTTGAGCAAACCCTAGTTGGGCTAAGAGACTGAGAGCTACAGAAAAAAAGAGTCTACAACTTAGAAATCCAGAGTTTCTTGCTGTACAAGCATGTAAACCTGCTTTTGCAAAACATCAAAGGGAACCAGGTCTGTCGTTTTATGGATGCATTAAGGGAAGACTGAGAGACCTAAATTACTGTTTACCCTGAAACTGAGAAGACAAATACTCTGTAACACACTATGAGGCAGAAGCATCTTAGCTAACTATAAATAGGTGCCATCAGCAATCTCACCATGGCAGCAGAGTTCTGTGGAGGCTGATTCATACTTCTGCAGCTTGTCAACTTCTTCACCCCACACTATCTCAGGTATCTTTGCAGGGCAGGTGTGATACAACTTGTTATATCAGACCTCTCCAAAATTGTGACATCAGTGCTCTGGATGTCAGCAATGACATATGAAGGTTGTAATAAATAAATTTTTCTGATTCACCTTAACCTGGGTTATAAACAAATTCATAAAGATGGCTGCAGCATCCACAACCTGCAGGCAGTACTGCCAGACCCTTCTCCAAGCACACCATGACTTACTTTGGAAAAAGGGTTGTTCAGGGGAGTGAAGGTATGGTTCAAACCAAGCTGTCCTAAAAAATCTCCTCTGAAAGAGAAACAACTGAACTGACTGAACCCAGAAGACTACAAAAATTGTATATTATTATTATTTTAAACATCCTATGATTTTTTTCAGCCAACCTCATTTTAAGGCCCAACTCTTTTGAGTGTAGCTGACAATAGCAATTAAATAGGAATAAAAACAGGGCAGAATTCAGTTCATCCTGATAAATGCAGAACATTAGGGCTTTCTGGGGCTCAGACGTCATTAAGCCTGGAAATACATCATGTTCACATGCACAGAATAATCTAGTCTACAGAAAGTTTTGCTAAAATTCAGAAACAGATTCTTTCTGAATTGAAAGCCATTTGTTCACTAAAATTAAAAAACAAACACAGTAAATCTCAGTGCCAATGCCAGATTTCTACTCTGCAGTTACCAGCATTTGTTCTGTATTAACATCTGTCTTGATGGTTGTGTTCCTAGATCCATCTAGATCCCAGACAGGATTTTGTATATTGAAACGAGTGCCTTATTGTTGCTGAATTTACGTAGTGTAATTACCTGTTATCCCATTCACGAATCTTGCTTTGCTGTCATATATTTCAGGCCTGCCCAAGTGCTGGAAAACCAAGCACTACAAGAAAAAATGGCCAAGATGTACTAATCCAAAACTACTACTTGCTATGACTGGAGAGATCTTTGCTACTCATTTATCTGTTTAATGTACTAACTCTCTTCTATCTCGACTGGCTATTTATTTGAATAGTCTCCCCCAGTGATGCAGTTACCAAGTGGATCGAAGTAATTAATGGAGTAAGAATATACAGCAATGAAGCCTCTCTGAAAGGGAAATGAGAGAAATTCATGGTGGATATTAAATGTCTGAGAGGGGAAAACCAGAAAGATGCATTATTTTATACACATGCCATATATTGCTGCTGGTCACATTGGTTGTATAAGTGTTCTTTAATATAAGTATGCCTCTAAAGAGAGTGTTGGGAATCTTGTGCTGGTAGCTGTATTATGTAAGTGTACTGTCAGAGTGACTCAGGAAGCAGCTCTTATTTTGAAAAAAAAGAAAAAGAAAAAAAAGGAATAAATTTATGGTTTTGGTTCAGGAATTCTCCTCTGGAGGCATAACATAGTGCTTAAAATAATGAGAATCCCTCCTTGGAGGTATCTCTTACCAAGAAAGAGCCATAGTATAAAATTGCAATGCTAGAAACACTGCCCTAGAGAAAGTTATAATACAATGATGAAAGACTGACATTCATTTCTGCAACATAAGAAAAATTCTACCATGGCTCTAAACCAATGGCATTATAAACCTCGGAACATTTGTGCCCTAAAGACAGATCCTGCTACAGCACCACATACTAACACTGCAACTGTGGAAATCTGGCTATGACAGTAGAAATACAATATCCTGAAAAGGAGGATTTCCTTCACTGAAAGCTAATGAAGATCTGTGCCATTTAACAATGATCACTACAACCCTCATCATCAATATTTTGGAGGTTGCTCTGTTTCACAGTATGCTTGGTACCTGAGGCATTTCAACACCTACCACTTCATTCTGCAGTGAAGGGTGGACTTTGAGACAGTTTAGTAAGATATGTTACCCCTTCTTTGCGGCAACTTTAGAAAACCATTCATCCCGAAGGACAGTATGAAAGGCTAACTTGCTACTAGTTGCATTTGAGACTCCTCTATTAGGACAAGGCTGTCCTCCAGAAATGATGAATGCACAGGTCATGATGATTTACACTAGAAGTCAGCTGAGGAAGCTATCTTGATATCAGAACTAATGGCATCATTCCTTTTCTAAATTGAGATAGTATCTGCAGAAAGGTTTGACCCTAAGCAAGAACTTCATCATTTTACCACATCACATAAATAAGTCACACTCCTTTATCAACCGTCAATGGGTTCACAGAACTGAAAAGATTATTGTAGGACAAAAGTTAGCCTTTTAACAGACTCCAATTAAGTGACTCTATCTCAGAAAAATATATTAGAAAAGTACAGTAATCACGTAATAGGAATAAAATTGATAGCATCCTTGTGTACCTTGATGGTGTGTCTGAAAATTTGTCTGTTCCATTGGTATTGGTTGGTCAAGAAAAAATAAATATTCTCTCTTTTCCCAACCTTATCCTGTCACATCAATTCTATGAATAAACTTGAATTATATTTTAATTTTATATTAACCCTATGGTCCTATATGACCCGAGGTTCACAGACTTGTGTAATTCTGACACTGGAAGATTGCTTGGAGTGACTCCATATGCGCTACTGTGGGTGACTGTAATGAAAAGACACAAGAGGTTATATTGAAAGAAGAATTACCAGAATAAAGAGGCTACTAGCGGTATTCCTCAGAGACTGATCTTGGGATCTCACACAAAATTAGAAGGCACTGCCAATACCAAGGACTGTGAGATGAAATTTAACACTATAAGGTGCAGGTTTTTGTAGCTGCTTTTGCTATTAATTGTACGTTCATAAATTGGAAATTATGAAGACAGAAAGAAATCTAGATTATTGCTCAGACAAAGGATGATTATGTATTACCACCTTGATGCAGCTGTGAAGAAGGTGAATGCAATTCTGAATTTGGATGAAATGAAGCATTTTTATTAAGCACAAGGGAATATTAATGCTAGGAAATAAGAACATAGGAAAGACCTAATTTGGCATATTGCTATCTGGTATAGTTCTGAGTATCCTTGATCCTTATCCATGAACATAAATGAAAAAAAAAAATATGAAGAAGGGTTACTGTTCTAAGTATTTGTCTTCTGAATATAGACTGGAAGAGCTTGGCTTTGTTTAAGCTACCTAAATAGAAACGCAGGGGTGGACGTGAGCACTGTGATGATCTCCTAGAGTAAATGCTGAGCGACGAGTGACAGTAGTAGAGACAAAAGATCGGTGGGTAGGATGGGTGCACTGGTGCTCTTTGGGGTGTTACAGTACAGAGACCTGACTGGTGTGTCCGCTGGAGAGGCGCAGGCCACAGACAGTGCTGATGAACACTCCTGTTTCTCTTTTGGTTTTGTTTGTATGGGGTTTTTTTACGCCACCTTAAGATTTATTTTTTAGTGTTTATAGCATGTTCTAAGTTAATTATAGAGCACAGAGAAGTAGTTTCTGTAGATTCCTTCATATCAGGTAATTATGATGTGGTTGCCACTGATCAACAAGGAAATAACTCAGTGTTCCAGATGTTCTCAGCACTCCCTTCCAGTCTTCTGCTCAAAAGTTTAATGATAATATATTTTCCATCTTTCTGGTGTGTGTTTTAAACAGCAGACATCCACAGAGTCACAGAATAGCTGAGATTGAAAAGTCAATTCAGTCAGTTTTCAATCCAACTGACTGTCCCAAGTCTAACTAGATATCCACATTTTAAGAAATATAGTTGCCATTTGATAAGGAAAAAACTTTAATTTTTTTTTAATCTTACATGCAATAATGGATCATTCTTGCTCAGCTACGTATTTGCAATTGTACCTTCAAGGGCAATAATTGCACCTCTAGGTGTCTAAATCTTCATCAGTTTGTATGCAGTTACTTGAACTGCATCCACATGATCTCATAAAAATTAGAAAGTCTGTATATATATATGAAATCTGAACTACATTACTAATCACTACTTTGATTTCTCCTCTTCCTCCAGTCCATTGCTAAATATCCATGGCTAATCCATGCAGCATAGACATAGTGCCAAGTCATTCACTGTCTGAGATGGCAGAAACACTTCTCAGACATACAACTACCTTACATCATCCTCACGTGGGCAAACCCATCCAGGTCAGCACGGAGCTACACTTCCGTTTTGACCTTAGTATGTATTTGACCCCAGTAACTCCCTAGTGTACATCTTATTTACATATTTATATTCTTTACTTTTTAGTTCATTCAGAGAACTCCAAGAAAATAAGAAAATGCATAGGATACTAAGGATTAGTGGTGTTGTAATTAATGAGAAATTATCAAATAGATGTGGTAATTACAATGCTCTCTGGGACAAGGTGTTTAATGGGACAATTCAAAGTACATCCAGGGTATATAATCCCTTGGAACTCATTTTACATCTGCTTTATTACAAATGAAATGTGAAGACTTAAGCATTGGTCTTGCTTTCATTGTTCAGGAAATAGAGCTTATAATTATCTCCATAAAGCAGGAAAGTATTTCAATACTTTGCATTCTATGTATAGCAACAGGGTACGGTTCACAATGGAAATCCTGCAGGAGCCTAAAATACAGGCAGATCAAAAAGAAACTGTGAAGTAATACAACTGAGATGTGGTAAAGTGTTATATATAAAATCTTGTGCGCTTAAAAATAAATATCACTTTCCTGTCGGGGGGGGGGGGGAAGAAAGAAGTGCCTCTCAGTTTCAGGGAAACCAGCAGTCCTTGCCAGAAGAATAAATCAGACAGTAGGAGACAAAAACTATTATAGATTCGCTGTGTGAAAAAGTGACCTCACTGAAATTGGCTTTAGCTTTGTGGATGAATGCCCGACGGCTCAAAACAGATCTAGTTTAGTCAACCTTATCTTCTTCAGTGGGAGATGTTATGAAACATACTAGTTATAAGGTCAGCACTGCAAGGTCAAAAGCATGTGTTGTCATGTCCTATGTACTGCATTTTTAAATGCAAACTAAATAAGGGAAAAATAAGGTAATATGTCACCTATTGAGCAGCTAGGGACAGTTATATAAGAGAAGCTGGAGAAAAAAGCAAGAGAAAGTAAAACAATTGATTCAGCTAATAATTGAAATCAAGGGAGCATGGATTCATGCCCCAAATGCTTCACATACTATTTTAGCTCCTGAAGCTGTGTTTTAGCCTGGTCTGCCTCTTAGAGCCTTTTCCAATAGCAGAAATCATAACAGATGATTGTGTTCAGTATAGTAAAATCACCCATCACTGTTTCAGTTCCTCTCCACTGTTATCTGCTGGACTGGCACTGTAAATCAGGCATGACCAAATTAGCTAAAGGCTAATGGACCAGTTGCCAAGATACAGCTGTGTGCCTTTAGATGCTGAAGTCTGCAGAGGAAATTCTTGTTCTATTTGCTGGTAGCATCTGCACCCTTATGCTAAAAGTAGTACAACAACCCACCTAAACTAACGTCTTTCTCATTTTTAGCAATCTCCCTGTTCAGTGCCTACTGAGCCACAGCCCAGTACACCATTTGGAGTATTACCAATTGCATTAAAAGAAAAGGAAAAGAGAAAAGGTAAAGTGAAAAAAAGTCATGAATGGTATCCCTACTGCTCTAATAAAGAGCTGGAAAAGCAAAAAGCTATGCCGTCATGTTGAGGAAAGGAGGGGAGAGAAAACAAGTTAATTAAATCACATAAAGCAAAGTTTAATGAAGACAACAAAACGTGGTATAACAAACATATATACTATTTGGGAGAAAACTTTGCTCTGTCCTTATTGACAGAAATCTGCACCCACTTTGGCATAATGGAATTCTCTTTGACAGCTACAATGTCCTCACACCAAAACCTCCCACTGTTTGGAGAAGCTGGTGCATTTAACAGATGCCTCTCTGTTAAAAGTATTCATTAGAGGAGTTTCATCTGGCAAAATATGGCTTTGACAGTGCCATAGGAAGCATGGTTGGAACAGTAAAATCCTTTTTCTAGTTTTCCTCTAACTTGGACAGGTATTTGCAGAAGATTGCAGAGAAGTGCCAGTTGAAGGTTCAGGGCCCAGGGGCTGGACGATGAAAACAATTTGTGAAGGATGCAGAGAATCATTACCCAGTGCTGGTCTTCAGAGACATACTGCATAAAGAAGCATTTCTTGTATAAAAACACAGTTCCATGCCTTAAATAACATGCATATGGACATGGCTTTTCCCAAGCTCTTGCTTCCTTTCCAGGTGCTGAGCAGTCCATGCTACCTTATATCTGGTAAAAGAACTACTGCACAAGTGCAGTTAAAGTATGCATCTTCTTGTCCTCCAATGCCCAGTTCTGTACTGCTTGTGCTATGAGTCTACTCGAATTCATACAGTGTGGCAGAATCACTTGGACAATATATGATTTATCTGCACAGAGGTACAAGGGCCCCTTTTTTCAGAACCTTCAAAATTCCTAGCTGCAAGTAATGCAGATGATCTCAGACTTCCCAGGTATGAAGGTTGTGCACTGAATTTGCTCAGAGCAGGTTACTCTACTTTCCTTTGTCTTTCTTGAAGGTTTACAAGGAGAAAGGGGTATCTGAAATTTAATGACAGCACATGTGGAAACACAAACAGTAGAAAAAAGCTGAACATGCTTCAATGAATTTTTGTGTGCCATGTTACCTACATGACTTCCCTAGAATTCTAAGCTAAAGGCCACCCCAAGGACTTGTCACTGCCTGTTATGAAGGAAAAGACAAACTGAATCACAACACAGGAGAAAAGAAAAACTCTAAAAAGAAACCAATCTAGCAGGAATTCAGTCAGCCATCCTCCTCTAAAAATTAGCATTGTTGAATTCAGTGAGGCCAGACATGCACACTAGCCTCAGGCTTGACAATCTGTCAGAAAACAATGCTAGTCTCCCATGCCATTTTGCATTTGGATATGAAATAAATCATGAAATGGTTTTTCAGGCCTGAAAAAGCTATTCGTGTTCTAAAGCTTCTAAAAGGATAGGAAGAGTCCATTAATTATAACATTTGTCTGGGAAAAAGCAAATGGATAGGTACTGGGCTTCGGGGAAGAACTGCATTCCAGAAACGCTTCAGCACATTGGAAACTCTCCTGCACTGACCTCTTGGTATATAATCGAAAGCCCAACTTCTCAGCTCTTGTGGTACCTTCCATCTTCAAAACAACTTATAAGAACTACCTAATCCTTACAGCATCACAGTCAAGTACCATTATCTCCATGTCCCAATGAAATTGAGTTGCCTCACTCAGAGGTCTGACTCAGAGTCAATTATGAGACTGTAATCCCTGGCTCTCAGTGCCTCCTTTCCACTGGCAAGAACATGCTTCTCTCCTGGTAGAACTTGGCTTTTTAACAAGACATAGATCTTTGGAAAATATTGCTTGGTGATAACATGAACAGGTTACTTTGAAAAGTAAGACAGAAGAGTAAGAGGAGAAAGAAATTTATTATGCAGCAGGACCATAAACAATTTATTTAGTAACTAATCCTACCTCCTTTTTGATAGAGTGGCTGAAAGGTTCCTCAAAATAAAACATCCTGATGCTAAAACCTTGCTTTCTTGTTTGAAGGTTTTGCTTCTCTGGACTATTTCCAGAAGACCAAGCCAGCAGGCAGAATATCAGTACTGCACGCAACATCAGTGAATGTAGTCTGGAAAGCAAACTGCAAAGTGAAATGTGACTTCATATTAATATTGGCTCTGTTCCTTTAGGGTCTAAATGGTTCTTTATTTTCTCAAACACCACTGACAACATATATGCATGCCATCTACCACCACCCCCAGATCTGAAGAAAATAAATTCATGAACGTAAACATGGTTTTGAGCATGACAAGAGCAAAGCTGTGAAAATATTTTGCATTCATTCTGAATGACCAAAAATATTTTGGAAACACTGCAACTATATACCAGCACCAAAGAAAGCAGCTGCTCCTAAGCAGAATGCAGAAATCTCTGCACAAACTGTGAAAGGAAATGTTTGGACGTAAGTGCAATACTATTTCCAAAAAAGAGGTTCAATACATCTCCGCATAGACAAGACAGAGATTCTTCATCTGAAATGCTGTGTACACAATCCCTTTAAATGGATACTACTTACCCACAAGAGGCCAAAACTTTTACTTAAATCAAAATCAATTTTTTTATGTTCCTTATCATTATCATCTGTTGTTACATAGCAAAGCCTTCATTATATAACATTGTATAGTACTACCTTTAGAAAGATCTACAAATGAACAGAAAATAACCCACTGAAAATATCTTCAAAATTACTTCTTTTTCAGTCAGTTTTGCTGTAACTTCTCTCAGGCTATCAAAAAAAGATGCTAGAAAACCTTCATATGTTGTCAATCATAAATTATGGCTTCTTGCTTGCTTCCTTGTTTTAAATTAACAAACATTTTAAAAGACAGATAAATATAATTAAATTAAGTGTTTGATGTTTTATGAATTTTCTAGATGCCTTTTTCGGTCTTTTTTTTTTACACTAACTTTTCTGAAGTTATTTCTTACTTCCTCAGTTAATAAAAAGTTAAATATTAAAAGGAAAGCCAGAAGACAATTGGGCATCGAATCCAAAAGGATCCATGCTGTATCAGAAGAATATTGTGGTTTAAAACCCGTCCTGGGTTCAGCTGGGATAGAGTTAATTTTCACAGGAACCTGGGAGGGGGTACAGCCAGGACAGCTGACCTGAACTAGCCAAGGAGCTATTCCATACCATGTGACATCATGCTCAGTATATAAATGCGGACCAGGCTGGGGGGGAGCTCTCTGCTCTCGGTGTGGGAAGTGGCGGAGCATCGGGTTCCGCGTAGTGAGCAGCTGCACTGTGCATCATTCGTTTTGTATATTCTTTTATTAGTACCGTTGTTGTTATTGTAACTTCTCTTTTTTGTGTTGTGCCAGTAAATTGTCCTTATCTAAACCCACAAGGTTCCATGTTTTTTTCTCTTCTCCTTTCTGATTCTCCTCCCCATCACACCGGAGGGGGGCGGGGAGGAGTGAGTGAGCGAGTGGCTGTGTGGTCCTTTTTTACCAACTGGGCTGAAACCACGACAAAACCCCACACCTGCAACTAACGAAATGCCAGGAATGGCATAACCTACTTCTTTGTGTCCCATTCCTCTTCTCTTTCCTATGGCCTGGCTCCTCTCCATACCCTCCACTGCTTCTATGAGCCCTGCAATCCAGTGCATGCCTTCTCCTTTTCAGCACTATTTCTGTTCTTGCTTCCTTCATGTCCTGCTGGTATTTCCTTCCACAAGATACTTGGGTTTTCCATTCAGCACTGTTATCTGTCTTGCTGCCCATCAAACACTTCAGGTTTCTGTTCTTATCTGCCCTTTCCTTCACCAGCAGGTTACTGTCTGTTTATCTTCTCTTGCCATTCCTTCACATTCAGCTCAGGCAGTTCTCTCCTGTATCCTCCAGACTGTCAGCACAGGACAGACACTGCCTACTCTCAGATACTATGCCAGGCAATAAATTTGGATACAGGAACAAAAAGCTGCTTTTCTGCCAACTTTCTCCTGTATATTGGATCATGTTTATCGTCTTTCAGTCCTGGGACAGCGTAGGTGCAAACGCATCAGCAGGACTGGTGCTAATCATGTTCAGTTAAGACAAAATCTTCAGAGAATCTAGGTAACAGTCCCAAAATTGCTTTTCAGGAAAAATGGTTTGCCATCTTCAGGAGTTCTTTTTTGGGGATGTATGGATAAAAGTCAGTTCTATTTCAGACCAATACTTACAATTTTGGTAAACTTACAAACATTTCTATGTAACATGGAGAATGCTGGGTAAGCTTCACTCTCACCATTCCTGTTGCTTTCAACTGGACATATTTTTGCCCATCCACCACAGGCTTCACTTCCCATGACTTGACAGTTCTGTGCTCTTTCAAAAGCGATCAGGTCAGACAGGCTCTTATTGATGTTGCAATGCCTTATTAGCCCTGGAAATATGAAGATCTTATTCATCCAGCACTAAACCTCAGCAAAAGAATCTAAGAGCACCAAAATCTCACTTTGAGAACAACAGAAACTAAAAAAAGGAGTATCGTCTCCTGCATCCACCAGTTCAAGCACATGATTTCTAACCATTCAAATGGAAGCCATAAAATACCACATCAGAACTCAGAACAGTATCAGCACCCCCCCTCTGTATGTCTGACAGCATGCAAATACATAGGCAATGCAGACATGCCTATCATTTGTATACAGTCTCTAGAGGCTCCAGGAGTCTGGATCTGCACATCAGACGCAGATTTATTGGACTGTGACTATGTGCTCTGCAGAGTAAGAACCAATGAATCTTGTGTTGGATTGATTAAAATTGTAATTGTACAATCTCTGTGATCCACAGAACAGCAAGTCATTTTTCACAGCGAAACACTTAGCAATTGGACAGACTCAAACTGTCTGCCTCATGGCATTTGTAGCTATTCTTTACATTGCCACATAAATCAAAGACATGTATTTTGACCCTCCTACACATAATGCAGCCAAATAGGAAGCAATACGACAAAAAGAACATTGCTGGTTGAATTTAGAACAGCTTTACAGAAAGAAAAACAACAATGGATAACCCCTTAGCCTTTCACAAAATTTGATATGATCTTCATAATAAAAAATACAAAAAATATACAATTAAAAATTAGGTTGCTTAAACTATACCAGTATTCCATTTTTTACTACTACATATAAAGGGGAAGAGAGAGGGGGAAATCCAGATAGAAATAGCTAGCAAAATGATCAGGTTAATTTCAAAATTAAAATGGGGAGGCGGGGGGTGGGGTTGGGGAAAGAGACCTGAATTACCCTCACTTATTTGTTTCTATTTTTGTAAACCCGTTCATAAGACCAAGAATTGAAAACCCTTGCTTTCCATGCCTAATAAGGTTTTCAGGCAATCAAAATCACAGCAGTTTTAAAAGAGAGTTTAGAGTCTGGTGTGTCATCCGTTATGGTTATGGAGATTCATAAACCATGCATGCAAATAACCTGTGAAATACCAAAACTTCTGCTAGACCTCTTCAGGAATTCTACTATAGCTCATGGGCTAAGAACTGGGTGTCAATTTACATTGCTGCTCTCAGAAAAATTCTCCACTGTAGTAGAAAAACTCCATGTATTTATCTTTGAGTGACATCCCACCATCCCAACCATGCTTCTCCCCCCCCCCCCCCAAAGTGAAAGAGGTAAAAAAGCACAGATGGTCAGAAGAAACAACTGTATTTCCAGCAGTCAGGTTTTCTTAGGAGACTGCCCAGGCAGCTACTGTAATGTGACATCTAGTAAGCAAGTCTAGGTTGATAAGGAATGAAGCCAGGGCAGAGTTCAGAGACAAAGCCTAGGACAGAATGACTCACCAAGGGGACTGCTATTGCCCAAGACTCTTAAATCTGATGGTTCAAAGTCATTGTGTTATGCAGTTAATGAGTTACGTTAGTATCGCATTATTGATTCTGTGCTCTAAGCTATCTAGTTGCAGTTCAAAGAGCCACACAGAGAACAGATTAGAGACACATTAGTGAAACCTGTGGAATGCAGTTTAGATGCCCACCAGCGCATCCCTGCTATATGTATGACACAGATCATGCTAAGACTCCAAATGCCAGTTTGTGCCATGAACTATGTTAAAATGATAAAGTCAGCATACAGGCAAAAAAATATAAGAAGCTTAAGATGGAAAGCATCTATGCATTTTAGGTTCATATACACTGCTAGCAATTGCAACTTCCTGTTGCAGTCTTCAGCAGCTACATCTGCTGCTCAAGTGACACCTACAAACCAAGCCATTGCCATCTAGCCAGTTTATTCACATTCTCTGGAATCACTTGCACTAGGCATCACAGTCCTTGATTTTGAGTCATCCTTAGCAAAGTCACTTGCACAGCTCCCCACAGCTCTCATCTGAAGTGATAAGAGAGCAAATAAAAATTGTATCCTGGTTAGCACAATTAATATATTTACAGCAGGTGATGCCACAGTTCTAGCCAATTAGTGACATTACAAACATATTTTCCAATGAAAACTAGGGTGGCTATATTTAATCACTTCCTCTATTTCACATTATTTGTTTAGATTTAGACACAAATGAGTGGAAGCCAATAGTATTTTTCACAGCCTGATAAATTGGAAGTGCATTCACAGAGATTTGACCATTCAGAAGCACAAAACTCAGACCCAACAGAACAAACTATTTTAGCTAATCTGCAATCTAAGATCACAAAATACACCTTTTATCTACCCATAATGATTTCAGGGGGGCACATGATCAGTGTAAGTATTTGCCTGCAGCTAAGGTAGAGAGTCAGCCAAGTCATCCGGTATGTTAGCAAGAGAAACCCACGCACAGCTTCTGCCCAAGAGCCTACAAGAGTATCTGTTACCATGTCAGACTTCAGTCTCCAATACTTCAGTTGTCAAGGTCAACATATTTTAAACTCTTTAGAAATGGGAAGGGAAGGGATCATCACAGCCCACAGCATCCCAGCATATTCCTTTTTCTTCAGAAGGCTGCAGAACCACTGCTTTTACTTCGAAAAGTTGTAGCAGGATGACAAGTCACGCCTCAGAGCAAAATCAAGACTTTAAACTCAACTTTGACACCAACAGATTCTGAAGCGTAAAACCCCTGTGTCCAAAAGCCTCTCCTATGGGGTTTACTATTTTCTGCACCTGAACCCAAGTGGTTTGAAGGTACAGTTCAATTTTTCATTTCTTTTGAGAGCCCTTCCAAGTAGTGGAAGAACAGAGCTACTGCATTGCTAAATCACTGAATCAATGCCAAGGTCATGTCTCTGATAGGCTGTAAAAAACATTTCCTGAGATAAATTTACCACCATGACTGGGGTTCTGTACCTTTTTATCAAAAATGATAGCTACTTCAGAAGAAACAGAAAGTGAGGCATACCTAGCTTTTTAAAAATTTGCATTAGTGATCTGTTTTCTTCATTTGAAGCATCCTCCTCTTAAGTTACTATTAGGGTCAGAATTGTCCTAGCTGGGGGGGGGCTGAACAAAGTTCCTTCCAGAACACGTTGGTCCAGGTCCTGGCATTTGCTGGTAACTCTTTGCCAAAGCGATGCAAAGTGACCCTTGTTCTAGGAGTCCATTCCTAGGACAGTCAGGAGGTCTGGACCGGGGGACTGTGAAGGGCTGGCTGTCCCAGAGGTTACTGTAAGATAAGGACAAACTATAATTACAAAATAAAGCAACTGGCTGTGAAAGATTATAGCCAGCCAAACAGGCATTTGTTTTTCCTTATAAATATGTAGGAACTGTTCTGCTTCCATTTACCGTTTCAGCTAATGGCCATAGGAATTTTGCCAATTTGCTGTGTCAGGTATGTGAGCGCTCATTTGACTTTCCTAACCAGGCTTTTCCTAGTAATGCTCACCAGAAGTATACTAAAAACCAATTAAATAAACCCTAGATCCTTTATCATCTATTGCAATTACAAGAGTTTTCTGAGATCAGACTGTTATGACGAAATGTTTATTAATATATAAACTGTTTTATAGGTGAACGATCAGTAATTCAACATACACAAATGGACCACTAGAAAAAGCTGCTATGAGTTTGCACCAGCCTTCAGCTCTGACATTCACTGCTGTCCTTTCAGATGCTTGCTACAGTCAACTTCTGGCTATACTTTTACCTCCTCTTTCCAAGAGCAACTTGAGAACAGAAAGGTCATTGGTGACTTTCTTTCACATCAATAAAATCATAAGAAATGCCATCTAGCACTCCGCTCTTCTGTGCAGCCCTGGAAGGCTGCAGTAGGAACGAAGCCCCAGGGAACTGATGCCTTCAGTCTTGCAGAACACCGGTTTTGGTAGCAAATCACCACCAGTGTCCCCTTCTAGAGAAAAGCTTTCCATGCAACAGCAGAGAGGAAAACTCTCTAACATTTAGGAAAGTCAGTCATGTACAAGGCATTGGGGAGTTCCAGAGGCTTATCCCAGAATGACTTCTGAACAGTTATCTGCACAGGTCCAGCCCTCTAAGTCCCATTCTCTGGACCTACGTGGTACAGATAAGAAATGTGACTGCAGCTGGACTTTGCATGTAAGTCTTTTCTCTTTCCTTTTTCTTTTTTTTTTTTTTTTTTCCACTCAAGAGAAAGGCGAGTCCTAAACTACTGGCAAGAACCTGTGAGAGGAAACAAACCGCAAAGCAATTTATAGCGAATATCAATCATTTGGTTGAATGTCCAGGAAGTCAATCTGTGCTCAATCTTCCCTAATATACGTTTAAATACTATACACTAACTAAGAGGGACAGCAGAGCTCTGACGGCCCATCTATACCAAATGTCATTTAATGCTGCACATACCTGAGCGATCTTTAACTGAGCCCCAGCCGCAGTGGCCAAGCCCTCAGCAGCAAACAGTTGTCTGAACACTTGTTTCTTCGTTGAATTTTGCAGCCCATCCTGAATTCTGTGTCATTTTTCTCTAGCAGCCTTAAGGTGTACGTATAGACAGGCAGATGTGTACAGATGTACACAGTGTAAGTGCCTGCCTAACCTGAAGTAACTTGTATCGGGTGTCCGTGCCCAGGCACTGGCAGTGGGGGCTGTGGGGGGGTCTGGGTCTCTGTGAGGAGAGGCCGGGGCTGCCCCGTGCTGCACAGGGCCGGTTCCGGCCGGTTCCGACCGGTTCAGCAGCCGCCCCAGCGCAGGGCACAGCTGAGCCCGTCAGCGAGGCTGTCCAAGCCTCTGTGGAAACATTTCTGAGAAAGGGCAAAACGCTGCCCAGCAGCGAGGGGAAAGCGTGAGGAACAGCCCTGCGAGCACCGAGGTCCGAGGAGAAGGGGGTGGAGGAGGTGCTCCAGGGGCGGGAGCAGGCATTCCCCCGCAGCCTGTGGAGAAACCACCGGGGAGCAGACACCCACACTGCAGCCCGGGGAGGGCCCCACGCCAGAGAAGGCAGGTATTTCCTGAAGGAACTGCAGCCCGTGCAGAGGACTCGCACTGAAGCAGGGAAAAAGTGTGAGGAGGGGGGAGCAGCAGAGAGGAACTGTTAAGGTCTGACCTCAACCCGCCATTCCCCATCCCCTGCCCTGGCTGGAGCCGGGGGGTAGAGAATCACGCCGGGTATGGTTGGTACGTTCTGTTGTCATTTCCCGTATCCATTGCTTTCAGGGAAAGAAGTAGACAATTCTCACAGTAAAAAACCTGAGCCTACAAACAAAGTCTAGATACCAGCTAACATAAATCATCAATTCTTCTAAAACCAAATCTCCCTTTACAGGCAAATACAGTCGATGAAGTTATGACAAGTATCATCTTCTATCTAACTTACATTTAATTACTTCAAAAAGGCTAAATAAATTTGAAGGAGGATTAGATCTCTAAAATACACTTCTTTTATAGCAGTTGCTTCACAACTAAAAAAAATTACTAGTTTTCCTGCGTGATATAGGCATGTACATATACACATACTCCAGGCTACAATAAAATGAAACATAAATTATACTCTAAAGTTGTACAGAATATGCGAAAGATACGTTCTCTCTCTAGCTGTTCATTAAATTGTATTACCAAAATTATTTTTGCAATAGCCTTCAAGTTTTAACACAAGAAACTAATCTTAGATTTTTCTAAATCTTCTGATTCACATGCTAGTTAAAGTGACTGCCCTTGCTAAACATGTACTAGCTAAAATATATCTGATCATGCTGAAATCACCCAGTCATAGCGCAGCCCCTTCAGGCCACTGTATTTCAAGGATCAGTTTTGGCTATTCTGGATCAATGCTGGCAGCATTTCTTTGAAATCCACATTTGCCACTTCCCACTTAGGGCAAAAGCAACAGCTTTATTCTTCTGGACTGCATTCCAGTACATGATATTTTGCTTGGAGTTACCGGGTAACACAAAGCAATGACTGCCCTGTTGTTTCCACAATACTGTCTTATGAGTCAGAGATGCTATGGCTGTATTTCCAAAAAGCTTTCCAATGCACCACAAAGTTATGAAATTATGTGCATTCTAAACTATTTTGGCATAGAAACACACATTTAAATTCATTAAGCAGAAGAGTGGATAAATTTACTAAATTTCAATATAAGCATCTGTTCAAATAATTTTTAACGCCTGATGGAAATTCAATTTTTAATGGCCATAAAAGAGGCACCCCAGAAAAATTTTCCAAAACCTAAAGCCCTTTGGAAAGGTACTACAGAAGGAGCACTGTTGGGAGGAGGAGAGTGAGAGAGTGTGATGTGTGAGGTGGTTCAGTGCTGGGCACTCTGCCCTCGGGTCAACATCAATACCAACACAGAGCCAGTGGCACCACCACGGTGGACAAAATGTAAACATCAGGTCAGAGCCACCAATGCATGATTATGATATATCCCACAGGTATGGCTAACTGTACCTTTTGGAGTAATTACATCTTATCCACTGAAAATACCTACTAGTAATTTAAATTGGATAGAATATGCCCCTTCATTCCACCCCATAAGTGTGTCATGTCACCTTGCCTGATTAGCAGATGTTTTCTTCTGGCCAGAGGTCACTTATTACTGTATAAAAGCAATTTTGTAGCTTAAGTCATGTGTATATTTCTATCCTAAAACAATAAACTACAAGAGCTGAGGAGAAAGGAGAGTGGGATCATGAAATATTTCACACATAACAAAACCACATTTGTAAAAAAGTATTTGTGATGTGCAAAACCGGGAAAGGTTTTATATACATAGAATATCATTATTATTGCCTGTAAGTACTAGAATTTGACTGTTTCACCTCTAAATGTCAAGGACAATAGTTAATTTGTACAAAGTAGATAAATGAGGTGGAAACTAATCAGAAGAGGTTTGTTTATCTGTTCTTTGATGATATATTACACCGCAATAATAAGACAGTAACTGTGTGTTCTATCTGGCTGAGAATAACTTCCAACATCATTTCTCATTTTTACATATCAGATCTGAAAGCACCTCCCTGTCTTTGAAGTTCAGCAAAATTCAAAAACAATAATTAAGCCCAGCCAACTGGTAGCAGGGGATTTTAACAAGAGAAGTAACAACATTAAATTCCACCAAGTCTGTAACACGTTATTTCCCTGAACTGACTTCTGTGCATGTCATCTCCTGTCTCCCCTGAACTTAACAGTCACAAGTACCAGACTGCATTAAAATGGCAATTTTTCTTTGTACTGGGCAACTCCAAATGTGTGTGTGGTTTTAACTGCATTTTAATTTTTTTTTAAATGTGAAAATACTCATTGTCTTTTGTTAGTACATTGTATTACAATGCAAGAAAACAATTATTTCAGAACACATGTAGTATCATACTTTGATTTAAAAGTCTGTATGGCTAAACATGTCCTTAACAATCCACTACAGCCTGCATGCTTGCTGGGAGATGGGAGGATGGGGAAGGTTTTTAAAAGAAAATTTTCTGTCTTGTGCTGAAAATCCGCAGGTTTACCAAACAGCTAATGTGGTTCAGCAAAAAACACAACTTCCAGGTCAAAGACAACTAAGAAAATTCAGTAGTTCACAATTTCAGTTTACTTGTCCAAAGGCAAGGGCCTCTCCTTCTCTCCCTTCTGATAAACACTGACACAGAAGTGTGTTATGCTCGCTTTTTCTAGAACTCACAACAGTAGATCTGCCTTTGTCCTCCAAAGGCCAAGACCTCCAGAACTGGAGCAATGTGACAGAACATACAGTGCTTGCTTCATTTTTTTTCCAATTATAAAACACTGCTGTTTGGTTTCCCTTAAAGATGCCAATTACAAGCTGCTTATTAAAAAAATAATTTACAGGCTGGAGGAAGTTGATGAGAAGCTACTATTTCTGACAGCAGATTTATCAATAGAGAAAATTATAAAATAAATGAAGAGGGGGAAGAAGTTATTTTAAGCAAGTCAATGAGACTAGATAGAAAAAAATAAATTTATGTTGTGATAAGTGGTAGGAATTTGATTTAACAGAATTTATAAACCATACATATGGTCTTTCACAAACGCGTAAAATGCAAGTAGAGGTCTAATACAATCCTATTTCCTCCCCTGCCATCTCACTTTTATAAATGTAAAAAGCACTGACAGCCAAGTAAAAATAATGCATTACTTCAAGAGTCTAAAAAAAAAAGAAACTGAATTATTGTTATGCAGTAATATTTATATCATCTGCTAGTGTGCTATATCTCCTTTTTATAAAACATACATAAATTTTCAAAGCAGCATTTTAGAGCCTTGCCTGCAACAGTGAGCAGCTGTTTCTGGAGTAAGTCACATAAGCAGACATAAGCAGCCATGGATTCACCTTGGGCTTTCAGGAAGGCACAGAAAGCCACCAAACTGTCTCATTCTAGAAAGAGTTTCATTCTCGTAGGTCACAGTCCAATTTTGCAGATTCTTGAAAAATCAGAATTGCTGATAATTTTAAACCTGTATATGTTTTGCATTAGAATATGATATGGTAAATGCATGGGATATGAACAACGTGAAGAATCACCTACCTTATATGAACCACGTTTTTTCATATATGCTAATAGCCAGCTGCAACCCTAAATTGAATACAGATTAACTGCATTTACATCATAGGCTGAGCAAAGGACATACGTGTATTTTGGAAAATCAGATTTTTAAAAGCAGATATATAACATACTGTTAACAGATCATGTGCCAAAAATGAGGAATGGAGAGTCTGGCTACTAACAAAACTATCAGGGTATAAAAATGCTCCTGAAGGCAACAACAGATTATTTCTATAGGTTTATAAAGAAGTTATACAAAGCTGAACTTCTAAAAAAGGCGAATCTATTTCTTATCTTGTTGGGTTTTTTAATTCATTTATCTGCAGCACAGCTTAGCTTCCCCCCAAAAAACACATGGGGGTCTGCTCCTAATGTTTCAATTTCTTGTTTTTCCTAACAGAAAAGAGTGACAGGCCATGCTTACCTCACAGCAGTGATGGCTAGGGTGGTTCATGGGAATGCTGTTTCCAGTCAATTTTAGCCTAAGTAGCAAGTTCTTCAGAGTGCCTTAGTCATTCACAAATAATCCAAAGTGTCAGATGGGGAGGGATTCTCTCCTGCAAGACTAGAGCTATATAATGAAAATGCTGACAGTCTTTTAATTATCAGTGGCACAAGCGGGTGCTACGATAATAAATCGCTCTTTCCTAAACACAGATGAATCAAAAAACTAATTAGTAGCTTCATCAAAGTTCTCTAGGATCAAAGCTGGTCAAAAAGATTATATAGGAAATGCTACTCCAACAGAGTTTAAAATTAAGACAGTCATTTGGGTATTCTTAAACACCCCCACACTAGTAGCCAAATGAGAATGCGGTACAATATCCTGCTGACATAAAAAGATACCACAAGACATTTAAATTATGGAAACATACATACACATTATAGTTTTACTTTCTTCATTTCCTTAATTTTTAAGGAAAACCTGAAGAGCATTGAATAGGATAAATGAATGCCATGGAACCCTGTAATAATTACAGTGATGATTATACAACATTAAAAGATCTTTTCAGTCTACACTTTATAGTAAAATCAAGAAAATGGAGATCGAACATTGGTAATCTGGCAAAACAATGGCTCTAGATACCTGTTTCTATCTCTCTCTCACACGAGTGGCAATGATGCACTGTAAGATCGTAAACCAAGGCAGTTGATTCACATAGTAATTACAAGCTCTAATAAGGAACAGCAAATCAGCGGTTCAGCAAAAGCCCAAAGATAGAAATATATCAACGTAAAATATTTGAATGATTCTGAGCAGGTTAACTATAAAATATCATAGCATGCTTGTTGGCATGCTAGAAACATGAAAAAGACATTAATCTCAGAAATTCACCTTTATATCTGCCACTGAGAAAGGATGATTTTCTGACAGAAATGCAGTATTATCAGTGGAATTCTGTAATACACACACTACATAGAGCTCTAAAGCTCTGATACTTATCCTATTAAATGGTAACATACATTTCTAGAGTTGAGTAAACCAGTCTAAAATACTGCCAAAAATATCATTTCACATTTATTTAAAAGACTGTTGTTCACTTCAAATGACTGAAAACACAAGCACCTTCCAATCTTTCATTAATATCATGAAGATAAAACAAATGCATACTTCTTGCACACACAAAACAAAAGAAATCACACTTCTGAAAGAAAAAATAATAGAAAGAGTCACAAAACCCATCTAGTTAGATAAATAAAATATTACAACAGGGTTTCTGTGACATGGAGATAAAACATTAATGAGATTTCAAAAGCACAAGTGACATCATGCTGTCAGTGGGAGCTGAGTGCCAGCCTGCCCCTTCATGACTTCAAAAGCCTTGCCATAAAGCACTGCAACAAGGAAACCTTTAGTATTGTCTAAGTAGCTGTAGGGAAGTACATGGAAAATACACTTAGAAAACAATGCTGATGTGATACAGAACAACAAAACCCAATCCCCTTTGAATATAAAATATACTAGACTAAGAACTGAAACATTTTGCAAGTCCTATTAAACCATAAATTGCAAAATCAGTATGTACTGTGATTTACACAAGAAATCATTGAAGACAGTATGGTATGAAATTCAGTTTCTACAGATTTTTTTTGAAAGCACTTGTGTATCATTTTTCTAATACAGCTTTCCAAATGAGGTAAATAATTCTCCTAACCGCAAAGAAAGAATAGGTAAAATTTATCTCAGCTGAAGTCCTGACTGAGTTATAGATTTTGGTGGCACTTCACTCCTTGATGTCTGCTCAAGCTATACAATAATACAAATACAACAAAGCCTGGGAAGAGCAACACCAACACATTGTTTGGATCCAGCAAGTTCAGTGAAATGTCTCCGTTTCTTTTTCTGGTGATTCAATCTTCTTTCTTTTCTTTCACAAGAACTGCTGTAGTTCCAAACTTTCTTACTCGAATTATATTTCTAAGTGCACGTATTGTAAAAAGTTACTTTCCACTTTTGGAGTGAGATATTGAATTCTCACTCATCATATAACAAGCAAGCAACAGAAAAAGTGAAACCTGGATACCTATGGATTTTCATCAGGTGAATGTTTTTTTGGAGGCTGAAAAGGTACAATGTCATCTGAAACCAGAACATCCATTACGTTCTCCAATGAAACTAGATAAGAAGAATGATGAAGCAGCATACGGAATACCCATAGTTTGGCATTTACGTACAATATTTACATGAAAGCAGAATATCGCCAGAGATTAGTTCAGTTTTGTGAAATGAAACCACAAAGCAAGACATTTCAGGTCCACATTATGAGTTCAGATACAACATCCAGGCATCAGTCAAGCAAAACAAACTCACCTTCAATAAGAGGTTCCTCTTTTATCTTTTTCCCAGGGTATGCTTCATGGGAGTAGCATCTAAGAACAACAGAAGTAATTAAGGTCCTAAAGGCTGCTGTAACATCTACCACTAAGTGATACATTTAGAACTTTTGTTATATTGCAAGATAAATGGATTCTCTTAATTTTTTCTTGGACAATGTGTAGAAGGAGGAAGATATTCATTCCTTATAATGATGCATGAAAATTTACTGAAAATCTTTTAATATCATGAGAGTAATTAATGTCAGTACATATACCATCAAAAGCCAGCCTCCTAAGAGAACACTAATGTTCCAAGTAAACACAACCTACTACAAATTTCTGTCCTTTTCCAGAGCAGATGCTTTTTTTTCCTGATCCTCTGTGGTAAACATTTCACTTAAACTTTAAAATACAACTGTATTTCCAGGCACAAAACTATTTGTCCATACTGTAGTGACAAAGCTTTTAGATTTATGTTAAACAAATAATTAAATTGCCTTTTTTTTAAAAAAGTAGATTTTGTATTACACAAACATTCCCTGTGTGGTTCCATCCCTGCCAAAGATTTAGAGTAAGATATGCAAGCCTACCTATCCAAGAACGCCTTCAATTCTTTCAGTATGCTTTAAGCACTAACAATGGTCAGGCATGATTAAGCCACCATTATTAATGATTGAATGGGATTTTCTCTGTGTGAGGTTTATGACTGATCTGTTTTGCTGTACATATATTAATCAGCTATGGTCATCGCCTAAACCTAAAATATAGATAAGATGAAAATTGCCATAATCTGGGCTTGCATAGCTTGCTGTGATTCTAGGGCTGATGTAAATGCAGTACACAGGACTAACAGCTGAGATGAAAACAAGCCTGACATTTATTCCATTTCACTTCCTGCTTTTTCTTTCGTTGGACTCAGAGTATGTTCAAAACAGCAAATACAATAATAGGATAAGAGAAGCTGTAAAAGGTGATACCAGCGAATGAGAGCACAGGCAGAAAAAGGAATCAAAAGGAGAACATAAGAAGGATGAAACCCAGAAAAATAAAATTAAACCACTGTTCCAAAACAAAACATGGAGTGTCCTGGGGCTGACAGCATATTTAACTGGGTTATGGTGAAGTTACATCCTGAACTCATGTTTTGTCAATTCCTGTAGAATCCAAACCTAGACTGAAGCGCAGCTTCTCTGGTTATGTATGAACACCAGCTGAAGCTTATCTCCATAGATGGGAAATTCAACTTTTACCAATGTGCATTTTCTGAAGTGTATACAGGAATTAGCTGCTGCTAACTATACTTCTAAGCTGCCACACCAGCCAAAATCCACATCAATCACCTGCTGTCTTTTGGTTGCTGCCACACGAAGTAAATACCTTCTAGTACCCCGTGGTGCTGCTGGTTCGTAACTGTGCTGCTTAATATTTTTGAGACTTCCATACTTTGTCAAACACAGCTGAAACTGGTCTGCAAGCAGAACTATCCATGGAGGGAAAAAAGGAATGACACGGACAGACAGCATTGTTTAATTATGTTCAGGCAGAAACATCTCTAGATTTACTGTAAAAATAATAAAGACTACACTTCTACGTAAATCTTGAACTGCACAGTTTATTTTATTAAACAATTTAGCATATATCTGCACAGTGTGAAAAAAGATGTAGCCATCTGATCATGTACATGTTTTTAAAACTAAGTGAAATGTATACATTAGGAACACTTCCAGTGTGGTACTGCTAACTCAAAATCCACCTCTGGTATTCAAAATACTTTCAGGTTCTCTGGAACTCTTTATTAACCATCTCCTTACCAGTACTGAAATGGTGCAGAATCAATTTGGGGTACATCTTGCTTTGCATGAAGACTGAAACTGGATGACTGCAGAATTCCACAGGCAACAGTCATAATCATTAAGGGCAAGCCATTTTTAGACAGTTAAGAGAGAGAAATCACCGCTACACAGTTTAGAGAGGGGAAAAATTCCTAACCACCACCACAATTGTTGAGACACTGATAAGCCGTTTCATCAAAAAATGGATTAGGGATGCATTGGCCTTTTACTAATTTGCTTCAGCTTTCCTAGAGTTCACCCCTGTCTTTTCAAGGTAAGTCAACTTACATTGCAAACCTAAATGCTAGATGGAAGGTCCTGAGATTCATTGCTTTTTCTGAAATAGCCTTTCTGATCTTCTCTTGGCTGCATACAGTGCTGTATTGGCTGCCAGTGTGTTTGCATAATGCATGCTCTGCAGTAAATTGATTCCTTACTGAAAAATATAACATTTTATTGTTTGTGGAATTTGTTGCAAAGAAAGCAAGCTGTGTCTGGGACAAGCTTCAGTTGAATAGCCAAGTAATTTGACCTGGCGTTTTAAAGGACAACTGTAAATATCTCTTTAAAAGCATCAGTACAGCTAAAACTAAGTGTACCCAGAGATAATTCTGAGTTAAGGGGAGAGATACCCCCCACCTGAGCCAGTGCTCTCCCTTTGTTCATTCACACATATGAAGAAAGTGAATTAAAGCTGGATTTGGGATACAATGTGAGAAGGGGACAGAAGTAGTGCAGTGACCTGCTCATCTCTTACCATTGCTCTCTGAGAACAATAAGAGCAGGTTGCACAGGTGGAAGGAATTAGCCAGTCTTCCGTAGAAAACATTTCCCCAGTAAATTGAGTCAGTCCTTGGTTCCAGAGTCAGCTAAAAGAGGCTTCCGGCCTGTGGCATTCCAACGTTGATGGCCAGAGCTTATGAAATACGATGACTTTTGTTCCTGTGAAAAAGATAACTACCATCATGAATAGGCATTCGCTCATGAAATTTTAACATCACTTTGTCCCCAGTAGGGCCTCAGTGCTCAAAACTCAGAGTTTCCTCCCAACATCTGAGCAAACAGTTTTTAGAAATAATTTCTGTCAGGATGAGAATGCAATTTTTCTTACCATGATGCAGAGAAGTTCTTGGCACAGGAAACTGATGCCTCTAGTGAGGTAAGAGCCCCCCTGAAGTCAAGGCACTGTCATGTAGATTGCTGCAATAAATGGATGCTCTGGACTCCAGCTAAGATAGTCCTTTGTTGTCTGGGAACTCACAAAATATCAACGTATACTAATAACCTACTTTTAAAAGAACATGGTAATGATAAGCAATATAACCACTGAGATTTCAAAGTTTAGGGAAAGAGATAATATCCATTGCACCATTCTCACACTGTCAAGAGGACTTTAAGCTTGCTCTATTATAAACTGTGACTCCCTTCCCCATGTAGCTCCTATGTCTCAGTACTGGGAGAAGATTTTAAAAGAAAAATCTTGCAGAAGATTCTGATTGTGAGGATTTCAGACCCACATCCTGTTATGTATCCTTGTCTGACTGCTAGATAAGGAACATGACACGACAGAGCTTTTACAAATTTCTCTAGCTTATATCCTAAATGATGTCCTGTAAAAAGGAAAGGGAAAAAAGACCTATTATTCTTTTTGTTGCTAAATCTTTAAAGAATGTGGCTAACTGAATAAAATACTAAAATTAGACACCTGGATCATCTAACGTAAGCTTATGCAAGAGATTAAATAATGATGCATTACATGTAAAGTTACCTATGGGAAGGCCAGAGCATCGAATATCTGCATGTTGTTAACAGTGGAATTTGAAGCAGTGTTTTTCATAAGACAGTCAAACTTACAAGGTAGAGAAATTTAAGAGGATATGAAGGGCGAGTGCATAAGCATGTCTGAAGGAAAGTCATTAATAGCACAAAATATTTATCATAATAGCCTGATAAATGAGCTTTCATGCATCCCACTCAGGATTCACCACATTTCAATATGCCTTTTTTAATTACTGAATGTAAATGAATTGACCTTGAGCATAACTTGAATGCTAGCTCATGATTCTTTACACGAAGACCCAGTTCATTCAACAATGTCAGTGGAGTAAATTTACAGTCATTTTGCTTTGAATGCACAAGTCAGCACAGGAAGTTAAAGCATTTTTGCACAGCACTGTTCTTGCCAGTAAGCTGAGGTTACCTTACCTTTATTTTCTATTTGTATTCTGTGCATGACTATTCTAGATACATATGGTCATCAGACGTGCAAATTAAAATTAATTTTATAGAGAATATAAAGAGGAAAATTTACAAAGAACCTACAAAAATAGTGGCATTTCACTTTGTTGCAGTACAGCTTCCTCTTTTGCCACAGTAAATTTTTAATTAAGTGGAATTTATTTATCTTGCTGCCTGCTGTGTGTTCCTCTGCAACTGACATAGCCCAGGAGCAGAAACTGGTATGATGTCTGTGAGACTTACACCATCAGAAATTGCAACACTACGCTTACACCAATAGTTGAGAATTCAATTCTCAATCAACTTGAAAAAGCAACTTCTGTCTTCACTGTCCTTTTTATATTTCCACTTGAGATATATTCCAGTCATTGTGCTACTGACGCCTGGACTTACAATTATTTGCAATGTACCCTTGTTTTCCCTCAATTGAGACTAATTCTATCAAACAAGCTTACTGTGCCTGGTAAATTAATTTCTTCACATGCAGGCAGGGTTCATGTTCATACCAGCCACACAATGCTTCAGCAACAGAAAGACAAACATCTTCTTAAACAATTACCTCCACCATGTCAGAATTTGCTTGCCTTGAAGAAAGACCATCTTTGGCAGCCTTTGTGGCTCAGCATACTCTGTTTCCACAAACAACTTTTCACTGTGTAAGTAATAAAAATTCTCCAACATGGAGAGAGAAAACTGCAAACATTTAGGAAAAAAACCAAACAGAAAAGTCTAGAAGAATTTTTTTTAATTATAGATGTTTACAGACAAGTGTGTATAATATCCAATTAAAATAAACAGAAAAATAGTGAGACAATTTCAGACATGTCACTTTACATTCAGTAACTGTGGCCTACTGCAAGTGTTCTTGAAACACCCTCTTCTAATTTGCTGGTGGTATGAATTTGGGTTTGGAACAAGGCCATATATCTTTTCTTTATGAAGCAATTTTCTGATCCTCTGCATTTATTACAGCTGTAGTCCTGACAGTTTATACCTGACCTTGATTATCATTTGATATTTATATAATACTAAATGGAATCTTCTGCATGAAGCTGTCACAACAATCATGCCTAACATTGCTTAATTCTGCAACAGGATTCTTGCTTATTGTCTCCATCTACTAGAAATTTGAAACTTACTGGAAAAAGAGAGGCAGATAGGGAGATACAGAGGAGAATCATCTGGGAAGTAAATGAGAAAAGGGACCTGTCAGCTGTAATTACTGCATAAATTAAATACAAAGCCTGTCTAGGTAATTCACACACCCACCACCCACCCCCCTTTATTTTTTTTAATAAGAAAACAGAAGGCTTATGTTTACGTTACTTATGACAAATGTAATTTCTTATTTAACAGTATTGTCCTCTTTCAATGAATGAAGAGGCAGAAAACTAACTTAAACAATTGTCTTATAGATAATATTTTTCTGTCTGGAGATTCAACTCAAAATTATAGCTTTTAATGAAAGTTGTAAACACAAGACCTTCTCGTTTTTCAGAAAAGTTTTGAGACATGCATGACATTCGAGCATCACTGTATTACCTGTCAAGATTCAACAACCTTTCTTTTTTATAGAATTCATTATGTAGTCTGTCATAGTTACCAATCATCACTTTCCTAGTAATTTCAAAATCTTGTGCAGTTATATACTCTTAACACCATTCATTTTGGATTTGCCAAGGCTGGAATACAGTCCCTGATATGTATTGTTAGAAATCAAGAGCTTCTTTGACCTTGGAAAAATCATGTGTAGAAATCAAAAGAAACACAAAACTGCTTGCCTGAAAAAATTTAGTTATTCCACATCCCTCAAATTATTACAATTATTACAAAGTGTTATGCAATTAAAAGGCACTACTCTGTGCATCATACCAGGACCACATCTTTGTGACTTTCACAGATCAACCTTTCAGAAATTTCATTTATTTTCTATATATTCTATTGAAAAACATTATTTTAAATGTTTCATTGCGGGCCCAATGATAAAAATGTACAAGTTTTTAAGACAATATAGTCCAAAGCAAATTGCATATACAAATATTAAATGTAAGTATTGGAATTATAACATCAGGCAACCTTGATTCTCTGAGTATTTTTCCCTTCTTTATGAGCTTGACTTAGCAAACTTTACTTTCTTTTAACATAGTGAAAAAAATTGCATATTTTCACATGCATGTAACTACGTTATTTGCACACATATGCCCGTTGAAAATATTATTAAACATTTTAAGGCATATGTGGAAGAACATATTGTTGAAAATGTACGTTCTAAACATGGAAAATGGAAAATGAAGAATTAGCAAAGGGTTCAGTCAACTGCAGTTAGAGAGTACTCTGAGAAATTCTTTCCACTTCATAGAGTGTTTTAAAAACATTAGTAGTTTGCCCAGTAGAATGCACATTCTCAAAAGCTTTACTGCTGTAAATCCCATTATCTGCCTTCCTTTCAACTACATTTTTGTGGAAACAGCTGAAGTATAGCAGACACTGAGGGGCAGGGAACCTAAGCAGGTAGCCAGACTTTATTCTAAACTTGTCTTTTTGCTCTATAGTAAGGATCTTAATCCAGGATCTATATGCGTAGAAAAATTTCTAACAGTATGGTGAGTAATAGTTACTGCTCTTTAAAATCAGCTGCAAAGCAGGGTATAGTTTGCTCCATTATATATACTATCTTAAAAGGAGCTTTTACTCTTATTAAGAGGAAGGGTGTACAAACTAAAATTTCATTATTATCTTTTTCCACCACATCCAAACACATTAACCGACTATATATACGGAATATATATATTTCATAATTGCATACTTGCAACATACATCTAATATTAAAAACACTACTACTCTTAAGTTACTGGTTGTAAAATAGTTGCAAGGTATATTTTCTAACATAAACACCAATACTCCAAATACTCGCATCTGTTATTGCAGAAAGTTTAATTAAGTTTGCCAGAATCAAGTGTATGGCCAAAGGTACATCGTACCAACCTCATACTCATCCTAGGTCAAGTGTACTTAATGAGAAAAGAGAAGGGAGTGATTATGTACCATCAATATTAGCTTGATTTTTTGAATAATTTTTTATTTAAATTGGCCTCACCTCAACAGCTGGGCATTTTCTCCTATGGCATTTGGCCTGTTTCTTCAGCTCAACAAGTAAGTTTAGGAACATGTTTTTGTTATATTGCCATTCATTCCTGTCCAGACCTTCAATTTTATCTGAACAATATTAAGATTTAATAGTGGCTAAGACAAAAATGGCTGAAACATAAGCACTGCCCACTGCAGATGAACAGCAGGAGAAACCAACGAAGTCACCACAATTATTTGTAATGCAGTAGTGTATTGCTAAGACCTGTAAAACCATAGGAAGATGATACTACTGCCTTGCTATGCAAGAGCTGAGGCCAAAAAGACATATAGGTAGGGTAAATTTGCAGATGAAGACATGCAGCAGAAAGAGCTTATGGTTTTTTTAAGATGAAGATAATCAGCAAGCAGCCCAAAAATAGTTTTATACCATAAAATCAAAATAAAGGTATTCTAATAGAAGATGATGGAACATCAGGAACATTCCTAATGTATTAAAATCCCATGAGATAATCCCCACAAACTTTAAGTCAGACTGTATGCCTGGCTGTTAGTTCCCTTCTATGCTGAGTATTCTAAAGGCCCAGTGAATGAATTAAAGTAAGCTTTGCTAAGTGCTTAGAGGCTGCCTCATCACTGAGCCTTAGGGGGTCAATTTTTCTAATATGGAAATGCAATTCAGATTCCACCTCTCAAGAACAGCACTCTTTTGTCAAATTAAAATTCATGTTTAATAGAAAATTACAACATTAGTCTTTAATATTCCTATGTCTTTGTCTTCAGCTCTTGAACAGAAAGATTTTAGGAAGAAGATCTGCCAAAATTTGAGAAGTCTGAAGTACGTTAGAGATGCTGAACTGGTTGTCCAGTGAGTCAATCAGGTATTATGATTTTATAGAGCTATAACATTTTTTAAGAACAAACTCTCTCTCTCTGTGGCTTTGTTACATAGATTGAAGAAATTAAGTAACTGCTCACTGGTTAGATTGCAGATGATTTAATTTTTGCTAAAGACTGAGCAACACATTATATACAATAAAAAATGACTTTTTGCCAAACCTGCAAGGCCAAAACAGCTGAAGAAAATAATCCTGGAGTTGAACACGCTTCAGACAAATCAACCAGGCAGCTTGTAAATCCAGAGCAAGAACGTAAATTTCCAAACAGTAATAGTCAAACTTCAGCTTGAAAACGAAAGCGTACTAAGATTATCCACTGAGCACCCAAATTTCCCTTGTTATAGACAAAATTCAGAAATACATTAACAGTTTACAGCAGTTTTATCATAACTACTAACTGGATCAATTTTTATATTACGGCATGTACCAATAAATTATAATCTCTTACAGTGACAATGATGTTGGTCAAAAACTGGAATCCAATTCTTCAAGACACTGACAAAGCAGTTTTATTCCAAAATGTACTCAAACATGACATTTTCACTCCTCCTGACACTACGAACGTTTAAAAAAAATGGATAAAGATAAATTTTACTTAAAAAAAACAAAGGCATTCTCTTCCCTTCAACAGCCCTGACACTACATCATAGCCAGACCTATGGAAGCCGTGCAGTTAATGAGCCTGATTATTGAAGTTGCTGCAGAAGAACCTGGGATTTTTAACAGATCCTTACCAACTGCCATGTTCACCACACTGACCATATCCATTTTGAGAATCTGTGCTTTTTCAAGAGAAAAGCATTCAATCCAAAATAGTCTAAATTAACTAGTCTAAATTACTGTCTTTGTTGTCAGAAGAATGTTAAAGTTAGCAGACATACCTGAAAATGCAGAACTGGCAGGAATATTCTGATGCTATTTTCAGCTACTGTAAGCATGCAAGGAGGACAAACAAAATATGTATGAAATGAAATACTATTTATATCATTAAGAAGTAAAAAACACCACATATATTATATACATTTATACATACACATACCCCAACATATAGATGCTGGTTCAGTGGCTTATTTTGTGCCTTATCATAGCCAGACTCTATTTTTACATGCTGTGGAGGGCTTGTGAGAGTAAAGCAAATATCTTCCACAGTGACAAGAGGTCTACACATAAATTCTGCATGTGAAAGATGTTTTTTCAAGAACATATATATCAATCAGAGATCCCTGTGGAAAGTGAAACCTAAACAAAGTAAACAGAGCATATACATATGTTTATTTTCTCAAGAAACTTGTGAAGACAGCACATAGGAAAAGAACTGCATTAAAGAGAAACTCCCAGCTGACAGCTCTTGTTTCTGAGAACATACTAGCTGGCTCCTTAATGCAGCTGCTCTTCTGACTGACATGTGTTCATCTGCATACTCAAAGCTTTATAAACACCAAGATAAAACTAGCAAACATAGTTGTTTACTTGAGATTTAGCTATTGTAATATTTTAACTCTCTGTATCAAAGTGGAGAATTCAGGTACTGATACTCTGCTCATTTGATTCTTGGCTACACCTTGAAAGCAGCTACTTTGCTTTTCATTCTATGCACTGGGACACTACTAAACCTGAGAACTTCCCCAACCATCACCTAAGAGACACAGAATGCACTAGGTAAGTACTAATAGCTGATTGCTACACAGTAGCTTTTCCAAATGACAAACAAGTAAATCAGCCTCACCCATAAACCACCTCTGACACTGCATAACAATTTCTATGGAGTAGTTCAAAACATTTCCACGCTGTATTTCTTTGGTTCTTGCTCATTTCAGTTAATGCTGCCCAAACACTTATCGCTAATATCTGGCCAGGTGGAAGCTTCCTGTGAACTGAATCTGACCCACAAGTTGCCCATTAGGTAGCAGTTATACATTAATATATGATACACAACTAAAACTCTTTAGTACACCCTTGCCAATTTTTTCCCTTACTCTCCTCAAACACCTATCAAATATCTACATATATTGACACTTGTCAAATATTTATGTATATTAACAAATATTTACATATATAGTCTGTATATTTCCTTTCTGGGTGCCTTACGGCCCAAAGACAGTGAAATGTACACAGCCAACTTCATATAAAGGTCCCTAGAAACTTCATTCAGCAGTTTACCCTATGAATTAAATGCATTATAGGAAATCTCAGAGGACTGAAATTTTTGCTCTTTATCCACAGAGCTGATGACAGAAAGTGGATGACATGAATACACATTTCTCTATACTCAATTATGACTGTCCAGCAAACTGACACTGGAGATCCAGTTAATGACATTATTGAATTCCTATTTACAGAAATACACCTTCTCATGGACAGATGTAACTTCAAAGTGAGAAGAGCCACAGTAAGCCTTTCATCACAGTTGTTCCTTTTCATGCTGTCTTTATTCTTACCTAATTTAAAAAAAAAAAAAATTACAATTTTGTATATTCTCTAAATTGTGTAGTATTTAAACGCATGAATTTTTACCACCTTGCA
This sequence comes from Aquila chrysaetos chrysaetos, assembly GCF_900496995.4. Lineage (NCBI taxonomy): Eukaryota > Metazoa > Chordata > Aves > Accipitriformes > Accipitridae > Aquila > Aquila chrysaetos. Next base: position 14,594,758 of record NC_044012.1, read on the forward strand.
TGAATGCAGTACTTGCTGACAGGCTACAGAAACTTTGTGGCAGAGATAATCCTTCCTATGATTTGCTCTCAACTGCTAAAGGCATACTTGATGGGGTTAGCAATCACAGGCTCCCACTCAGCAAAGAAGTGTGATTCAAATAGAAACCATTTTAAGCATGTCAGCATTGATAATTTTCTATTTAGTTGTTATATTTTCCAGCTCGATGAACAGGGACAACACACCTTCTGCTTAGAGGCTCACCTTAACACAGAAAGTGGATGTCTCTGTAGCTGTAAATTGAATTACTTTTCTTCCTGTTTCACAATTAACAGAAAATGAACATGGTCTCTTTTGAGCTTCCATGTTGGCTGAGTTGCCCAGTCAGATCTCCCTGAAATACCAGAGCACCATTTGGGAGTTTCATTTAATTGAAGTAAAAAATCGGAGTATCAGCACGGTCTGGATGATTAGGTGAGTAGGTGGGTGAATATAGCAAGGTGTTCTAAACATAGCCATGTGCCTTTGCAATCATCTCTTTCAAGAAAGAGCAGAGCGTGTGAAGGTCCAAGTGATCAGACAGGCTTCACATGAACTGGCAGAATCCCAATGTAGGTGCATATTAATGCAACCCTGTTCACTAGATAAACCAGAAGCCCAATTTTCTAGTAACTGCATGGGGTGCATACTTTCTGTTATGCTGCTATATTCCGAGTTTTTAAACAACTGTGCATAATCTTTAAACTGAAATACTTTTCCAGACAGTTTCAAAACTTCCAGGCAAGTGAAAACAGGCATCTCATTCACTAGAAGTATGATTTGTACTACACCATAATTTTCTACTATGTTCTGAATGTGCTTGGATATTTTTGAGATGTACCTTGTTGATCTATTTTGATTTGATTTAAAAGACATATAGATGTGGCGCTCAGGGACATGGTTTAGTGATGGACTTGGCAGTGTTAGGTTAACAGTTGGACTCAATGATCTTAAAGGTCTTTTCCAACCTAAACAATTCTATGATTCTATGATTCTTTTCTTTCACTGTTCTGATAGGTGATAGAGCAGTGTTTGAATACATGGATCCCCTCAGTTTTCTGAAACAAATTTATTATTTTGTTTTTCATGCTTCTTGTAATGGGGGAAGCCTGAAACATTTACTTTTTTTTTCTTTCCTGCTAACTTCCCTCCCATTCCAAAATATTTTCATTCCCATAGGTAATTTTCACTCCCAAATTTGTTGTGTCACATGTGGTTGCATCAGCTGAAAATGTTCATTTCTGTGTTTTTCCTGCTGATGATTCTGCAACATTGTTATTCAGCCTCAGTGAATATTGTCTATGGTGAGTATGATTGCATTTCAAAGCTCAGTATGATCAAAATGGAATTATTATAATTTCCTAGCTCAGTTTTAGAGTGCCTAGTCAATATTTATCCTTACAGTTTTGGATACATGAATATGTAACCATATTAGATTCCTGGATACAAATTCAGCTCTGTCATTTGAGCCTGTCATATTTACAATAAGCTAATAATTATTCAGAATGACTAATGTCAGCTATCCAATTCAGAAATAGTTTAATACTCTCTCTATTCAACTACTAATTTTGTTGCTGCTTTTTTGGAAGAAAGATGTGGACTATGCAAGGACTCCAGCTTATCAAATATGTTCTGCAGTCCACAACAAAGTTGCAAACAAATTTACTGCGTTATTTCAGAATTCATTCATGAGTTCCAGACTGTCTCAGACATTCTCTGGCACACCTACACTATGACTTTCAGGAGCTGGACTGAAAGTCCAAAGGTTTAATAGTCTCTGGTAATTCATTTTAAGATATTGTTAGTCACCATGATTTCCTGACATGCTAAGTTTAAATATTCCAATAAATTTGCTAGGAAATTATTTGCATTAGGTAGCCTGCTTGGTTTTCATCTTTGCAGTTAGAATTTTTTCTTAAAAATGGACAGATAAAATTGCTGCTACGTGCACAAAAGAAAATGCTTGTATTCAGTACAAATAAAAAGGGAAAAATAGGTAGGGAAAATCAAATACAGTAAGTAAGGTGGGGAAGATGGGAAGAAGAGGGAAGTTCTCTAACGCCAGCGGTCTCCAAGAAAATGAAACTGTGAATGCTGCTTACCCAGGGGTACTGCTGATTCATAGCCTCTGCAGCTTAGAGACAGAATTGACTTGCAAACACCACTTGTCATAGATTCAAGCAACATTTTTGGATGCCATTTGATTTCTCTGAAAAGAACATTTTAAAAGAACTTTTGCAGTAAGAGTCCCCACTAGTAACTTCCTTTCCAACAGATCATGATTTTCTACTGAATACTGCCAGGATTGTCTGTTCTAGGTGTGTTCTCCATTCCTCATTCATCTTTTGCCTCACAGATACAATATGCTCCTTCATCCATGAAGAATGAAATAATGTCTGTCCGGGTGGTTTATTAACAGAACAGACAGCCTAGAAATGAATTGGCCATATTTTGAGTCAGAAAAATACCGAAGGTTTTACCACTCTTGGGTCCAGATGCCTAGGTAGAAAAGGTTTTAGTTGATAATCAAATGATAAAGAGTTCTTTGGAAAGTCAAGTGTGAGCTGGCAATTAGTGTCTAGCCTAGTCTATACTGCATTATGTGATTAAAATAATGCTGGAAAAGGTAAAAATATAAAATCTTTTGGTTGTTATTTGAAACTGGATTTGTAATTGCATGAATAGTATTCTCAGTCATATATATAATGGAATAGCATTAGTCTGTAAGCATATGTTTCAAAGCTAAAGTGATGCAACCCTTTAAGGCATACTCCACTGTGATACCTATTCACCATTACAAATCCATGTTCACATCCTCTAGGAATTCAGTATTAGGGAAATACTCCAGTCTCAGTTTTGAGGCTGAAATGGCAGCATGTGTATTTTTGCATGGACAGTCACATCTGTAAGTATTTCCTTCTTTGTCTTACTGCATATTTAATGAAAGTTAAACTACAAATATATGTATATATATTTATGAAGAAGTTTATGTTAAAATAATCACATTTTCCTAATACACGAGTACGCTAAATATTAAGAGCCTGATAAACTGGCTCTTTTAAAGCAGTGATCACTATTTGCATTAAATTAAATACTCTATAAATACTAGAAGAAAACCTACTGGTTTTTTTCCCCAGTAGTAACATGATCTGTTTCCTAATATGTTGAATATCCTGAGCAATGATTGTGTAAGAATTTTTTTGCTTCTTTAGGAAGCAGTGGCTGCCATATGAACTTAAAGTTGGTTTTGCATGACAGTGTACTCAAAAATAGTTTTGAACATAAAATCATTTCCCAGTTCATTAGTTGTTCAAACTTCTCAAAATTGCCAGTATCAAACAAATGTTCCCTTTGAATATGACCAATTTTTAGTATTTCAATATGTTGCATAATAAAACAACATTTTCAAATGAAGAGTTGCTTTGAAATGTGAAAGCTAAGCAATTAATAATTAAAAACTTGAAGGGTTTGGTGGAGGCTTCTAAATTTTTATTTTTTTAAGGACAGTTTGTCAAAATCTACACAGATCTAGATTAGTAAACCTGCCTACTTCACCAGAAGTATTTGCCTATTTGCATGTATTTCACTGAGTGCAATTCATAAGAAACTCAGAGGAGTCATCCTAAAAATGACTAGCAAAGATTCAGAAATCCATTTTATCCTGCTTTATTACTAGGCATCATCCTTTTGTTTCATCTATTTATGGCAAACTGGCGCAAACTGAAATATTTCTTTACATAATTCTGCAGGGTTCATGCAAGTCTTTAAAACACTATTTTAAGTGCACATGGAAAAATGTTTATAAAACATACTAGTTTGTGTTCTCAAATAGAAGTAAGTACAAAGAAAAGTCGAAGCAGAGTGGCATATTTTTAATGGTTCTTTGGCCTCTCAAAATGTTTCCCCAGAATGACAGGATGAGGGACCTATTACTCCTTTCTTGATCTAACATCCAGCACGCAGCTGAAAATCTCCCAGGCCATAAGTGACAAGTGTTGTAAGTACCATCACTGCTGAACTAGACTATTTTAATTTCTGCCTTTGCCAGTCTGCAGTAATGAGCCTATCTGCTCCATCACCAAAGGAAAACACACTAATCTTTCTGAAGACATCTGCCTGAAGTCCCAGACTTTATGCAGAGGACTCACAAATAGGAGTGACTACCCTGCTCATGGCCTTTTTGAGATATTATTAAAGCTCAGATGCCAAAAATTTAGAACCATACTGTACTACATGACCTACAAATGTGAACCAAACTCCAAAGAAAACTCCACCCTACTCATACTGAAAGGAATTTACATCATCTTACTAGACTGAAAATAAACAAAGCAGGGTAACAACTGAGTGCACAGCATGGCAAGGAATGAAACCCTAGATGCTACAACCACTAAATTACTAAAATTCATCACAGCTACAGTAATTGAAGTCATGAATATGAAACTCCAATGGCAACTAAATTCCATAGTACCTAAACAGAAATATTAGAACTTCATGTAATCACCTAAGGTATTCATTTTTGTACTTAATTTTTTTGTACTGAGCACTGAGGGGTTTTTGCTGAATCATCAGACTTCACCTCAGCAACATCAGTGATGCTTAATGTTTTGGGTTTTTTTAATGAATAGAGTTGAGTTTTATCCAACTGTTCACTGCCTTCCTCGGTACTTACTTGTAAAAAATCCATTAAAGTGAACAGAACTATTCATGAGAGTCAGTACCAAACTTGCACCACCAACAATGACCCTAACTGGATTACAAAAAAATTTTGGAATTCTTCTGAATGGAAGTGCAATAACATATTCATTTATAAAGGATATAGATACCAAGAACTATTAATCTCAAAGTGAAAATAAACCCCTCTATTTATGTGTGAAATACCAAAGAACCATTAGATCTGGCATTCAAATTTTCCTGGTTTGTGCTGTAGTTATGTACTAAATATTCAACCTGTTTAGGTAGCTATGACTATGAGTGAAATACCATCTGTATTTCATGAACATTCAGTAAATAACTTCTGGCAGTGTAGTAAAAAGACTCATAAACTGTGTGATTTAGTTAATAATGCAATAATGTTCTTCTTTGCAGACCCAGACTTTAAATCTGATTTACCTGCACAGAATTTTTATCAGCATATTTACATGAGATTGATCATATTTCAAACATATTCTGAAGGAAATCTGGTGTGGTGCACTTAAGAAGAAACTTAAATTATAGAATCATAGAATCATAGAATCATTTAGGTTGGAAAAGACCTTCAAGATCATCGAGTCCAACCATCATCCATGCCCACTAAACCATGTTCTGGAGTACCTTGTCTACGTGCTTTTTGAATACCTCCAGGGATGGTGACTCAACCGCTTCCCTGGGCAGCCTGTTCCAATGTCTGACAACCCTCTCAGTAAAGAAATTTTTCCTAATATCCAACCTAAACCTCCCTTGCCGCAACTTGAGGCCATTTCCTCTCGTCCTATCTCCAGCCACCTGACAGAAGAGACCAGCACCCACCTCACTACAACCCCCTTTCAGGTAGTTGTAGAGAGCGATAAGGTCTCCCCTCAGACTCCTCTTCTCCAGACTAAACAGCACCAGCTCCTTCAGCCGCTCCTCAGAAGACTTATGCTCCAGGCCCCTCACCAACTTGGTTGCCCTTCTCTGGGCACGTTCCAGCACCTCGATGTCTTTCCTGTAGTGAGGGGCCCAAAACTGAACACAGTATTTGAGGTGTGGTCTCACCAGTGCCGAATACAGGGGAACAATCACCTCCCTGCTCCTGCTGGCCACACTATTTCTGATACAGGCCAGGATGCCGTTGGCCTTCTTGGCCACCTGGGCAGACCGCCAGCTCATATTCACGTGGCTGTCAACCAGCACGCCCAGGTCCTTTTCTGCTGGGCAGCTTTCCAGCCACTCTTCCCCAAGCCTGTAGCGCTGCATGGGGTTCTTGTGACCCAAGTGCAGGACCCGGCACTTGGCCTTGTTGAACTTCATGCAATTGGCCTCAGCCCATTGATCCAGCCTGTCCAGATCCCTCTGTAGAGCCTTCCTACCCTCGAGCAGATTGACCCTGCCTCCCAACTTGGTGTCGTCTGCAAACTTGCTGAGGGCGCGCTCAATTGAGAGTTAAGTACTCTTATATGTCCTAGCTCAGTACAACTCTATTCAGTGTCTGAAGTGCTAAAGAAAAACAGGAGAGCTATATTCAAGTAAGTCCAATGCTATCGCACCTCACTGCATAAAAAAATTTAAGCTTAGTCATAAAATACTACATCTCCTCCATCTCAAGTTAAGGAGTCTAACAGATGGTTGATAAGACCCTAAAGTTCCATGACTGGCCCCCCGTGTTGTATACAAATATATTCACACACAACACACAGGCATATTATATAACTATTCTATTAAATAGAAAATGGAAAATAAAGATTTCAAGTTTTTCCACACATAGGCCATGCCTAGAAGGCAGGAAACTACCTGTAGTAGAGCACAAGGCAGACCTTCTTTTATATTATTTGAGTTTGCTTGGAAAGTTTGCATAAGATTATATCATACTTCTGATATGCTTCAAAGTGTGTGGAGAGAATAACTAACTGCATTTCCTATCTTTTTTGTGGTTACTAATATATATTGATTTAGAAAAACAACATTTAGTCCAAAGATTTCTCTCAGAACAATCCAGACTCTATCATGTCCAGAATGAGCATTAATGCAACTTACATAATTTGCTGAATAACTAGCCTGAATACAAACCCTTGATTCACTTTATTTTTTCAGTTCTTTTTCACACTACCTGGCTTTGTGTTGCAAACATAAAACCTGATTTTATGTGCTAAACATAGCAATTGGTTACACTATTGTATGTCTTACACAGAAACTGAATTAGAAAATTAAAGATTCGTTCTTATTCTAATTTTTCTGGACCATTCCACCCAAACAAAAGACCATCACCTTGTGATTGCTGTCATTTTATAGCATTATTCTGAATGCTATTTACCAAGAATGAGAGATTAAACACTTGGTCTTCAAGTTATTTGAATTCCACTAGGATTTTCCTATTTGTCTATCTAGTAAAGAATCACTACACAGTTAATCTTGTAGTCATTCTCATAGTGTCAAAAAACTAACTGCATGTGGGGAATTACAGAATGTGAAATTGAAAGCACAGAGCTTGGCCTTATAGGCTGATGGTTTTGGACTAGATTCTTGTATTCAACAACCAAGTCAGAAGTTTCTGAACAAGAAAAAGAAGTCATAAAAAACCTCAACACAACAGTTCTGCAAATTCAGATTTGCTCATGAGCCCCATATCTGCATAACAGCTCATATCAGTTATACAGAAACAGATCACCTTTTTTTCAAACATCATATACTATAAAGAATGAGACCACCTGATCAGTAGCATATTGCAAATTGTTGTATTATTACTATATCTGTGTGAAGCTGAGACAGAGCGTAAATTTATTAGGCTAGTATTTAGCCATCTTAGGAGATAATGTATTTACTTTTACTACACTTACTTCTCTTCAGTACAATCCTTGTGCATTGGAAAAAAACAGGTCCTCCATAGACCTAACGCTTCAGCTCAAGGAAGCTCTGACAAATCCTGATATTCTTCTTGTTTTGAAGTATACTGGCTCTATAGCTCAGAGAGGCCCCGTGACTGAAGAAACAGCATTTGCCCTTACCTGTTGCTCTCAAACAAGGCTCACAGGATTTTTAGGGACACATGTTGACATATAATAGTGTTTTCACTGTCAATCCTAGACAAATTTAACCTATGCTAAACCTGTCGAGTTGGTCTAATCTACTATCCTCACTCTGAACTGCATAATAAGTAACTGAATTTTTCACATATGCTTTTGTTGTTCTTTCAATTTTGACCACATTAAAAAAAAGTTGTTAAGGGCCATCAGAATCTAAAACAACTGTTACTAAAAATATGCAAGCAACTTATGCATACAAATAATGTGTATTTGTTCACTTCTTCGGTTACTAATTTCAAGGACAACTGTCGTAACAGGCATAACTGCACTTACATAATCTTAAATTTATCTCAAGCATATGAATGAGAAATTTGAAAGGTTATATACAGGCAAGTGGAAAGAAAATTCTATATTATAGTGCTTGAAAGCTGTCCTAAATCTGAAATTATGACAAAATTCATCAAACCTTTTCTTAATCCATTAGCTACATTTTAACAGACTCCCAGAAATGCCTCCTGCATTTACCACCTTACTCTCAGTTCATATTAAAATTCCCAAACCAAACCGAAACTCTGTAAGGATAAATACCCTACCGTAGCCTGGGAACAACTGTGCTAATATAACTCACTATTTCCAGTAGAAAGTGGATATCCTAATCATGTCACTGTTTCTGAGCATGTGTCCTGTGAGTTCAAATCAAGAAAGAGATTCAAAGGAAACTAAATATTCATGTAGTTATTAAAAAAAACAACACATGGGCCACCTTCTTTCCAACTCATGTCTTACAGGCTTACTTACCACCATTCAATGTCTATTACCTTGAAATTCATGCCAAGTTTGTACCTCTCTGGGGTATAGCTAGGCACTCTGTGTGAACATAAAGCTAAATCATGCAATTAGGATTTCACTATCATTCAAGATGAAAACAATTTCAACTGACCATTCCTCTTATATTAGATTCAGCTCAAATTTCTGCTTATACTATGAACTTTTATGAAATTCTTTATAATATCTGATCCATCCAGAAAAGATATACTTACTTGTTTTGTCTGTTTATTGAGGTGGATGGACACTTTCAGTCTCAGTTTTGTCATTGTGCTAGACCTTCTCTGCCTTCATCCCTCCTCCCTCTATCTCCAATTATTTTGTCTACAGATAACCTGGAGCTCCGCTGTTTTTTCAGAATGTTTCTACTTTTAGTATCATTTGGAGCAATATCCCCCCCGTCAGAACATGAATGGACAGTTCTAAAAACCTTTTCTTTCCAAAAGTAAATTATAACCATGTATCATGGTTGCACTATTAGTCTGAGAAGCAGGAACATTTCCTAGAAGAAAACACCCTGATGTATTTCACTATGATTTGAACATAAGCCATCTATACACATTACTAAAAAATCTATATGAAAATAATGCCTGTGTGATATATTAACTGAAGTATCCTAGTTGCAAACATCTACAAATTTTGTTGAAATACACCCATGGTTTTGACATAGGAATGAATTCAGACATAAAAATTACTTGATTTATAAATAAATTAAGCAAATATATTTTAGATGGAATTGCTGCACTTCAGTGTAAAACTACTGCATCAACCCCACCTGAGAAACCATTGCACGTTCAGGAGTTAGTGATTCACCTAGCACTCCAGCTGAGCAGGCGCAGGACTGTGCCGTGCCGCCCATCCAGCGTGGCCTTCAGCCTTGCCTTGGGTGGCACAAGTGCCTTGGCTGCAGGACAACCTCAGCTGGCTGCCTGTGACAGAGGACCCTGCAGGCAGTGCCAGTCGCTACCTCCCTGGCCTTGCCTTTCTCTAGAAATGGTGCAAGACAGTCTCATGCAACTGCAAGCAGGCTGTGGGCAAATCCGCCTGGCCTCCATCCAATGCTGCATGAATGCAGGGTGCCCAACACCTAAAGGGACATTATGATTTAGTCGCTAACCATTTTCCCCTTTTTATTCTGTCTTATAAAGCAGTTGCCCTATTAAGACATTTGTTGTCAGGTCTTTCTTACTGAGATCCAGACAGAACCCTGCACCATGTCTCTCTCTCTCCTCACCCCATGACTCTTCTCCAGTGCAGAACAACTGCTACGTTTGATTTACTTCCCCACCTGCTTCAAATTTGTTTTGGACAACCTCACACCACAGTAGAGCTCAGCAGGACATAGACGGCAGCAACTCTGGACAGACTTGGCTTCTTATCCCATATCCTGTATTCCAGCCTAGGGCCAGGCACAGCCATGTCAGGTGGATTAAGTTAACAAAACCCCACCACAGCCAAGCACCACTGACAACATCTAAGGATCTTGCTCATAGTCCAAAGGATTTTTCTCAGAAAAAACACCTCGCACAGAACCCTCGACTGCCACTAATACAGTCTATTTGGTTTCATTTATCTTCACCTTTAATACAGAGCAAGTTTCTGTCAGTCAACTTAAAAATAGCAACAAAGTCTAATAGCAATTCGCCAACAGGGCTTTTATTTCTAAAATATGTTATGTAGATAAGGAATACTTGAAAGCTTAATGACTTCTTACTAGATCAATGATAGCATATAAAGGTGTTTGTCTTTTTAAGGGGAAAAACAAAGGTTTTTCAGCTCCAGTCTCATTTCCTTTGAATATTCTTTCAAAAATTTCAAAAAAAGTTAGAAAGACTTTATTTAGTTTTAACAAGGCCAACAGACCAAAGAAAAAATGAAAATGAAAAGAAACAGCTGGTACCAGAATGGAGGAGGAAGCAAACCGAAAAGCAATATACACTTGAGAATCATAGGATTTCACTATTTGAAACCTCAACATTATCAAACACTTTCCCTAAAAATCACCCCCATTTTGAAGTTCCATGTTTCCTTCTCCTCAGTGGATTCTGAATTCAGTCTGTCCAGAGGTCTTTGAGTAAGCTTGGACACTACTTATACTGACCACCCCAACACACCCTCCAGTCACTACCAATACTACTATCAGCAGTTCAGTATATTGCCAAAGGCTGGCTGAGTAGGAGTCTTAGACTTCCAATGTTGCCACCACTTCAGTGAAGGACTAACAATATGACACTTCTTAAACAAGTGACAAATTCTGAACCAAAAAAGTCAGATGGTCTCAGAACCACCTAGGTATCAAAATAAAAATTTATTTCCATACAGATTTTTATGATAGCTGTCTTTATTTCTTAAGGGAATTGTCCCAGTTTGACTGAAATGACACTCTTTGAGATACTCAGCAAAAAGTGAATGTGACCAGTTCTTGTACTTATGGGTCACCCCTGTTAGACTGTGTTGATAAACAGAAAAGTCTGTCAGCACAGAGTAGAGATTTCTTTCAAATTAAGCACACCCTAGAGAATATTTTCTGTCTAGAGAATACTTAAGTATAAGATACCTTCTTCATTAACAATACTGAAAATTTACTGGGTATTGTAAGAGAAAAAAAATTAAGAGCATTACATTTTATGTGGTTATACAGTCTGGTACATACCTCAGGATTATTCCAAAGTACCATATAAATATGTGAATTGTTCCTTCAGTTGTAGCCATTATTTTAACTCCATGGTTAAGCGCAAGAAAATGTTTCTTATAAGGGTTTGTTGCATTTTCAGAAGCAGTTTGTAGCTAACTGTAGATGCGCAACATTCAATTTTTCAATAATTGCAGGTAATTTCTTTTTTTAGAAGACTGAAAATACAGCTTAGTGAAACTTACATATTAGCCTGTACATTTTTTTCCCCAAAAGATTACAATATTCAAAATGAAAATTCTATTAAATCCAACACATACAACATCATGGAATTTTAAAAGCCTAAATTCAGAACTAGGACTGACCCTCCACTTTTAGTGTTTTACCCCTACATTTTAGTTCAAAAATGGAGAGAGGAGGTAAGAATACACCCTAATCAATGATCCACTGAAAGAGGTAATTCTATTGAAGCTCAGTGGGCTTTTTTTGTATCATAAAACAAAACACTATCTTCTTGTGGCAATATTTCTCTCCAAGCTTAGACTTTGACATGTTAGCATTTGTTTTCAGTATAGTTACAGGAATGAAAAACAGAGTAAGAACTGGGAGGTTATTCCAAATTTTTGATTCTTAAAGCTCACCAATGGTGAGAAAGTCAGAGATGAGACTGGGCCCTAGAATAGAAAATAGGTTCTTTCAGTCTTTACCACTACTTTGTTTTGTGTCTGTGAATAAAGATCACTTTATTAAACCATCCCACAATAACAGATTACTGCAGTAGTATCAACAGGGCTTTAGGAGCATACTCTTACTTTACACATGTGTTTGCAAACCAGGAAGAGAAACCAATGAAGATGACTTTTCTCTCTGAGTCTGAATGCCAGACTGCCAATTCAAAACTTGGATTATAAAAGCATCTCTTGCATCCAGTGGGAAAATTATGTATTAGCTACTTAGGGGTTTTAAAAAGGCACAGTCAGTCATGAACCAAGGGCAGAACTTGTCTTTGGGGTTTATTTCACACATTTTTTAGTGCCTGGTCAGGAGATCACAGATTTGTGACTCCATAGATTACATCAGGTTACCATCTCCAACTATCAGGATTTCCCATGGAAAGAGCAGTAAGAAGATACAATAATCAAAATCACAGTCAATGTGGCAGAATGCTTCAAAGAAAATAGATCATTGTGGTAAACGCTCTTCCTTCAGATGCCACTAGAGTAACTATGCAATTCGTAAGGCTTGACTTTAACAATTGGCAAGTGTTCTGTATTACTGCTGGTTTATCACTTGCTGAAATTGTTTTAGTAACAGTCTTTATAAATTTATTATAGAAGTCATCTAGCAAGGTTTTAATTTTCACTAGATATGTTAGCTCTAAAACCGTGAGCCTATCAGACTTTTTGTTCAGAAAGCCTGCACACAAACAAGATTAAAAATATCAAGATAATTGACTTTACTCAGGTTAGTGTAATAATAAAGTTTTCTGCTTTATGTAAATTCCTATAAAAACCAGACAGACCAAGTAATCACTGATGATATTGCCAAACACTTGCACAGAAGTAGTGTCATATTAATAAAGCATTTCTGAGTTGCTTCATCCTGCAAAGAACGTAAGTGGAGTGTGGATGAAATATATAGCAGCATTCACCAAACTGGAATACCTAATCCCATTAAAAAAATCACACTGGTAATTCACATTTTCAGCTAAATAAGCAGAAAAGCTACATGTAAGAAAGATTCACTGTACCCAAAAAATGCATTTTATACCCCTAATTCATAACAATCAATTTCAGCCAAGGATAAAGGGTTTTGAGAATCTGTATGATTTTATCTAAGAGCAGATCTGCTGATTCAGTGGCAGTTATTCTCAGGATTACCTCTGATTATTATGGATCCAACAAGAAGCACGTGAACCAGAACTCAGAGAAATTAATTAATCCGAGTGAAACTGGAGCATCAGTTACAGAATGAAATTCTGACACAGTATCCTCCCAGAGAATGACTTTATAAAGTATTAATGGAGTGTGCCCACTGTGGCAATACAATACAAATTTATCTCAGAGGAATATAAAAAGCAGCATCTTCCCATAATAGGGCAGAGACAGCCTTTTTTCTGTCTTTTTAGCTACAATGAAATTGCATCTAGTGGTGAGATACCAGTCATCAGATTATTAGTGCAGGAATATTGGTGGCAGTCATTGTTGCAAGGAGCCTTTAAACATAATGAAGTAATAATATAAAGGCGGGGGGAAGATTCAGAGCAGCTTTGTGTGTGTACTTGTTATTCTTGCCATTTGCTGTGAATATCACCGGGAAAGGTCACTCGAATGCAGCAGTTCACAGCATCATGAACTGCTGGCTCAGATAAAGGCATTAGACTGTGGAAGATGATAGCATGTTCTTCCTTCTCTAAGATATTCATCTAAGCTGCACCTCTTGATCCCTACACAAGAATTTTAATTTGCCCAGCAAGGATAGCGCTGAACACCATCAAAATATTTTCTTTTGATAGTGGTGCAAAATCACCAAAAGCCTTTTAATGAACCATTTAAATCCTACTGTTTACAGAAGATTAGTGTGCCCATGCAGTGTAGCCAGGGTCTAAAGACACTCACTATGCCATAATATGCCATAAAAGTGGATGCTACCAAAAATTACCTCCACACAACTATGTCTGACACTGATACCTGAAAGCTGTTTATTAGCATCACCATACTTTTCATGACTCACATCACTTGACCAATTGATGTGATAAATAAATTGCTGGGTTTCAGCTTGTCTTCCCATTTTACTGTACCGTTGTTCTTGAAATAACTCATTTTAACACCCTCTGCAAGGAAATTATGACAAACACCCCCAACACAATGGGGGAAACACACAGTACTGGCCTATCTGTAAGCGTGACTTTGGGAAGGATGTTTCACTTTCACTTCTTCCACAGCTCCTCTGTACAGACACAGTAATTCACGATTAAACAATACACAGGCTCTCTTGATCTCCATAATAATTTCTGGAAATGAGGTCTAGGTCACCCCTACATCTTTTAGGAATGTCATTAAATTGAACCATACATTGAAAATGCTAACTGTTTTCTGTATATTTAGCTGCAAAGTGAAATATTTTAATGTAAGATATTTTACATGTGCCTTAACGTTCAAAATCCTATGAAAGAAACTTCAGGGTTTGACTCACCCGTTACAAGATTAAGCCAAGCTTTACACATTATGCATTAACCATCCAGGTTAGCACTTTTTGTATCAGCTGCAGTATTGCCCAAGCTCTCAAAAAAACAAAGATCAGGAAAAACAAAATTACATGGGGTTATGTGGAAGCATGATCCTTAAAATTTTAAAAAACCCAGAAGGACAACACATCATAAAAAATAAAATGTAATATGATTTTTCTGGCCTTACTGCTTTTAGATTTTGATGATTCTTCCATCAGTATTTCTCAAGTGGAGATCCAAGGAAGAAACACAACTTAACACCTATAGCAGAGCTACCGTCTCTTCTCCACATGTGACATTTTCAGCATTTTAAGTAGAACTATTGAAATTATATGTCTTTGAACTATTCTGCAATTATTCTTTTTCCCCAAAACAAGATTAAACCATGAGAAACATTTTTAATTTTTCCCTTTAAATGCTGCAAAAATCAGTCAAAAGCTGTAACACTATTTAGTATCTGGCTGTAACAGTAATTAGTATCTCAAGCAATACCAAATGCAATAAAAATGTGCTTATAAACATTCACATCAAACAAAGTCAAAGTCATCTCTTTTGTATCTTTATGCTAGAATAGGAAAGAAGAAAAATAATTCTGTGACAAAAAGTACCAAAGTAAAAGCAAATCATTACAAAGCTGTATAAATCAGAAACTTGGAAATATGCAAGATTAATTCCTTTTTCCTTGTCTTTTAGCATTTCTGGATTAACTTTTTTGAGCAAAGTCTAGTTACCAATATATAAGCCCAAATTCTTTTTTGTAGACTATATGTTAGAAACATATCACTTACATGCAATGCAAAGCTAGCTAGCAATAGTTTAAAGAATCATTATGAGGATTTCAAAATACCTTATAGTAACTGTTCCCTGCTCTTTTTTTAATATCACAGAGATGGCTGAAATGGAAGTATTGCATGGCCTTGCTTGAACAGATATTTGCATCAAGACCCCTAATTATAATTAATATAAAAGCATTTGCTGGACCTAAAATCCATTTAATAAGGAAAATGAAATACTACTAGCTTTCCAGGATTACCAGTCAGACAATAGCAGCAATATTAAGAGAAATAGCTGTGGTGAAACTGCATAAGTAAGTCACAGCCTGAATTATGTTTACTTGAGATTTACCTCTTTACACTGGGTAAATTTGAGCGATGGGGTTGTTAAAAGTAAAAATATTTAGAATTTACCCAGAGTAAAATGCCAAATTTGACAACTGCATCCCTATTCTTACCAATACTTAAGTATTTACAGACATTTGGGAAATCTCTTTCAAGCAGTGATTTCTCACTGCATTTCCAGGGTGAGGGCTTACATTCACATCCCAGGCAAAATTTTATCATGTATCACCTTGAAGAAAATAAAATAAGTAACTACATAAATTTGATTACACTATTAAAAACTTTAGGATCATATTTTTAGAAGTACTACAGTGCCTTTAAAATTTGGTTCTTTGGGGGAAAAAAACCACAACACCCCAAAAAGCAGCTGAGAGGCCAATAAAATAAGGCTTTAGAGGTGATAAGGATCCAAATCAGAGAACTAAACTTCTTTGTCAGATCTGTCAGTAGATCTTATTTGTATATGACTTAAGAATCGCTCTGTCTTCTACCTTTCCCCAGAGGGTAGCCAAAAATATCAAGTTTCTGCCCATTGGATGGGAACATCAGATAAAACTCAAAGCAGAAAATGTCATCAGTATGTGGTCACACAAAGACAGCGAATTTGGTCAGAGAAATCATGTATGATATGAAATTGTGCTAGGCAGATCACTAGAAGATACACTTACCTCCACATGTATTTTCTCACCTATATCAGGGATTGATCTGAATCAGCATCTTAGAAGTAAGAGACTGTTCTGTTAACATTTTCCCATATTGCCCAGTACCAAAACTTTGATGCATAATACCACATTATATTTTGGTAGGTACCTATTAGAGAGAAAAATCACAGAGGCACAAGCCTTAAGTTTACTAAAATTCTGCATTTCATCTGAACGTTTCTCCAGAACAGTATTTAAATTCATTCCCTATGACTGCACAGTGGGATACCTCACTTATTTTTCTCTATTGTGGAAGAAGGAAAAATGGTCTATTTGTTTTTTAGAGTGCAACCCCCCCCATGTTATATGGGGTTTTCAAATGACTGAACAATTTGTTGATAAAAAGGGGATGCACCTGCCAACAGTTGCAGTGCAAACTATTCCTGTTCTTTGAAGTTATTTGATGGAAACAAGTAACTGAAGCACTGCTTCTCTATTTATAATATTTTGTGCTTAGAAATTACCTTTTATTTCTCATCCAAGGTAATGAAATACTTGAAATATCCATACACATAGACACAAAAATTTATACTAGTGTATCTTTTAAGACTGCTGTTGCATTCAAGGTAAATTTTCTACTGAATTACAATGAATTACTTAGACTTTTCTAATTCCAACAATCTTAAAAGAAAACCTCTTTCTAGTGCTCTGTGCCTCTCATCATTTTGCATAAGAACAGGTAAAATTTATTTGAGTCTGCTAAAGATGTATTTCTCAAAAGATAAGATTAACTACTTTATTCCACTCATTTCTGTCTGCATAAGCATTCACTGGGATGATGACTTTTTGATTGTGTGTATTGTTTTAGGGCCTTAGTGCAGAGCAGTGTTTTTATTACATCCTGTCGTGGCTTAACCCCAGCCAGCAATTAAGCACCACGCAGATTCTCGCTCACTCCCCCCTACCCACCCACCCAGTGGGATGGGGGAGAGAATCGGGGAAAAAAAGTAAAACTTGAGTGTTGAGATAAAGACAGTTTAATAGGACAGAAAAGGAAGGGAAGGTAATAACAATGATAAAAGAATATACAAAACAAGTAATGCACAATGCAGTTCCTCACCACCCACTGGCTAATGCCCAGCCAGTCCCCAAGCAGTGGCTGCCACCCCCTGGCCCACTCCCCCCAGTTTTTTTGTTCAGCATGATGTCACATGGTATGGAATACCCCTTTGGCCAGTTTGGGTCAGCTGTGGCTGCGTCCCCTCCAGCTTCTTGTGCATCCCCAGCTTCCTCACTGGCAGGACAGTATGAGAAGCTGAAAAGCCCTTGATTTAGTGTAAACACTGCTCAGCAACAACTAAAACATCAGTGTATTATCAACATTATTCTCATCCTAAATCCAAATCACAGCACTTATACCAGCTACTAGGAAGAAAATTAACTTTATTCCAGCCAAAATCAGGACATGTCCTTAAAAATGTTTGCACCATACATTATAATCAAAACATACATAGCAGTTATAGACATTCATGTGAGTGCCTCATTTACTATATGCCACGAGTTAATAACTTTTTATATTATACCATAGAATCCCAAAGCATTTAAAAGCATTAGCAAGTCAAATGATATGACAACTTCATGAACTAGGTAAAGATCACTTCAAGATAACTTTCTACACTAATAAAACAAAATCATTTTTATATGAATAATGTTCTGCTTAGTGAAGAACAAACACTGGAATTAAAAAAATATACTAAAATTGTCCAGCAGGTACAATGCTATAATTCAATCCAAAACCTCACTGTAGAATATTCAGGAGACCACTACTCTCAGAATATGCTGTAAAATTACTAATGTTATTGATCATGATAAACATAATTTTATGTTACTCTGATGAAAACCAGTCAGAACACAATAAATGGCAAATGCAGTTTGATTTTGGTGTAATACAATTTCTTCAGCTCTTATGCCTAGAAAATAAACTAGGCAACTGCAAAACTTTCTAAAAAAGTTATTCTTAAAAACATGTTACTGAGATGGAAGACACTGTATCTCAGCTTTTCTTGAAGTGTAATCTTTTTCCTACTAGGATTAGAGAGGAGTTTCACATTAACTTCACCGGAAGCAGGATACTATTTTGTACATTGGTAACTCTTTTTGTTCAGAGTATATAAAAAAATTCCCATCGGCAAGATTTATGTCATTGTTAGAACACAACGCACATAAAATATAACAACAATTTTACCAATGCAAAGCAAGATGAGTTTCATTTACTGTTGTTCTCTCATCACTGTCAAAAAACGCCATAAACAAGCAGGTCTTGCACTGTACTCTGAAAGTCACAAACTCCCAAAAATTTGCAAGTTTTAAAAGCATATTTCAGAAACATACTTCCATTTTTGAAGTCTCAGCATCCAGATACAAATACAGGGGGTCGGTATGGAAATGCACCAACCATTGTTACTCTTCCAGTTGTCATAAAGGTCCATGGGGAAGAAGCTCCTTGTGAGGTACTATGGTCAGAGATCAAAGCACTTATATGCTCATAGTACACCTGGAAGCAAAATGGAAACCACTGCTGAATGGGGAAGGCAAATAGCATCATTTTGTACTTGCTGGATTCTAAACAGTGCCCTCTTATTTGAACCATTACCAGAATAACATGCAGCTGTGAATAGCAGAAGTAGCTTTCAAGAATACTTGTGTAAATCCTTGACTTGGAGGAGGACAGTGTGTGATTTCATAGAGCTGATGAGACTTAAGATAAAATCTTACTGCATCTTCCACAATATTTAATAAAAGTTGTTGAGAGGCATATTTTCAAATCAGTAGTGAATTTGACATTTACCGTATGTTCACACACAGCTTTCTTCACTGTATGAACAGTATAAAAACTTCCCATAAAGCTCCACTAATTAAAGTAAAATAGAAAATGACAAACAGGATGAAGAGCTGACAGTTTTCATAAGCACAAACCAGACTAAGTATTCATCTTAAATCCTAATAGCACCATCTGATGGAGGATCATCACAATACTACAGAAAAGATTGAAAGTGTTCTAGAAATTAATTTGAAAATATTTTAATACATTTCCTTAATTTGTGTAATAAACTGTAAACATAAGTATAGAGAATAGTGGTGATCTGCTAAATAAACTTAATGTAGATTTTGACATTTTAAGTCAAAAAGTTTTGATTTAGTAGGAAGCAAATCCAGTCTGAGGTTAAGCCAAAAGGAAGAAAAACAGTTTCTTGTTAGTACTCTCTCCAGACACCTCTATATAAGTCTGGATAATAAATTTAAGCACATCTGGTATCCAAGTCAAGTCCTTATTGCTCATAGGCACTCAGGTTCCTGATACGGACTAAAATATAAGTGAAGAATTAAATGCTTGTGCTTCCTTAAAGGATACCAAGTAGAATAATTTTTTAACACAGGGGTCACTGAATATCAGAATGGTGTAAGATAACACAGGCATCACAAAGGTAACTCTGGAGGAGAAAACTGTGGGGATCAGAGAGCTGTATGCAAAACATACCAAGTATCTAATCAGAAGGATGGTATGCCACAACTGAATTACCTGAATATAAGTAGTTACACAACATTTAAAG
Organism: Aquila chrysaetos chrysaetos; assembly: GCF_900496995.4. NCBI lineage: Eukaryota > Metazoa > Chordata > Aves > Accipitriformes > Accipitridae > Aquila > Aquila chrysaetos. The sequence goes on from NC_044012.1 coordinate 14,614,529, forward strand.
CAGTTGGGATTACAGTTGTTCCAAAAATTTTTGATGAAACTGTGAGAGACTGAAAGAGTTAATGTCTCAAACATTGTGGTGGGGCAAGTTCTGCTTAAAGATAAACCCGGCACAGCAAGGAACCAAGGTGAAAAGCCCATCAGCTCAGACATCAGCAACAGGAGGGGGAGGCCGTGCTGGAGGGTGCGCAGCTCCCTGTTCTGATAAGCTGTTCTGATACAAAGATCAAACAATGGCCACATCTGCAGGGAAGGAGAAGTTACTCCACAAACGACCCCCAAGCCCAAAGGCTCACAAACGGCTCATTAACCTGACAAGTTCGGGTGCCCGCCCAAAGGAGGGGCAAGGATGATAAAAGGACACAAACTGAAGCCCCGGGTGCGCAAGCCCACCGGGACTGGACCCCTCGGCTGATTGAACCAACGCTGGACCCAGGACCGGTGAAATCTTTCTCTCTTCCTTTTTCTCTCTCTGTCTTCTTCTCTCTTTCCTTTTCCTTTTCCACAATCCCTACACCTCATCCGTTTCAAGATATAAACCGTTGACCAAGTCTGAGACTAAGAGTGGATCCAGCCGCCCCTAGACCCTTCTCTGAGGAGGAGTCTAGAAAGCAAGGGGGTGTGCTCTGAACCTCGTGACTCAATGGGAGGGATCTCCTTATTCCCTGAATTTGATGTATATGATTACCTGGTTTACAAAAGTAGTCCTATGCCAATTCCATTGTGAGAAATCCTGCCACCTACTACCATGCCTCCCCAGCTTAGTTTGCTTCTGTCATGAATAAAATCTTTAACCGATCGTTTGGTGTCCTTTCACCTTAATTTAGCCCAAGGGAATTTCGAATTAAACACGACTCCCTGGTCTGTCCAGTGTGGGTCATGACAGAAACATAGTTCCTGCAGAAAAATGTCATGGGAAATCAGTTTAACTATGCCAATATTTGGTACTGAAAAAAATGTAAATAAATTTCTCTTTTTTCCAAAATGATTCTTCATCTTTTTCTGTATGTTTTAATACTAGTTAAAAACTTCTATCAACTTCCAGTTCTTTTTCTTTGTGGAGAATTCTGTGACTTTTGAAAATTAAATACATCAAAACCAGCAACTGTTTTCATAAAATTAGGCAGTTAAACTAGTAAATAGTTATAGAGCAGACCACACAAAAGCACTAATAAGGCCTTTTCAAGGTTTAGTACCACTTAGCAGCTAAAAAGGTGATTAATGCATAGATTTTTGGCATACACATCCCAAATGAACACACAGAAAGACTAGAGTCTTTCAAAAAGACTTTCTTTTTGAAGAAAGGAAAATTTCTTTTCTTTTTTTTGTCTTTCTTTTCTTTTTGAGAAGAAAAATTTTCTCTCATCTAGGATTCACAAGAATATTTCAAGCCAAATAAAGCTTAAATTAAACAGGAATATTACAAAATTAAGAAGCAACACTGTACCTAGAACATGAGTGCAGCTACTATTTTACTGTTCAGAGCCACTCACTAAATGCTAAAACAGAAAGGAGGAAAAATGATACTTTATAAAAACATAGATAAAGCTAACTTACTTATCTAAATATTAGGAGTCTTGTTAATGTTTTAAGGGACAGAATCATCAGGGCTATAGATGCTTCAGTCTTCTATTTAGCTCCTGATATTTCCACTGAAATTCTCAGGCTTTATTTCTCCTTTTTTAATACTAATTCTCATCATTCCCTTGATGTATCCTTGAAAAACACTTGGTTGACTAACCAACTCCACAAATTGAGTCCTCTCAATGTAAGGTTCAAAACATAGTAAAAACTAAGTATTCTGATTCTTGAGAGCCAAGTGGTCACACTCTCTCAAATCAAATCCTGTTATATAAACTTTAAGCAGCTTACAATATAAATCAATCAACAGTAATCACTTCCAATAAAGAGTAGTAATGGGCCTACACTGTATGGTCTACACTATGAAGTTCAGTGGTTGTTGCAACATTAATTTGCATAAAGACAGGCACAGACAGTAAAAGAGATTTGCACTTTGAGGAAACCATCACCTCAATATATCTTGTATGTTATATATATACACTCACTCACTGGGTAGATGAATCTTCTCCACAGATAGAACAGATGACAAATATTAGAACTTAACAATTGTTTTAAAATAAAATGAAACCCTTGACTTTTCTACTTTCCCAGCCTCGCAAATGAAAGACACTTGACACAGTAGTTTTGCTTGTGTCTTTACTGTATGAAGAACCTATAAAATCTGGCTAGAATCAAAAGCAATAGCTACCATACCACTGTTTTCCTTACTGTACTGCTACTGTATATGGAGTTGATAAAAGGTTCCCTCCCACTGCAGCTCAGGATTTCAGACAATATAAAAGCTGTTTGCTAATAAAATGAAAAATCTATGACACCAAAGACACCGTCATAGAATATCTTTGCTTCCTTCATCCCTCACCTCATGATTAATAAACAGAATTCAGTATACTTTGCTGTATCAGATGGCCCTTAAACTCAAAGGCTCCTCATCCAGGAAAAATAAATTCACAAAGAATAGGCCTTCCCTTTGGCAAACTCAAGTGTGTGCAGTTCAGATTTTTTTATTGCCAAATTAATTACCTAATCCTTAAATACCTTCATACATACTGAGAAGTTAGCCCAATCTCTCCATTTTTCTACTTTCTGCCATGCCTGGGCAGCCTCCTTCACCAGAAGGCATTGCTTCTACCAGATCTGAATACATTCCAGATAGTTCCCTTTCTCTTTTTATTTTAGCTCCATAGTGTTTTTTTCCCTCTCATTCTCTAAAAGGTCAGTAATCTAAAAGGCAAAGGTGATTAATCTAAAAAGTTATTTTAACTTTGAAGATGCATAACTTCAATACACTTTTCCCCTTTACTGTACTGCAAGCCCAAGAGTAAAACTCTTAGTCCAAACCATCTGTTCCACTATCAAAAGTGAAAACAAATGATCTAATGCAGGACCTCATTAGCATACATATTATTAACCATCATAGCAGTATTAAATAACAGCAAAAGGGGGAAAACTAAAAAATGCAGTGACAGATGCTTTAGACAGAACCAGACAGTGGAAAATATAGAGGAATCTAGAAGAAAGTAAGTTAATTAATTGGTCCTACAAAGACAGAAGAATCCATATGGATCCCCTTACAAGAGTTCTATTACTGTTTTGCATAAATAGGTTGGATTTTGTCTGCCCTTGTAATAAGAATAATATGAGCTAGCAAGCATTTTTATCTGTTGACCTCTGAGATTAAGAGTACCTTTAGTTCCTGGCAAATACTCTGAAGACAAGAAACCTACATTCTTCAAGAAAATTCTGTTTATTGTTATTTATCTGCTTAAAAAAACCCCGAACACAAGAAGTGTCCACAGAGATATGGTGGGGCAGCTCACATGACTGGAGCACTGGGATGGATGGATACAGACTATTTAGGAAGGACAGGCCAGGAAGGTGAGGAAAGGAATTGTCCTGTATATGGAAGAGCAGCTGGAGTGCATGGAGCTCTGCCTGGGGAAGGCGATGAGCCAGCTGAGAGCTTATGGGTCAGGGTTAGGATGCAGACCAACATGGGCTAAATTGTGGTGGGTGTCTGCTACATACCACCTGGTCAGGAAGAAGAATTAGGTGAAGCTCTCTTCAGCCAACTGGAAGAAGCCTCATATTTGCAGGCCCTGGTCCTCATGGGTTACTTTATCCTTGTATCTGCTAGAAAGACAACACAGCAGGGCACCAGCAAGCCAGGAGGTACGCTGGTTTTGGGGATGCATTGATGATAACTTCCTAACACAGAAGATTGAGGAGCCAGCAAGCACAGGTTCTCTGCTGGACCTGATATTTACAAAGAAAGAAGATCTGGTTGGGGATCTGAAGGTAGTTAAACACTAAAACTGGGACACAGAGATGCTGTGGAATATCTGACCTTGGAGAAACTCAAACCTGACTGGACAAGGCCCTGAGCAACTTGACCTAGTTAACCCATCTTTGAAAAGGGGTTTGGATTAGAAGATCTCAAGAAGTTCATTTCAACCTAAGTTGTTCTAGGACTCTAAGATTTTCAGATAAACCTGGTTTATTTTTAAAAATGTTTTCCCAAATCATTTCATTTTTCAACAAAGTAGAAAATTCCTAAGGTAATGCTTAAAAAAAATAATAAAAAAAAAAAAAATAAAAAGGATTAGCAGCAGGTTTTTGCTAGAATTTTTCTCTGAATCTCCAGATAGACAATAAAGCAAAGAAGCAAGTTTCTTCACAGTTGTACTATTTTGAAACCAAAGACACAAAAGAGTAAGAAACAGAGATAGCTGATTACACTCTGTTGACTTCAGAGTATTTCATACAGTGTGTCTAAAGCAGGAAATAAATAACAGAGAGTGAATTCTGAAGCAAGAGACAATCACAAGTAAAAATACTGGAAAGCAAGATAAGGAAAAACAGGACACAAAATGATTGTATTGAAGTCATTCTAGTTATGCCTCTTTTGAAAAGTAGAATCCTACAGTAGAATATAAAAACAGCCAAGATCAATAGACGTACTCATAACAGAAGACCTTTGAGCTGAAGCGTTTGGAACTAAGTGTACCTGCTATTCAGCCAGCTCTTATACATGTTCTTACACAACTTTAATACTTAAATGAATGCTTAATGCTTTGCATTCACAGGACGAAGGAAAATGGGACATATTTTTGCAATAAAAATTTAAAAGGCTTGTTACAGCTTTTTTACTGCCTTTTGTATGCATTAATGTTTATGCTTCATTGCTTCATTACTTTAATTTTTGTTCTTTACTACAGGTAGTGCCCTAAAGTTAAGGTGGTAAACTACAAGCTTTTAAAACACGCAGATGTTTCCTTATTGTGGAAAAAGACTGTAGCTATGTTTTATGCCAAGAACAAATTTTAACTTTTAATAGCTTTCACCAAAAAAGTCCTTTCTTTTTTTTTTTTTTTTTTTAGTAGATTGAAGCAGGTAGAAAAAACATTAATTATTTAATATCTGCAATCCATTTAGGAGAACTGAAATTCTTTCCAGACTTACTATTAGCATAGTTACTAATGCATCAATAAGAGCATGAACAAGTGAAAATCATCCTTGTCATGAGTCTATTGACTTTACTGAAGTTCTGTAGGAAGGAGTATTACCTATCTGAACAGTGCTAACAGCTTAACATTTTCAGTCTGTTTTCAAACTTCACACAGAATACAATAAATTGCTAAACACAGGAAAACATGATTTTTACCTACAACGATTTCATTTTCTTCACAATTACTTTCTAGTTCTTAAATTTTAAAGCACAGTATCTCACACCTTCTGATGCCAAACATTTTCTATGCACATAAACCCCAAGGAACTACCTTTCTTCATCTTCATTAAAAGAGATTTTACTCCCTATAAAGATGAAAAATTGTCTGACCAAACTAAAACAAAACACAGGAAAATTAAAAATAGAAATTACATCTTTCCCTGATTTAAAAAACTATTTACACTTTTTAACAGTGGGAGGAAAATAACATTTCCTCAAGTTCTCTTTTCAATTTTTGCCTTTCCCAACAACTTCTTCCAGGCAAAAGACAGAAGAAAAATAAATGAAAGAAATGGGGAAAAAAGGAGAAAAATTTAAGAAAGAAATTAATTCTTTTAGAATGACATATCAAAGGGGTTTTTTTTAATTAAAAATATTAATAATGAATCTGAATTTTTCAGTGAGAAAACAGTTGAAGGCATTTTGTCCAACATACAAGCAGGGAATATGCAAAGGGCCTGATTCTATTTTATTACACTGCAAGTATGTTCTGAGAATTTCCTTGTTACATTTCATTTTAAAAGGCTTGGATATAAAATGAGATTGGATCAGCAGTGTTGGTTACTTCACAAGTTCCACCTCCAATCCTATCAGATTTGTTAAGTCACCACAGAAAAAAAGCCCCACCATAGACACTCTCAGTACCTGGACCACAAAATGAATTGCAAAGAGAATTGTGCTTTATACAGAAGATACATTTGACAAATGAGATCCATAACTAATTTAGCTCAGTGCATTTGCTATTATTTTTTATCTAACTATGCCTTTTATACCACCTTATAATCTGATCACAAGCATCATACCTAAATTCATTTCTTCTCAATGTAAACAGTTCACATCCAGGAGCAATAGATCTCCAGGGGTTCTGTTTATCAAAGAAAAAGCTGTACCCATAGGTAAGGGGCATTCAAAAGTCTACAAAGGACCTTAGGATAAAAGTGTACTATTAAGAACTGTCAAGTAGGCCTAGGAAATGTTTGGCATGGAAGGCCAGTAACTCAGCAAAAGCAGTATCACAATAAATCAATTTTCTTATTTCATACTGACCCTAAAATAACTTCTAAGCTTCTGAACTCTACACCAAGCAAATGCCAGAAAAGGAAAGGATTTCAGGTATCTAGGGACTTCAATTTTGATCTAGTGTATCACTGAAGTGGAAAAGGAACATCAGACAAAGTGGTACGAGCAGCAGAGTGTGTGAAAGACAGGAGAATGAACAATGGTGTAAGGGATATTTTAAGATTTTTTAAAGCAATATATTGTGTAGACAAATTTTAATACAAGCAAGTTTCTAGACATTGTAGATATATTTATCACACCAACAATTGAAAAAAAAAAATCAGTACTTTTTATTTAACTATCCCCATTAGAATGGCAATATTCACCTCTTGGTTCCTTCACAAATGTGTATACAATATCATTATTGGTAGCTGTTTGCAATTGTCTGTTTCTGAGGTACGAACGCTATGTAGTCATTGTGGGACAACCAGAAAATATTAGCTACACCTCCATATAAGCCTATTGTCAATGATCGGAAGAGCTGGAATAGAATCATCAAAATTAATTTCTTCAACAATGAAATAGTCCAAATAATAAAAAATGAAAAGCATTATCATTTTAGCCAGCATCATTAGCAGCAATTTCTCATTTTGCTGTTATTACATAGAAACCCTTTCAAAAGTAGAGAGTTGCAAGACTAGCAAAGACAGAGCTGACTGTAACTACATCTGAAGGAATAACGGGAGAATATTGACTGACATAGCAAACACCTAAAATGAATTGCAAGCCCAGACCTGGTTTGTTATTTTGTTTCATGTCATGGCAACCATCCCAGTCATGGGAGGGATTTAACTACATCACAAACACTGGATATTTCTATTGTCAGATTCTATTACTTTTGGCAATGCTGCAAATCTTAATATTATCTTTTATTAAACCAGCCCTTAGCTTGGTTTTTTACTTAGATGTTATGCTCTGGTAAGAAGGTCATTTTTAACAGATCTTATTAAAAATGGACTACTACAGAATATTAAACAATTAGAAAATTATAAAACTGTTCACTCTGTTATCATAATTTTAAAAATTATTATTTATCTACTTTCAAAATCCATTTGACACCGGACAAACAAGATTTACTGAAAATGAATATATAAAATGTAAAATAGCTCAGTTTTGGACAACTTTGTAGTTTGTTTATTTTGTAATTTGTAATATGTATAAGATCAAGTCTTGAAGTTAACACTATCAGGGAATAAAGCCCTCAATTGGCACTTTTTTTTTTCATTTGGAGAAATTAGGATAAATAAAATCAATGATTTTAAGTAAATCAGAAACTCTAACAAAACAAATAATCTTATTAAGCAAAATCAATAAAATCAGCACACAACCATATTAGAAAGCCTCAGAGGTGAATTTTTCCCAGTACTATCTACTTCAGTTAACAGTTCTGTAATTCTGGGCACAAAGACTGTCTTGACTAGTTTTCAAAGAAAACATTTTATTGACTTTTTTTCCCCCGTTATATCATTCAACTGACTTAGAGTCCACAATTTTTCTTTTCATACAGCCCAGAATGAGTTTACAAAAGATTTACAATAATGATAAAGAAGCATTTACCTCAGAACAGAAAGCTGAAGGAATCCAAATGATATATAGAAGTGAGCATCCATCAACCAGTCTTCTTACTCTATAAGGCAACATAGGACATCTACCAAAACACACAGGATTGTAATAACAGGGTCTAACTTTCACTATTTGGGACACTAAGCCCATATCCTTCTGTGCTCATTTATAAGCTAATTTGAAGAAAAAAAACATTTTTTCCCTATGCAACACTATTGTAATAAAGCAAGCTGCTATAGAGTATGTAAATAATACAAAGATACACATTCTTTATTTTTTTCAAAGATTTTCTTTTTGCTAAGGACAGAAGAATACAGTGTAATAAGATTTGAATTTCTAGTTAAAAAGTAATAATCACTAAGGCAACTACTCCTCATGACAGAGTAATCAATTTTGTTCACTTTGTATTGTACACCTTGCATACATTCTAGTTCTTAATATGGGACTAAGATACATGACTGTGAAATGCATATATTTATATTTAGAAAATATATCCATATGATGCCCACTTTGTGCAAAATTTTCAAAACAATGATGTGGACATGCAGGATTTTATTACTAAAGACTGAAGTCACTTGTAAATGCAGCTCACATCCTTTCAAAATTACCTAAATACTTTTTAACTTTCTATTTATTTTGTACATTAGCAATGTCTGGTTATTAAGTTCAATATTTAAAAACACGTAGTTAAATGCTTTCATTATTTTCCATAAATGTAATTTTATTTTCATACATTTCTTCCCCGTGCCCCTCCCCCCAAACCATAGGCCTTATATTACTTATTTAATGCACAGTGTCTGATCTTTGATATGCTATTTATCTGCACTGCCAAGACACGTGAGATAACTCATCCTTGAGCAGGTATGAGCTTGTGCTCAAACAGATTGAGTACATTGAACTTCCAATACATCTTAAGATACCGAGGTCTTCCATTTAGTCCATTCCATAGCACAGTGACAAACAGTAGAAACAGTATCCTAAAACCCAGACTATTTTCAATCTCCTCAAGGTTGTAAATTTCATTTAATTTTTTAGAAAAGATCCACCATCAATTTGCAGCTCTGAGGAAGATGAGGAAGCCTTAGGAATGTATAATGTTCTTACAGAAAAGCAGTTACTATTTATTCTTAAAACCCTTCTGCATTTTGATAAAGACTGTAAAAAAATCTTCATCTTTTTAGAATTCCTCCAAAATTTCACCTGCATTTATCAATAGATGCTGTCCTGTCTTGAAACAGGATCTTGATTTTGAGTCAAATAATTATAAAAAACATTGAAGACAAGACTATGTAAATAAGACCATATCACTGAAAGTGGGATGCAAGCCTCTGTCAAAAAGACAGGACATTCCAGTGTGCTGAAATTTTCTGTCATCTGTCATTCTTAGATGTCAATCCAGATCAGAGTATTTCAAAGGCAAAGACACAAAGTAGGAAGAGGAGGAGGCAGGCAGGAAGGAACAGATCATAATTTGAACCTTACTATTCATGCCTTCAGCAGTTCACAAGATAAAAATGAAATCTGGATAGTTTGGTAACATGGTTCTATTTTAATGGAAAAAATACTGCTGAATCTCTGTGATTAATTTACATGTCAGACTACACAAACAGAAAGGTGAGGTTTTAAGAGGAGGAGCACAATATTCTTAACAAGCTTATACATCAATATATTTTACATTTATTACATGAAAGATCCTTTTTATAACTTTGACTAATTAGTACTGACAGCAGTAGAGATGAACAGGGACATTAAAGGCACCCCTTTGCACTACTTTTAAACCATGACAAGGTCAGAAATAGTATAGATTTAGGTGATACATATAAAAGAGAATCCAATTTCATTCATGCAATTTACCTCAACAGATTTTTCCAATTTCCAATATGCAACTCAATTTCATTTGTTACAATTTCTGCACAGCATCAAGAAAACATAGAATATTAATTATAAATTCAATCTATTATGGCATTTACTTAAAGACTAAATGAAATGTAGAGGAACACTGTTAATCTACTACAAAAGTCAGAAAACTTTCAGTTGGACTATATAAACTCTTAGGCATCCATTAAATCTGCAAAAATGGAAAACACCTTTTCCTTTGTGGTCAATTCAACCTCAGTTGCTGTATGAAAGCTGAAAATAAGTCTTAATCCTTGGTGAATGAATACTCTCTGTTCAAAAGAAGATTACAATGTTTCACCTGGCTTCTACTGAATCAAAATTTCAGTTCAGATTTTAGGATTTTTTTCCTTGAAATGGGTAACAAAGTTTCTTAGTCCCTTCTGTATAAGGTAATGAAGTTGAATTTGCAATGCTGCATATTAAAGTGGAATTTTTGTTGCTAGAGAACTGGATATATTGCACTCCCTGCATACCATGGTATAAACTACTATCTGCATCATATGAATTGCCACTCCCATCAACCACCAGGAATCACAGTAACAAGGATTAGTACTGTGGTTAGCTTAAAATAAAAAGTAATAGCATAACAAACAAAAGCAAAGCCTTATTCTACAAATATCTTTAGTATTGACAGCCTGACATTGAGTTTATGGCTTTTTTCCTTAGTAACAGCAGTAGGTATATGAAGTGTCTACACTGTTAGCAATTATTGCTAATTGCTAAAATCTCTGATTTAGAAATTTTTTTTAAGCAAGGAACACAAATAACCAGATAATTAATCAGTGGTAGCAATGCAACTATTGGTGCTGCTGATTATTTACACAGGTATTTGGAAAAGCCACACACCAAAATACACTATTTTAATGGCAATATTTTCTTCGCTTCTTGAACATTCCTCCTTTCGAAAGGACAGGAAACAGAGGAATTACATACTCCCAAAGTCTGTCCTTGTAATCACAGACAATAAGCAAGACTTCCTATTCTCAGCTGTTCAGGTTTTGTCTAATTACTTCTAATATGAAAGAATATGACTACCGTAATCGTTCAAAAAGTTTCCTCTCAGAAATAAACAGATGCAATCAAATCAGTTGTGACAGTTTAGCTTTTCTTCATAATAAATTCTTAAATGGAGTATCCTTCTGTTCTGTACTGATAGATTTGAAGCAGAAGGAGTTATCAACTCAAGTGAATATTACTCTGACATTATGATCCAGGTGTTGCCTTGGCCATGGCAGCAGGTGACACCTATATGCTGATTTACCTGGAGAGACTTAGAGAAATAGCCTCATGATACGGCTTTTGGACTGCAAATAAGTTGCCAATTACAAAAGTAATTTAGTAAGTTACAGCTAGACATAGGACAACAGAGCAAAACAGAAAAAAAAGCTAATGGTGTTCATTACTGTGTTGTTGTACTTGACTTTTGGCCTGAAAAGTTACCTCATGCTTAGAGCCATGCTGTGTAATTTCCCTGGGGCGAGAGGAGGATTTGTCAATGAGTCTGACATTACTTTTGCCCAGTTTTACTCATTCCAGGAAAAGATGAAAAGACATCCTATTTCCCTGAGGAAAAAGTAGCAGAATCTATTTCCCTCACTGGCATTTTTCACATCTGCCTGTCTCCTTCTGTCTCACAAGTGGAATTACCAGTTGAAGTTTTTCACAAACTGATTATTAATTTTTTATGATGGACAAACCGAAGTATAAAAACAGCTAACGATAATAAAAAGTGTCAGTTCTCCCTCAAACAGAAAACCTGAGAATTAAATTTTTGATCAGAGTCATTAATTTGACCCAAAATAATTATTTTGAAGAGATAAGGGTTGGAATTCATCAGCTCACTCAGGATAAAGGCTAAGTACCATCTTTTTTAACACGATATTTTTACCCCCCCAGATTCTCCCATTCTTTAGGACTATTTCCTCTCAATATTTTCCTTTCCAGTTCCTATTGGGAAGTCAGCAAACCTTTATTCCTGCTTTCTGAGTCAAAAGTATTTATTACAGTTGGCGTTCCTTCAGACATACATTTTTTGGTCACTATAATTTTATTTGCTTTTTGGCTGAACCAACTACACACCTCAACTGCTCTGTTGACAGTGACATTTCTCCCTGCTGTCCCTGGCTTCCAGCTCATCATCTGCCTTTGGCCTGTGTTACCACAATCAGCAAATGCTCCAACCCTTGCATACAGAGTCTGTTCTCAGGGAAGTCTCACTCCACTTGCCTTGCTTTCTGCTCGATCTTTGCTTCCTGTTTGGTGATTCTTCCTGTTTCTCTTATTGCAACAAAAATGGACACATAATTTTATTTACTTAAGCTCAGTATGTGAACGTGAAGAAATAGATACAGCTGAGAACACCAATTCACAGCTGACAACACCAATTCACAGCTCACAGTCCCAAAATCTCCTGGCTCAGAAGAGGGAATAATTAAAGACTGAATACTCCCCAGCATGACTTTAATATCCCATCATATAGAAACACACAGAGAAAGTGCTCTTCATCTTTTCCCCACAAAAAAGTTAGTGTTCAGCACTGAGAAATCTATCTGGATAGATAACCATCAGAAGACTGCTGCAGAAGAACCTCAACAAAATCCTGCATGTGTGATACCTGAGGATTTATTATTTAAGCGCATCTTCTGATCTGAAGAACGTTCCATCACACTGGACTGATTTTTACAACACCGTAAGAATAACACTTTTTCTACTTTGCTAGCTTGCTTTGATGGCCTATTGATTTACTCAACTGATTTCCTGAAACATCTGGGGCACACAGATATGACATATCTCATGGAGACAGGATTAAAGCTGAAAGTTTCAAACTGACGTTTCATTCAGTAAGATCTGAAAATAATGTGTGTGTTTTCTTTGACAAAGGTACCAGTGCAGCCCTGCAAAGAGGAGCTGCAATGATGACTCGCAACAGGACTTGGGAGTCCTTTATGTGATTTTACCAGTTACTATCTGTGCTGAATTAAAGAGTTGGTTATAAAGGCAGAGTCTCTGTGTGTGATCTTGAACAGCTACTTACATCACAGAGCAGAAGAAAATGAGTGGTAAAGAGCTTGAGACCTTCATGCTTAGAGTATGCATAACTAATTATATTGGGTTTGCGTGGCAAGGTTTTGGTGGCGGGGGGCGGCTACAGGGGTTGGCTTCTTTGAGAAGCTGCTAGAAGCTTCCCACATGTCAGACAGAGCCAATGCCAGCCGGCTCCAAGACGGACCCACCACTGGCCAAGGCCGAGCCCATCAGTGACAGTGGTAGCACCTCTGGGATAACAGATTTAAGAAGGGGGAAAAAAAACCTGCAGCGGGAGAGAGGAGTGAGAACATGTAAGAGAAGAAACAACCCTGCAGACCCCCAGGTCAGTGAAGAAGGAGGGGGAGGAGGTGCTCCAGGCACCAGAGCAGAGATTCCGCTGCAGCCCATGGGGAAGACCATGGTGAGGCAGGCTGTCCCCCTGCAGTCCATGGAGGTCCACGGTGGAGCAGATATCCACCTGCAGCCCGGGGAAGACCCCATGCCAGATCAGGGGGATGCCTGAAGGAGGCTGTGACCCCGTGGGAAGCCCACGCTGGAGCAGGTTTTCTGGCAGGACTTGTGACCCCGCAGGGGACCAACGCTGGAGCAGTCTGTGCCTGAAGGACTGCAGCCCATGGAAGGGACCCACGCTGGAGCAGATCATCAAGAACTGCAGCCCGGGGGAAGGACCTACACTGGAGAAGTTCATGGAGAACAGTCTCCCATGGGAGGCACCCCCACACTGGAGCAGGGGAAGAGTGTGAGGAGTCCTCCTCCTGAGAAGGAAGGAGCGGCAGAAACTACATGCGATAAACTGACTGTAACCCCCATTCCCTGTCCTCCTGTACCGCTGGGCAGGAGGAGGTAGAGAATTCAGGAGTAAAGCTGTGCCTGGGAAGAAGGAAAAGGTGGGGGGAAGGTGTTTTTAAGATTTGGTTTTATTTTTAATTACCCTATTCTGATTTGATCAGTAATAAATTAAACTAATATCCCCAAGTCGAGTCTTTTTTGCCTGTGACAGTAATTGCTGAGTGATCTCCCTGTCCTTATCTCAACCCATAAGCCTTTCCTTATATTTTCTCTCCCCTGCCCAGTTGAAGAGGGTAGTGATAGAGCAGCTTTGGTGGGCACCTGGTGTCCAGCCAGGGTCAATCCACCACACTAATACAGAAAGTAAATATTCAGACATGATGTTATAAAGTAGGTCAGTGGAGGCTATCAGTGTCCTTTCAACAGGAGTGTTCTCCAGGTAGAAGCAGCTACCATGCACACATTCATAATCAGTGTACCTTCAACAGGAAGTCAGGCAAAAGCTCATTAGTAAATGTTTCCTAGACATAACTGGGACTTGCTGTAGCAATACAACATACCATGTTCTAACACAATATACATGTAGTCGTCTCATGTATCAGAACTAATCAATACATTACAACTGCATCAAGTGCTATGACCCTAGTGCATTAAAATTGAATATGAAAATGTAAATCAAAGCTCAGAAAAAATAACGAAAAGACATAACAGTATTAAATACAGACTGGGAGAATAGACAATATATGGAAAATAGTCCCTACCTAGTGAATTACAAAATAAAACACAACTGCATCAGTGCTCAAAAACAGAAAAGAAAACAACTGAAAGATACTTCTTCATTTATCTGAAATAAATCAGGCACATGGCAAAAGAATTTCTTTGAACCAGATAATGGTTTGTCTTGAACAGTTATCAGGCTTTTGAATCAGCACAAAGGGGTGGACATTCTAAAAAAATAGAATGGTAGTTAAGTAACAACTAGATTGAAATTCACTTGTATGAAAAATCAGTTTGGGTTGCTGTCCTGGTTTCGGCTGGGATAGAGTTAATTCTCTTCCTAGTAGCTGGTATAGTGCTGTGTTTTGAGTTCAGTATGAGAAGAATGTTGATAACACACTGATGTTTCCAGTTGTTGCTAAGTAGTGTTCAGACTAAGTCAAGGATTTTTCAGCTTCTCAGGCCCAGCCAACAAGAAGGCTGGAGGGGCACAAGAAGTTGGGAGGGGACACAGCCAGGACAGCTAACCCAAACTGGCCAAAGGGGTATTCCATACCATGTGATGTCATGCCCAGTATATAAACTGGGGGGAATTGGCTGGGGGGGGATTGCTGCTCGGGAACTAACTGGGCATTGCTCAGCGGGTGGTGAGCATTGTGCATCACTTGTATATTCCGATCCTTTTATTATTGTCATTTTATTATTGTTATTATTACCATTATTAGTTTCTTCTTTTCTGTTCTATTAAACTGTTCTTATCTTAACCCATGAGTTTTACTTTTTTTTTTCCCGCATCCCACTGGGTGGGGGGAAGTGAGTGAGCAGATGCATGGTGCTTAGTTGCTGGGGTTAAACCACGACAGTTGCCAAGTAAAATCAGGAAAATATTTAGATCGGTTTGAAATGAGGAAAAAAAAAAATCTAAAGACAATAGGGTTTTTTATTCAGGCAGAAAAGAAGTTTCAACCAAAACCTCAATGTTTCTTTCAATCATTTTCCAAAAAAGTAGCCAAATTTAATCTGAAAGTATAATTTCCATTAACTATTTTTTCCTGAAAAGTTTCTGTCCTTGAAGAAAAAAAACAAGTCTAATTCAACCCAAATTCAAAATAATTCCAGTTATGCCAATTTTCCAATGACTTTGTCCCTCACACACCAAGTTTTTAGACTGACAAAAAAAAATCAAAAAATCACCATAACCATACATTACACTGATGTAAAAGGTTTCTTGTTAATCTGACTATAGATTTGTGAATATTAAAACAATACTATAGGGAATATAATTACAAAATTAGTGAACATGAACAAAACACTGATTTTTTTAATTTTTTTTTTTAAATATTCTCAAAAAATGCTGAACTCCAAAATCAAGAGAGATTGGTAGGTGTATGACTTGTCAGAAGATGATTCCAGATCTGGAAGTTGCATTTAAGATTTTCAGGATTTTCAAGAATTTCAAGAAGGAATTTTGCATTTTACTTTTAACACTAGATTTTGCCTATCTCTTCCACCACTTTTAACTTGCAGAAAAAAAGACAGAAGATGTATTTGTTACCCATGCATTAAGATACCAGTTAGTTCTACAGAAAGGTACTATAGTAATTTAACCAAGAACCAAGACACATGAAAAATTAAAACCAGAATGGTTTTGATTAGGGAAAGCAAACACCATCAATAACATTTTGTGAGACTTCTCATAGCTATTTAAGAGCTAAAAAATAAATGCTTTAGGAACACTGTTTTCTAAAAAAAATGGTAAACTTTAAAACAGGGAATGGAAAAACAATCATCATAAGAGATGCAGGAAGAAGCAGTTTAGATACCAGTTCATACAATTGTGATGTGAAAAAAACCCACCAAACACAAGATTAACTTAACATTAGAATACTGCAGGCGATTACATCTCTTCAGTGCTGAAACAGGCATGGACTAAGCCCACCTACGCTTGAAGGAACTGGCATATTTAAAGTTGTGATGAATTCTAACTGCAAGGTACTCCAAAGATGCAGTGTTCCACATCTTTTGAACTCACTGCTGTATATATTCAAGCAGTTTATTAATCAGATTTAAGCTGAATTAATCAACACACAAAATACTCCCCTGAATCCAAAAAAGATAGCCTTTTAACACCTACCGGGGACACTGTGTAGAAGAGACACTGCAACTCAAACCTCTGTTATCTTTCAGACAATGCTTGACAGGCATTCTCCCTGCCTTACCAGTTCTCTCTTCTCCTCTTGAGTCTGACTGACACCGCTAGACCTGTGCTTCACCGCTTTTCCTGGCAAGGAGTAAAGGATTTGCTTATCCTGCATGGAAGACAGCATGCAAGGTCCCAACTGTGTTTTGTGCCATGTTTGGCACTCCCAGTAATCAGACCACACCAACACACAGAATAGAAGCCCATATACAGCCTTACAGGAAGAACAGTGAGTTCTGTTTCCTCTGACAGAACTGTATGTTACAAAGAGGCATCTTCCTCTCCAATTCTGTTTGAAAAGAAAAATGGGAGCAGAGGCACTTTGATAACATCTCCACTGTGGCAATTTAACAGCTGTGCACAATGACAAATCTGGAACTAATGTTCTGACATTTGCTAATTGAAGACATTTTCAAATTCCTGTAAAAAAAAAATCTCAGCATTTCTGTTTTACATCCCTACTCCTACTGAAAACAAATACCAAAGTTTTCCATAAAACAGACACTCTGATTTTTGCCCAATTCAACAAATTATATCGTATTTGGATCTAAGTATTAAACTATGAGTAGACAATACTACCAAATGTGTTATTACAGAAAACAGTTTGCTATAATTGTTCATAAGATTCTGGTAAGAGCAGGGCCTCCAGCACTGTACATCAATATGCCAGAGAATCACTCCCCAAAATCACACTTGTAATCAGTTCTGATTGCTAGTCTTCCTGCTAAACATGCCCTTGTGCTTAGTCTTCGAAGCGGTATCATTTGCTTAAGGCAAAAAGGAATATAAACAGAGAAAGTGATATATTATCCATACCAGCCTAACAATTCAGTTTCAAGCCTCTAATAGAGATGAATGTAGGGAATATTTGGGGGGCAAATATTTCCGTCTCCATCTTGACCTTCCCTACAGCTGCAATCAGCATAGTTATACATATTAAAAGATCTTGCTAAAGAAATAAATAGTTGAACTAGAAGGTTTAAAAGTTTTAGAATTAAAAATAAGGAAATTCATAAAATTTCATAAACAGTGTCATAGTAATGAAGATTTTACAGTTCAAGAGAATTTTCTGAAAGAATTTCACTAGTAAGACAATATGATAAGGGCAGTCCTGTCTGAATATACTGAATCTTGATTTTGAAAGCAGTTTTTTCTGGGGCTGAGGACATTCTATTCCATTTTGATCCTTGTCACTCTTCCCCATGCTTTTGGTCTCCCTGCTCTTCCATGGGAAAGGCTAAGTGGAGTTCAAGAACTTTCTTCTAACCATAGAACTTGTAAGTCACCTGTAGACATGCTCTTCATTTCCGAGCTTGTTAAGCTACCCTAACAGACTTGTTATATACTTTCTTTCTTTTCAAATGTAATTTGATGACTTAAGAACTTGCTTCTACTTTGAACAGTAACATTCTTGAAAGTTGTTCTCTCAAATAATATTAATTCCCCCCCTCTTTGTTCCTGTTTTCTTGCTGACAACACCACTATTTGTCAAGTATTAAACCACTGTAACTTGTGTGGTGAATGTGCATTCTAATTTTTGTGCAGATGATAAATGAAGTAGATTTACTCAGAAGAAGCAGATAATTTGCTGATACTCATAGTCAGTCACAATGTGAATGCAGATCAGTCTTGCCACAGTCTTTAAATATTATACATCCCTTATTGAAATTAGTGTTTGGATTAACATTTGCTCTAGCTTGGCTTGCCAAGTCATGCATTAAAAATGGCTCCTGGAAGCTGAATTATATTTCACTAACTTTCCAACACTTTAAAAGATTGTTGCTTGAACAAAATTCTCCTTTCTGTATTTTCTGAGAAGATAAACACGAATAGAAGAAAGAAAACAACGTCCTATGATATCTACATAGAGAAATACATGTTTGGGGTTTTTTTTAGATTAAATTGATTCTTAAGACATGTAGTGCTGGTATGAGGTTATATTTACAAGAAAAAAAAAAAAAGAATGTGTACAGAGTGTGATGGTAAACCACTTCTGTGTTTGTTTTAATGTGCTGTATTTCCCCTGCCCTTGACTGTTAGCACTACTATGTCTTTAGATCTTCCTAATAATAGAAAAACTTTCCACTGGTGAATTAAGCTGACTTTAGTTGCTTTGTCCTGCCATAGTGAGGTCAGGATTTCAGGAGCCTCTCACGGACAAAAGCAGTTTGCATATCTGTAAGAAAAATTCAACTTCTATGACTGAAGAATATCATCTTGCATCACTTCCTTTGGCATAATGCCAGTTTAAAAATCGATGTGTTCAAAAGAGACAAAATTTAATTCTTTATAAAAGTTAACAGAGACCACTTGAGTATTCAGTAAAGTAATTGCTAAGGATGGCTGTGACACACCTCATTAAAATACTTATTTCATAATGCAGAAGACTAATCTATCTTCAGAGAAAAGCTGTGAACTGTAGTTAAGGGAATGATGCTCAAATGAGTCTCATAATACCAAAATGTTACTCCTGTCCAAAAGTTTTTGATAATTTTACCCTTGCACAGCAGGCTGGTCAGTTACCCAAAACAGCATAACTCACATTTCCATAACTCACATTTCCAGAGATACTAAATGATTACTGCATAGCTTCTGACTGGTCATCATGGGTTTTATGTGAACACAGAATAACAAGCTGTATCATGTACTGGTTTTGCAAAGGTCAAACTGACAAGGCCAACTCCAGTATGAAATCCAACAGCAACAAGGTGAAGCCACTCTTCAGAAATCAGCAAAAGAAATCCATAAAATAACTGAAATAAATTCAATCAGAGATGTGGCGATGAGTTACAAAGAAATTGAGCGACAGTCTGTAAAGGCTTAAGTGATCCCTGCTCATTATGTCTTAGTCCATTGAGAAGAGGTGGACCTGATGTGGACAACAGGAGGCTTTATTCTGCTTGCCTCTGACTGGTTGGATGCCAAGGACATGCTGCTAGTGGTAGCAGTTAGAACATTTTAGTTGATATATTTAATTTCAAGCTATGTATGTCTTGTATTTCAAGAGGTGAACCACACCTTGAAGCAAAATCCCATAAAATGAGGGCATGAAATTTGTTTTCCTTCTAGGTCAGTTTAAACAGCTGTTAAGCCTGTAGGTTTTAAAGTGGTGCCTCAGCCCATGAACTTCAGACCTTTTAAACTATCTCTGCCACTGAGAAATGGCCACAGTCATCTCTCTTTCTGTTTACCAGAAACAGTTGCTCACAGTTTTAGAACCTGTGGGGGAAGCTTCAGCCTCTAGCATTTTTTAGCCACTGAGTTTTTTGGTCAGGAGCATATTATGAAATCTTGGACTAATTCTTAAACAAAAAAGACAAACCCTTACTATCAGTTGGGATTTTTCTCAATAAAATCATAAAGTCTGATCCTCAGTTAAGACTACTAATAATTTTAATTATTGCATTCTGATCCTGTAAAGAAGTCTATCCACCACATCTCTCATCTTTCTACCATGGAATCACCAAGAGGGCAGTTGATCTGCATCTGTTCAGCATAAGGAAAATTGATAAATAATTCCAGTACTAGGACAGGTTACTTGATCACTACTTCCTCTCAATGTATATTTGTCTACATAAACCACCAATATCCTTCCCTCCAATTTCACTGTGCTACAGTATGTCCTTCCATTCTTATGGGATGAATCATTGCTTTATAATGTTTTAAATTACAGAGCTCTGTAGTGAGGACCTTACAGCAACACTATTACAAACAGGTCAGGCAGTAATTGCTTCCCTGTGATTAACTTAATATAAACTGAGTCATCTGACCTTCATTCAGAAACTGTATTTACAGGGAAAAGTCAGTATTTTCTCTACTCCCTCATCATCATTATCACCACCCATCAGAGCTTGAATCTTAAATATGTCTCAAATTAACCTCCCATTCAGCTGTATTAATAGATTCAAAAGCCCATGTATTGGGTCTGCGTGGCAAGGATTTGGTAGACGGGAGGGTTACAGGGGTGGCTTCTGTGAGAAGCTGCTGGAAGCTTTCCCTGTGTCTGACAGAGCCAATGCCAGCCAGCTCCAAGACGGACCCGCTGCTGGCCAAGGCCAAGCCCATCAGCGATGGTGGTAATGCCTCTGGGATAACACATTTAAGAAGGGAAAAAAAGATGCTGCCACACAGAAACTGCAGCAGGAGAGAGGAGTGAGAACATGTAAGAGAAACCATCCTGCAGACCCCCAGGTCAGTGAAGAAGGAGTGGAGGAGGTGCTCCAAGCACCAGAGCAGAGATTCCCCTGCAGCCTGTGGGGAAGACCATGGTGAGGCAGGCTGTCCCCCTGCAGCCCATGGAGGGCCATGGTGGAGCAGATATCCACCTGCAGCCTGTGGAAGACCCCACGCTGGAGCAGGGGAAGAGTGTAAGGAGTCCTGCCCCTGAAAAGGATGGAGCAGCAAAGACAACGTGTGATGAACTGACCATAAACCCCATTCACCCTCCCCGTGCACCGCTGTGGGGGAGTAGGCAGAGAATCCAGGAGTGAAGCTGTGCCCAGGAAGAAGGGAGGGGTGCAGGGAAGGTGTTTTGAGATTTGGTTTTATTTCTCATTACCCTACTCTGGTTTAATTGGCAATAAATTAAGTTAATCTTCCCTAAATTGAGTCTGTTTTGCCTGTGATGGTAATTTGTTGAGTGATCTCTTCCTGTCCTTATCTTGACCCATGAGCCTTTTGTTATATTTTCTCTCCCCTGACCAGATGAGGAGGCGAGTGATAGAGAAGCTTTGGTGGGCACTTGGTGCCCAGTCAGGGTCAAACCACCACAGTCCAAAACCATGAAATAGTAAGAACTACACTGGAAAAATAACTAGAAAACACATGAGTATTTGGGAACAATCTTGCATTTGTAGACATGTGAAGAACTTGCAGGAGATAAAAAGGCCTCTTTAAAGTTATTAACTTTGGTCTTAAAAAATGCATCAGAAGTACCAGTTTCAATAATGAAGAATGTTACTATAATCTGAATCCTCAAAATAGAGAATGTAAAGTTCTGGAAAGCTCTGTGCAAAGGTAGCTTGCAACTCTATGCTTACTCTCCAATCAGAATCAGATAGAGACCCAGTGCCCTGCAGTTGTATATTGGCCCCTCACAGCCACAGTAATTATGGTTTCAATGAAGTGTTTTTTCCTAACACCTCCAATTTGACCAACATGTCTTCTCCCAAATAGTAAATATCAAATACATCTGCACTTCCATTATGTTTTGAGATCAGTGGGGTAACGTGCACTGAAATACTGAAAACAAATGTTACTATCACCCAAAAATGTCTCTGAACAACAATTCCAAACATGTCATTTAGCACATCCAGTTTATTCATTGTAAATGTGCTCGTTTTGACTGGGATAGAGTTAATTTTCTTCACAGTAGCTACTATGGGGCTATGCTTTGGATTTGTGCTGAAAACAGTGTTGATAATGCCGAGATGTTTTAGTTACTGCTGAGCAGTGCTTACACAGAGCCAAGGCCTTTGCTCCTTTTCACCCCACCAGCGAGGAGGCTCGGGGGGCACAAGCTGGGAGGAAACACAGCCAGGACAGCTGACCCCAATTGACCCAAGGGATATTCCAGACCATAGGATGTCATGCTCAGCATATAAAGCTGGGGGAAGAGGAAGGAAGAGGGTAATGTTCAGAGTGATGGCATTTGGCTTCCCAAGCAACCGTTACCTGTGATGAAGCCCTGCTTTCCTGGAGATGGCTGAACACCTGCCTGCCCATGGGAAGTGGTGAATGAATTCCTTGTTTTGCTTTGCTTGCCTGCGCGGCTTTTGCTTTACCTATTAAACTGTCTTTATCTCAACTCATGAGTTTTCTTGCTTTTACCCTTCTGATTCTCTCCCCCATCCCACTGTAAGGGAGGTGAGTGAGCAGCTGTGTGGTGCTTAGCTGCTGGCTGGGGTTAAACCACAACAGTAAATATTCGGCAGTGAGCTGCATTCTACCTGTAACAGAATGTACCTAGCCGCTGCCTACAACTGCAGTTCTAAAACCTGAATCACAGAGAAGGTACTTGGTCCTGCAGTTTTATTCCAGGAAAAAAAAATCTTCCTGAAATCAATGGAGTTTTGCCTGATTAAAAAGACCAAATAAATACATTTGGCAGAATCTGGGAATGCAACTGGTACTGTCAACTGAAAACTGTAGTGAGAGAGAAGTATTATTTCTTTTCCTACAATAGCTATCAGGTTCAGAATGATAACAAACTCCTTGCCCCTTTCCATGAGATTATGAGAAGCATACACAACTTTCCTTTTCCACATAGCTAACTGTTGCATTACATACATGTTTCAACCATTCAACAGAAAAAGTTCTCAGATTTTTACTATTTACATACAAATAGATATTTTATGTCCAGCTAGTGAAGTACAGGAAATCGCCTCTGAAATGCCTATGATCAAGCTCTATTTGAGAATTCAACAACCTGGTTCAGATTTTCTTTTTACTGCTAGCTGTTCAGTCAGAAGTCTTTCATACTTCAACACTTTTCAGTTGCTCAGGCAGATCTCTTTTGGTTCAGAATGTATAAAACAACACAGCTTTGCTAAAGCAATCTGGGTCTTGATCAAAGAACAAGTTATAGGATGCATTATTACTTACTAACAGGTATAGTGCATAATTAATTTGTTCTCATTTTATTGGCTTATGAAAGAAGGGACTGTTTAGTTAATAAAGGTATAGTATGAGATACTGAGTTTCTAGTTTAGCACTATGCTGAGCTGGACCTCTATTTCAATTTGTTACATTCACGTGTATTCAATATTGTTACTGAATTGTTGGGATTTTTTCCTTTTTGCGTCAATATATGAGAATTACAATGTTGGACTAAGGTCTCTGTGGCAAAATTAATTATGACAAATATGCATGTTATTTTATTTCCTAACAAATCAGTGAGAAAACTATCTCATTTACAGCTTGTCAGAAGGCAACTTGTTACCAAGTGGATGTGATGTCAAATCCACATATAAGCTAACCTTTTCTGTCACTCAAAAAATTTTGTTTACTATTGGATGTGATGCCACATCCAAGAACATAATCAGTTTGACTGATAGCTCTGGATGTGAAATATGAACAGAAACATTTCAAAGAGACCTTAGTCCAACATTGTAATTCCCATATATTGATGCAAAAAGGAAAAAATCCCAACAATTCAGTAACAATACTAGAGTATAAAGTCCTGTTGAAAAACAATTCCAGATTTGCTTTCTTAGTTCATAAACTCAGAAGAATCACTGAGATGACTGCCTTTGTTCCACCGACTGTATTTCCTGAATTTACAAAAAGCAAGAACTATCACTACAAAAAATACCTTCAATCTCTGTTGGGCAATTAGCCTTTTAAGACAGATCCAAAAATATGGCTCTAGATAGTGTTTAAGCTTGAAGCAGCAACCTTATCAGTGGTCACTATCATGGATTTCACATGACTGGTTTTTATTCATATCTGACCCTGTTGTGGGAGACCATATTTTATTTAAACAGGAGTTCCCAATGAGGTATCGTGATCACGTAACACAGAAATCAGTTCTTCCACCCTTAGCTAGCATGAATTGACATGGCTTCACTGAAGCAAATCAACATAAGCAAATGGAAACCAGGAGAGCATCTGTTTCAAAACATATGATTCTGCTTTACTTGCTCAAGCTAAAATTCCTATCAGGGGAGAGGAAGCAGATCTACACCCCTACCAGAAAAGTTAAGATGAAGGGAACAAGATGATGCATGAATGCAGTGATGCCCCTACATTTACAGCTAATACGCAGCTCTCACATGTACACATTCATCCATATGTACTAAAATTGCATGTCTGTTCACACAGTATGGACTTTGTCTCTTAGTCACAATTAAGTGTAAATTCTTTGGCACTACAATCCAAATTGCTTTCTGATAGTTCAGTTCATTTCTAAAATATTGTATCAGTTTTCCCAGAGTCACTGCACTAGCGCATTTAGTGCATACAGTAACTATTGAAGGCATTACTGGATTAGAATGCATCACTTGTATATTAGATTTGCTGTCCCAGGATCATGAACACAATCTCCACTTCGATGACTGCCTGACAGTAAGCTGTCCATTTGAGCTTGGTTCTGTTATACAGAAGTATGTGACCTTTCAGTTTAGTTATGTATGAGTTGGATATATTCTAGGATATATTGGATATATTCTATATAGTTCTAGGATTTGAAAATATCAGGAGTGATACAGATATATTTAAGATTGCACAGTGAAGATTATACTAACAGTAATTCAATGGTTTTCAAATTTGCTGCTTTATTGCACAGTCTTCAAAAAGGATTCTCTCACCTACTCATGTCATCTCCCCCCCCACCCCCCACTCCCACTTAAGGTACCGTACAATTCCCCCCTCCATTGCTCTAGCTATCACTTTTCCCTGACTTCTTGACAGACCAAAACTTTGAAATGCACACTGTTTAATTTTTTTTATTACATGCATTTTAAATGTGGCATAACCCAAAGTGAAGATAATTTATACAATTTTGTTCCAAATCTTATTTAGATTTAGATGCTAAATAAAGTATTTTTAGCCTAGAAAATGAACCATTTGACCTTGGAGATGACCTAGCTGTCCCCCAACATACTCACTTTCTCCCAACACTTGTCTGCTTGGGTACAGGACAGAGACAGAAGGAATGATAAGACATCACTGTAAGTATTAGCTATCAGTGACATAAATAAACAAACAAAAAATTGACCTGTAAGACTTGATTGTTATGAATATATATTAAAAGACATGGTAGTGATATTAATTATTTGGACATTTTCAGGGAAAAACAATTTGAAATTCATCTTCTAAGCCACATATACATATCAACAAAGAGAAATTTGGAACTAATCTGAATATTTTGCATTTTTGCTTTAAGAATCTTTTTCACATGTTAAGTTTGTAATAAGAAAGACACTAACAAGCTCTTTTTTGCCTAGTCATTCAGAACAGAAGGAGGCATTTGCAGCAGAACATATTCAGTGTCTTTTGTGGTTAAGAACATCCATTTTAATGACTTTTTTTCTCTGATTTTTTTTTTTTTATGCATATACTGTTACAAAACATACTTGCTTTTAGTAAATTTCTGTTACACAAAGTCTTCTGGGAGAAAACCATTAAGATGGAGTGGAATTAAATACATACCCCACTTCATTTCTGTTTCTCTGGGCAGAATATAAAGCTGCAACCCAACCCCAAGATAACCCTTGTGAAAGGATGTATTAGGCATAGCTCGTTTTATATATATATATACGTGTGCGCACACACACACACACACACAGAGCCACCCAGAAGTTTGTACACAAAATTCAAATATTTCAGTTCTTGTTGCAATAGAAATTTTACCTCCACAAATATGCTGGTGAGACCCCAGCACCAACTTCCTCTGTCTGAGGCAAGATGACACAATCTTTATCTTTCCTGTACTCTCAGTATTCTCAGTCATAAATAAAAGATTTGACATACAGATGACATGGCTTTTGACCTATTTCTGGAAAAGTATGTTCCCAAATATTCCCCCCCTCCCCGCTCCATGAAATCCTCAAAAACCACAGCTAGCAACAGATTTTAAAAACATATAGCAACACAGTAACTTCTGCCCCACTTTCAGAAATACAGTAGAGAAAATACAGACTTGTAACCAGAAATTATTGAAAATTACACAGTTACATCTTCGCAGACACATGCAATACATTAAACATTGAGAAGATCCATGAGCATGATTACAAAACTGCAAGACACCTGAATATACCACAGCCTGGTCAGTCTGTTAGATTACAAATCTGTATAGTTCCATTGCCAAAATGTACAATTGTAAATCAACCACGAATTAGTGGATGACATAACTTCAACAAGATTAGAAAGATAGTTAGCCCTTCACAAGCAAAATTTTAGTACTACAAAATAAAGCAATGAGAATCTGGTCTCAGACTTTTCTAGGTGACAGTTTCATATTACATATCTGATGCCTCCAGATCTTCCCTCAAGTGTAGCTGTTTTAGAGAGAACCATCTGAGCAGAATTAGATGAACATATCAGAATTTAAAGTCTGCATATTTTACACTTTAATTCCCAGTTTGTAAAGGCTTATTACCTAAGAATTTTCCCAGCTATGTAGCACATAGATTGCTCTGTTTGCTGAATTATAATGTTATCCTGGTTGCTCCTCAAAGAGTTAAAAAAAAAAAAAAACAACAAAAAAACCCAAAACTCCACAGGTGGGAGAAGAATTCAGTGGGCTAATGGCTTCATTATGTGGACATCTCCTGTTTGATATACAGTTTTATGGACACACACCCATCATACCTTCATCATGACTTCATTTCCTAGTGTAGCTTTTCCTTTTTCACATAAAAGTCAAACTAAGCCCTACAGATCCTCGTCTGGAAACGAATGTACTGATAAATGCTCCCACAACCGTCCTGGGTTCCCTTGTTCCTCTGAAGGCAGTTCCAGGCAAACAGAAATTTGGTTCTAATCTCTACCACATTTCTGTGTTACAATGTATAATCACAACTTTGTTAAAACAAACTTCAGAGTTTAACCTTGATGCATCCCCTGTGAGCCTGCCCTAAATAGCCATGATTTAGCTACTAAACTAATATCGCATGCTTTTGATTCATGATCATAGTTTCACAAGTTTTTGCTGTCCATTCCTAAAATTCTACCTAAACTACAGGTACCTCTAACTAGGCCTACTCTGAAAAGGTCACTATAACAAACTTCATTACTACACAAGTGCTTTAACACTTTATCTGTAACATAACAACTCTAAAAAGCAATTTGGGAATAATGAGGACAAGAACTATCAGACAGAACTGAAATAAAGAAGCTAGTGAGACAAAGACCTGCAATATCTGCTTGCTATATTAATACTACTCGAAACAGTATCAGTTTCAAAAGTTTACCTACTGTTTTCTTCTTTTTCATAGTCACAAGAACAACTCCTAGTCATCTTAGTCCAAAATTTCTGCTTATTTACTGTATCTGATGCATCAGTACCATGACAGTCTAAAGCAACAGTTCAAAACAATTTCAGCCAGATTTTCAGAGAAACTTTAACTTTCCATTATGTTTAGTTGCTTGTCAAAAGAGCTATCTTCATAGAAGAATGCTATTCTTTTTATGAAGTGATACGGGCCGTAGCCTAACAGCCATAGGCTCCCATGTTTCATGAAGCATGGGAAAATACAAACCCAAATTTACATAGGAGACACTAGCAGAAAGGGCAAAAGCCAATTCTGCAGCATTCTCCCCTCCAGAAACCATGCCCCCATACAATCTGCCATCTACCTTTAAATTCAACCAACTTGCTCTGGCTCACCAAGTCATTGCCCCCTCAACTCTGCTGGGTGGGATAACGACTCTGGATCTCCCACCTTTTTTTCTGTCCAAAGGAACCTTTTAAAGGAAAATTTACCTGTACTAAGTCTACACAATGTCTGAAAAGAGATGTTTAAAACAATATGCAAAACATTGTAAGTATGTAAATTAAATAACTACCTAATTTGCCTTAAATGTCCCAGTGGTGCTACATGAAGCTTGGCAGACATAGATAAATTGTTTTAATGTTTTAAATAGATGGTGCAATTTTCCTATCCACTATTTCAGCTGCTGCACTCTCCTATACCACTCTTCCAGAACAAGAAAATTATAGAGAAACTTTTAGTATCGAAAAGGATGCCTGAATCATGACATCATTTGATGCAACTCACTTGCCCAACTTACTCAGGACTAGGTCTAATATTAAAAGTGGGTTGTATATGCCACTGACCCAGACCACAATTCTGCTCAAGTTGAAAACATGAATGATAGAGTAGTCTGGCAGCAGCTATCACTTTCTCAATTCAGACATAATTTGTGGCAGAATCTCAAACAGACAGTAACTTATAAATGGCAACTGACCAACTGATTTAAGCTTCAGAAATTTTTTATTTAGGAAAGCTTTCCAAAAGCCATTAAGAACCTTCATCGCTAACCAGAAGAGGGCTAAACTTAAGGCTAACACTTTCTGCAGTGTTCGTCAAGAGGAAAAAATTCTCTTTACCATTTGCCTTATTTTCCAGTGCAGATGCTATACAGTTTCTACAATATTGGACAGGATCGTTAAAAAACAAAACAAAACAAAATGAAACAAATCAAAACAAACCAGCATAGTCACTTAATTCTAATCAATACTTATTGGGAAATGCTGGCAATAGAATTCAGCAATGGTTTAATGGCAACTCTTCTGAGCTTTTCCTTTCATCTTTTTAACTGCAAGGTATAAAACTGGTGCTTCAGATGTTTCTGGTCATAATAAAACCTACACAGATGCCTACCTGCTATGGAAATATGCAAACAGCTAAGCAGCTGGAGATATTAATTAAAACCACAAGCCTCAACTCTTCATTACAGAGTTGTGTATGTTACAGCAAAAGAACGAAAAGTTAAATGGAAAATAGCCTGTAAATAGCAACATGAGACTCAATTTTAGCAACTAAATTCCATCTTGTACTGTGAGACTGTACTATGGGATGCCAAATACAGAAGAGAAGGGCAGACAATCCCCCCATGTACTCACTAGAAGACTAAGAAAAAATAGCGCTGAAGACCTCCACTACATGTTAATTTACATCCTTGAGTAATTGCTTTATGATACTTCCCAGCTGCAAAAGAGAAAGGCGGATGTTTTGGTTCACTCAAGGAATAGCTATGCAACCCACTTCTCCTGTGCCATCCTGTCACTGCTTGGAATTTGCTGGCTTGGCTTTGCAAAGCATGTTAAGAAAGGCTGCTGAAAATTCTCTCTCAAGGATTGGTCACAGTATTCTACCTTGTGCAAACTATCAGAGAAATTAAAGGAACCTTAACCAACCTACTGCAAAGAGGAACAACAGATGCCATATACATAAACGCAAGTTCTTGTTCTGCCACACAGACCCTTATCTCTGGCAAGTAATGGCTGCATCTATATATTGGAGAGAACTGCTTTTTTTTAATCACGCACGAAAGATGTGAGATGCTTAGTTTTTTACAGTAGTGATGCCAGAGAAAAACTTATTAGACAGTTTTATCCCTTTAACTTGGCATGAAGAAAATGAGCAAGAATCAAACTTTGTAATGTTTTAATGCTGGCAATAAAGTTCTTCAAGCAGTTACCATTCTTCACAATGGTAATACTTAAATTTATCTTCACTATATTTGAGGCTCTTGGAAACATCAAGGACCCCTTCTAGTTGGCAAAGCAGACATGTTAAGACAGCCTGACCAGAAGAGGTAAAGCAGAAATGATAAAGAGGAAAGGCTGAGCAATGTACTGACTGATACAATGTAAGCAATGTAAGTGTTCTGGCCACAGGTCTAAAGACCTTCTGCTTTTATGGAACTTCTATATTCTCACACACAAATACATGTTTCCTAAGGGTCTGGTCTCTCTCAGTTGACCATATAACTTGATTGCTAAAGCCCCGCCAAAGATGCAATCACGTAATCAACCTGGCGTCCACTATTTTATTTGAAAATGTCTTTTATCACTTTATTTTAAAAACTACACATTTCAGCTTTTTCCCATGTTTAAAAATTTATATCACACTGGTTTACAGCAATTTCATTTTTTTACCACATCATACAGTTTCCCTAAAACTTATATATGGTAATACACGCATTGTAGGCACACATAAATATGCAGCGGCAAGTGAAGTAGTTTGTACATGTGCATGAGCTTGGGATTTTAGTAGCTTTTTGATTTGCAGTTATTATTCCCTTAAGTCTAACACTAAATGGAAGGAATCAGACAGACAAGTGTTCACCAAGTGAAGATCATGATTTGACATTTCTGTAAGTACTTTACTGAGTTTGCCAGCCTTTAGAGACTTTGTTACAGAATATGAAGCTATATATGTATTGAGCAAGGACGCTGACACTCAAACTGCAGTTTATTTCAATCAATATTTCTTTTTTGAAGCCAGGGACTCTCATGTAGTGCTCATCTGACAGCCTTTGATGTGAACAGCATTAATAAATGTTGACATTTGGGTTGATTACTCTCCCTCTACAAGCACGGACTAATCAGACACTGACTAATCCCTTCATTCTTTCTATTTGAGTTGCTGCTGTTCCTGTCCCGCTTGCTATTGCTCCGATTTATCTGTAACTTTCAGTGCACCAAAAATACAGGATTAGAAAACCTGACACTAACAAGATGTGTGATGTTATTAAGCACCAGCAGAATCTGTAAAAACCATAACCAGAATTAGTATCGGTGACACGTGTGTCTTTCTAATGTCTATACAATAACTCTCAAACTAGCACCATCCTGCTTTTGTTTCAGTGTAGGTAAGCCATACGCTTTTGGGCTAGATTGTTGCTTTCTCAAATGATCTGCACATGTAGAAACAAACAGTGCACCCTCCCAGAAGCAGTACAAGGAAGGAAAATGTACACAAAGAACACACTCTTACTGTTTTGAAGGTCCACGTAGCATATCTGGTTCAATCTGATTTGTATCTGGCACACTGAAAGGTGTCATTACAAGGAAAGGTTATACTGATCCCCTCCACTGATTCCCAGGTTTAGTTATAGAATTAATGAGTGCACTGCACTAGCTTGCTCTTCCACTTGCAAAGCCAATGACAGTTTTTAAGTGAAGACTACATAATTTATTACACAAGATGCCTTTTTTTACCTTTAGATTATTAAACACATCAAATGGTCTCCACCTCAAAATGTTTCTAATTCATTTTCTATTATTATTAAAAATGCTCTATTACTTACCTAAAAATGTATAAACAATTTACTCAGGAAAAAAAGGGTACATAAAAGCCAGCAAGGTCTCGGGAATCCTCCTTTCAGAATAGGAACTCAGCAAAAATCCTCTCCATTAAAAGCTGTTAGCTTACTAGACACTATAATCTTCCTCCTGTTGAGTTGAAAGCCAGTTATTCTATTTAGAATCCTAACCCAAATTCATAGTGTGTTACCATTCCAGAAATGGATCCTGGCACTTCATGGAGTTCTTTTTATCTGAGGCTATAAAATAATAGTTAATAGTGAGGAAATAATTTCAAAAAAATTCAGTACTGAGGACAACCACAATGCAACAGATTAATCAGAATACAAAACTGAATGAGGTAGCAGATAATGCTCTGAAATGCAAACTAATTCATCTACACTGCTTAAATACCTTTCTTTTTAAGACACATTATTGACTGCTGCCCTGGGAAAAATTATCTAGTTAAGTCTAAAACATATGTAAACAAACAAAACCAAAAAAACTCGCATGTATTAAACCAACAGCAGTTACCCGTCTTTTCTTTCATTAATATCAGCAACTCTTAAGATTTCATCCATTCTTCAGCAGTACAGCTACCTGCAAGATTATCCTCGAATAAGATTATATAAGTAACCCTTAGGTTTCATCAGAAATGTAAGTTCAGTTAATACACACAATGGCATTTTGGACAATGACACTAAAATGGACAGCACTTTTCTTATGAACAAATAAGATGATGTTTACATTAATGTACATAAATTAATCCCTTGCAAAGATTCTCCCCCAAAAGACTGTCTGATTTTATACGAAAAAGCTAAAATTGAAGTCACAATGGTTATGGTTTTTTAAGATACTGAAGCATAGTCTTTGCCTTATCAGTTCAATCTTTTTCCATTTTTGTTAACTTTTTAAACACAATAATACTGGGTGTTCTGTACTCTAATTTCCACACCTAAACTGAAGCAGAGATCTTAGTAAAATCTTCCCTAAGAAGTTTTTAACACTATTTGGGAAGAAATTAAACAATCCTTGCATACACTCCAAAATCATTTATATAAGATGCAAAACTACATCATCTCAGCTAAGCAGTAGCCTTATAAATTGAAATATCAAAAGATCACTCCAGCTATCTTTATCTATAGTTGAAATAAAAATAATTAAATATTTGCTATAGTGAATTTTTAGCAATTATCAAATTACATAATAAATTATTCAATACATTTCCAAACACAGATTTTTATGAATGTGGCAATGTGTTCTAACATAGAAATCACTATTTTAATAGTGCCAGGAACACCATCATTTTATCATGGTGTTTTATCAGATGTTGGTTCAATAGAGATCTGCTTATTTACTGGAAGAACCAAACCACCATTTTCCCAAAAGGAGGGGGTGGAGGGTAAATCAAACAAAGAGATGGTGCATTTCCCCAGAAATCCCAAGTTTCTCTCAGGTCAGCACTTCTCCCAAAAGTGTTCTCAACTTTTTCTTAGAGCTACAAGCCCAATATTTATTCAAGTTGTGCTTGTTTTCTTCCCTCTTTCTTTTCTGCTTCTGTTTTATAGAGACACATAAGCTATGTCTGTATTAGGAACCAGTGAGGACCAGTAAGAGCAGATCTGTATAGCAGACCTTAATACACGCTGTCTGCATTTGTCTTATTTTGGACTAGTCTAGTCCCGTTCATGACTGGTTCCCCACCATTTATGCAACACTGATCCCATCAGTGTCCTCTTGAAGCACATCTGGTTTTGCTATTTTCAGTCCAAAAAGGAATCCAGTTCATGTGCTCCAAGACTGCTTGCTCCATGATGTGAACCAAAGCATACAGTATCTGGGGATGACTGAGAGTTCCGGACCAGAACGCACACAGACACAGATGCATGGACCGAGGCACCCCTTCGCCACACAAGACAGTGAAACCCTCTGGCCGCACATGCATTGCCTGTTGCTTTATCTTGTCTTAGGCCAAGATACATACTTGTATTTGGATTGAACACTGATATTATTACAGGGAAAATTTCAAAAATAAATTAATTATTATTACTGCTTTTACAGCAAACTTTTTATATGTACAACGTAACAAATGCACTGAAGTCATTCTTGAAAATAACTAATAAAAGATTCCACTGCAATGATACTTCCTTATGTTCCCCCCTCAAAAAAATTAAGGCAGAAACATAGAATGCACTGAAATGGGTAATTGTGAAACCACAGGAAAAAATATTCATGTTTTAAATAATAAGCAAATATTGTAATATATAAATTATCAGGAGAGGATACTAGTAGTATCAAGTAATACTCACAGCCAGTGCTTGCTACATTGTTACATTGGCACTTGTTAAGGAAAAACTCCATGGGAATTATCTAGACATACTAGTTACTGCAGCATATGCAAAACCCCAAAATATGCACTACTGCATTTAGGTGGGATGAATTAAAATGGAAACCAACTGGAGCTATCCCTTTCCCTGACCTGTTCTGGACTGACCATACCCTAAATAGCACATAGAGAGACTGTCAATTAGATGATACTTTCTTCTCTGTTTTTCAGCACTTCCCATCATTTGGGAAAAGAAAATTTGTACAAAAGAGAGTCAGCCAGAGATTCTGGGCAGTTAGTCTAGCTTAACATCAAAGAACATCCACAGCTGTGTTTATAGTTCTTCTGCCACATCCTAATATATGTTGACCCCATAACCTTCCTTCATCCCTTCTACTCTGTACCATCTGTCTTACACACACTCTTGCCATTCTCCAGCAATTCAAAGTTCAAAAGCTTCCAGGCTGAGCCAGAAATTTTATCTTTGTGTTTAACTGTCCTTCATGAAGCCATAATATCCTGTTGCAGTTAGTTCTAAAACTTAGTTACATGCTGTGTGAAGAAGTACTCCTTTTATTTGTTTTGAACACGCTCCTGATAATTTCATTTTGATGGCACTAGTTGTCATATTATAAGAGACAGGGAATAATCATTCCCTTTCCACGTTCCCTATACTACTCATGATATCACTGACCTTTTTCATATCCCTCTCTGCCATTTCTTTTCCAAAATGAATAGTTCTAGCCTATTTAACTATTTCTCATACAGAAGCCATTCTATTCCCTTGCACACTCTTGTTGCTTTCCTCTATACATTGATAATTCAATTAAATATTCTTCAAACAAGGACAAGAAGCATACGTGGAATTCAAAAAGAAAGGTTTCTAACACTACAAAAACATTTTGTTTTGTTCTCTACTCCTTTCCTAATAGTTCCTAATGTTACATTTGATTTCAGGCCACTACTTAGCATTGACCAGAAATATTTAAAAAAACCAACTTGTATTATTAGCTCCAAGATCTCTTTTCCAAATTGTAATTATTTGTCTAAAGCTTATTATTGAGTTTGTAAATTTAGAATTGTTTTTCCCCATGAATTATTTTGCATTTTTCAACTCTGAATTTCATCTATGTCAATTAGAAAGCTGTCAGTTAACTTACTTTCACCAATGACATGGATACATTAGGGGTGGACTAGGGCACTATTTTAGCCAGTAAAGCTCTTAGAGGTGAGCCATAATAGTAATGAAAACCATCACTGAACCATTCCAGCTGTGCGCTACAACAGTGAAGAATTTGAACAAAAGTAATTTCATAGGTTGCATGAACGCTGTTGTTTAAAGCCCATGATACAGCCTTTGGGTCCAAATAGCCAGCTATTTACCTGCT
This sequence comes from Aquila chrysaetos chrysaetos, assembly GCF_900496995.4. Classification (NCBI taxonomy): domain Eukaryota; kingdom Metazoa; phylum Chordata; class Aves; order Accipitriformes; family Accipitridae; genus Aquila; species Aquila chrysaetos. Next base: position 14,649,577 of record NC_044012.1, read on the forward strand.
TGTATTGCCCCCATGGAAATTATTCTGGCACAACTGGAAGGAAGTTCTGGCGGTACCTGATGTACAAAGCACTCTTCTTGGTTTCAGTGCTTACCTAGTCTCTGTGTGAACATGTTTTTCCTTCTATCCAATCAGAATTTCCGTTGTTGCATTGTGTGTCTGTTGCCACACATCCTTTCACTGTGCTCCTTTAAGAAGAATCTGGTTCTATCTTCTTTAAAACCATTGATCCCTTTGGACAACACTGTTGACTAATACATGGATCAACATTTTTACTGTACATGTAAAACCACATCTTTTAACATACCTTTTTCTCATGCCACACAAAGGACCAAGAATTTAATCACCATACATACTCCACCTGGAGGAATGAAGACATTCTGTTAAAACAATCTCAATATGTTTGGCAGAATTATTTAAAATACAGACTGCCTAAGGGCCACACAACAGATGTTCTGAATGAAAGAAAGTCCCAGTAACAAATTTCTAGGTAACTGCCTGCAAAGCTGAGCCCATCATACTATTCTAATAGTGCCAAATCTTCTTGACACTGTAATTTCCTATGCTTAGTGGAGAATATTCAATTTCCTTAATGAACATTGATAAGGAAATGATCGAGTCACTAATTCCAGTTCCCTACCACAAGCAAGCACATCACATAACCTTTTTCCAGAACTCTTGAACTCATCAAGATCTATTCTAAGACCACTTACTCTTTTTTCCTCTTCCCCCGCTCACACTACTTCAAGTAGCTGCTCATTGCAGAATCTCCCTCTTTTGACAGGAACATTCCTGCATTCAAGCCAAGACTCGGAGTTAAGGGACACTGAAGAATAATTACAGGCTCATGCATCAACATCACTACACCCAAATCTAGCTCACTTGAGAAGACTGTAAGAGTCCACACTGACTACAAATTGTGCTGCCATAGCTACACCTTTTAACAGGTCTTAGGCTAGCTGGACATCTTTGGTGCATCTAAATGAGATGCAGAGAAGGTACATTAGGTCAGGCAACTCCTTCCTAGCACCTCCTCCAGTAAGTTCTTTGTGACTGATCTTTTTAGATGACACCTACTTGGAAACCTCTACTATCTTGGCAAAAATACTGTAGCAATTAATAAAAACTGTGTTATGATACAGCTTTTTAATCAGTGTAAGATATTTAATGCCAGAAACAATAGCATTATTACCACATGCAATCATTTTAGTGGAATGGAGGAGAAACACCTCCTTTCTCAGTAACGTATTGAGCTGTAAACTGGGGTTGTCATCTGTGTGGATTGTCCGGCTCATAGTTCACAAACGACTTCCACCACGCCTAGTGCACACAGGCGACTCATGGGGGGTTACAAAAGTGACCCAGCCTTGGGTTGCCTTGAGGCCATGTCTCTCTGCAGAGACGACTCATGGGGAGCTGTGTAGACAGCTTAGCCCTGGGTTGTCTGATAAACCCTAAAGTAAACAGGGCAGTGGCTGCACCATTCAAAGAACCAAAACCTGAACTGAGCCTTGAAATCCCTTAACAAATAGTATGCCCTGAGTCTCAATCCAACCACTATCCAGTTGCTGAGGAAGCAAGGTAAAAAAAAAAAAAACCCAAACCCAGAGGGTTTCAGCTTCAGTTTCAAATGACAACCTTGTGTATTCAAACAATCACAGACCAATGAAGGAAAGATAAGGGGAAACTCCACTCAGATATACATAATCCATTTAGGCATATATCATAATCCACTCATAGTCATACACACCATTCCACAAGTCAGGGGATAAAACCTCTAAGATTCAGGTTGGAAATGGGGGGAGTCACTTCTCTAACCATGCAGTTGGCTTGCGAAGGAAACCCCTCCTCCCCGCTTGATCGGGATGCCGGTCAAGGTAACTTCCCTGGGATTGAGAGCCCTTACCTGGAGGGGTAAGTGAATACTGTTTATGCTTTAAGTTTGTAAATGTGTTTGTGGTTGTCTGTGAATCACTTGTGGTTGTAATAATGTACTACTCTTGCCTTAAAAAATTGCAATAGTGCATTCCTCCATTGTATCTGTAAAACCTGCAATAGTGGCGTGTTAAGTCTGTAAGTGAAGTTCAAATAAGTTGTTTGCTTGAACCTTGCAGTTAAGTCTGTGAGTGAAGTTCAAGTCATTTGCTTGAACCTTGCAGTTAAGTCCTTTTCCATCACATTACATCTGTCTGGAGGTAATCAATACGGTCCTGATTTGACAACCACAGAAAGGGAAAAAGCAATTGTCCTAACTCTGTACAGATTAAACAAATCTAAATTCTATCAGCAAATGGCCAACAATCTGCATAAAGACAGCAGGCAAATGCAGAAGTATCTTGCTTCTATTCTGCTGAGCTGCTTCTCTTGGTAATAAGGTATAGGAGAATAGAAGAAGGAGAGGGTCTCCTCTACCAAGAAAGGACTTCATACCATTACTGAATCCCCCAATGCGAGATGTTAACAGAGGACCTATACTGACACTGCTTTCTTAAAGATGGTGTGATTTATGTTGTTCTCAGCTCACAAAATGACTTTCCTATTTTTATTGCAATACAAAGAACCACAGAGAATCTTTTACTACAAGTAAATGTCAAAAGGACTGTCACCGCATTTGTATAAAGCCATGATTTATTATGGTTATTGCACAGTTGTTATGGAGATGAGTTCTGGTTTTACTTTTCTGCTTATCTTTACTAAGAACTACAGGATATGTGATTCAGTAGAAACAGTCCTGAGAGAAAAGCTTGCAAAAGCAAAATGTGTCAGAAATATGAAATCACCCTTCCATCATGATGTCATAAAGAAGGCTGCAGATGCATATTCTCTGCCTATTCCCCAAAATCCCACTGGAAGTTTATGTGACTTTATTGCTTTGCACAAAAATTCAATTTATACAACCTTGATAGCATTTTCCATGACCATTTAATTCTAATTTAAATTCAGAGCAAATTTTTCAAGTGGTGTAATACTATAAAACCCAACCTCCTTCGTTTTTCTGAGAGAATTTAAACAACTACAGCTATGGCTTGGAGTTATCTAAGGCCCTGAAAAGTTACCTATGGAGATTTTGTCCATTAGGATCATACAGCATCAGCAAAGAGCACTGATAAGAATATACTTTCCAAATACTCAATGAATAATGTATATCCCATCGCTTCTGTGGCAGATATATTCCCAATTAAGTATGCAAAGCTATAAGAACTTGCTTAGTAACAAAATCCAGTTCCCACCTGATTAGTCCTGTGCCAACCAACATGGAAATAACAAGCCAAAGCTCACAAAGTTATACTAGTATTATCCACCTTTAATGAAATCATGGAGGTGCCTAACTGTTTTAATATGTTTATACATATATTTCTATTGTTTTATAATGTTGTTATACTATTTTTCCTTCTGTCTTCCTCCCCTGGACTCCCTCTTTTGTAGCCTTTTCTCTTAAAAAAAAAAAAAAAAAAAAAAAAAGAAGAAGAAGAAAAAAACCTACCTGTTACATTTCCAATTACATGTTGTTTTTTGCTTTGGGTTGCGGTTTTTTATGATTGACATTAAGTACATTAAAATTATACCATAATTTTATCTACATACCTTGCTTCTCATTTTTGGACAAAAGAATCTCTGTATCTTGAAAAGATCTGCAGGCAAAACATGAATTATAGCTTCTGGGACATAAAGTCCTCATTCGACATTCACAAAAGAAACTAATACACGAGATATCCAGAGATGATGCACTTTAAAACTATCAGACCATGACAAAACCGTTAGTTTGCATCAAAGTCCTTACAGAGTTATAGTCAATGTAATCAGGTAGAAATAGCTTGTATTGTTGGCTTGTCAATATCAATTTAGACCACTCACTGGTTCTTATTTATTTTTTATCATTGATTCTGCATCTTTCCTGCCCATATCATACAGCTAAATTCCTTCTAATATGACAAAGCCTTAAGGATTTATAGACATTCCTCAAACTGTAACAAATTGCTATTCTTGTTAGGGTTCCAGCTACAATCCCCATTGGAAAAATGTTATGAGAGAGATACTATCAAAGTGATCTCTGGCTGCTGATGCAGAAATGAAGACAAATCATTTTTAGTTAAAATCAAGAAGGGCAGAAATAGTAGTAGAGTAAGGGAATTTATTAAGTTACAGTCATTATCAAAAACAAAGAAAATTAATTAAAAACCGGTAACTGTTTAAAAGTTTTGAAGGTCTGTAAATCCTTAGTTTAATACTGCAGCTAACAATCCCTATTTATTCATTAAAAATATACATCTGGGATCATTTTGTAAGAAAGATTCAGCTTTCTTGTCCAGAAATCAGGTCACATGGAACCATAAGATAAAGTTTATAAACTAAAATGATTTAGCATCCCAAGTTCGCTCTTGGGGATTATTTTGGTTTTGGGGTTTTTTTGGTTTCTTGAACATAACAGACTTCACTATTATGTTCAATACAGCTGAGGAGCATCAACGGACCTCCATATATCAGGAAGATACATGACCAGGACACAGCCATAGAGTCAACATTTAGATGCTCCAACAAAGGACAACAGAAATTTTTGCCAGTTAGGAAATTAGTAACTTCTGTCTGCGAAATATTAAGAAAATAGAGGATTGTTTTCCCATTGACAATTTTTTTTTGTAAGTTTTCACTGAAAAAAAACCCAAATCCTCTTTTCACTCTTACAAATAATATAAAAATGACATCTAGTTTTAACAATAAAAGCTGCTGTTTGCTGAAATCAAGAGATCAGTAAAGTGTGAAAACTTGAAAATCTACTCTGACATGGACACGCTCAGAATTTTCAAATTTTTGGCATATGATGTATAATTGGTATAAGTAACAAACAGAGAGGTTTGCGGTTTTTCACTCTGTGCAAGATGCCAAAAGATCTGTTTAGTGAGACTCAGTTGAATTAACTGAGACTCACTGGTCCCCATCATAGCTTCTAATGATGAAATCCAAACAGAAGAGAAACGTGGAGGCAATCTCCAGAGGGATCCACTGAGAACAGTTACTACAAGTGTCTTAGTAAAAAAGCCAGTGTTTGACACCAGAAAGAAACATCAAATAGAGCAAAACTCCACATCCACAAGACTAGGGCCTTCACTGTTGCTGTTACATTTCCTTTTGCACCCAATGTGCTGCCAATGATCTTCCCTTTCAGTTCCATGGAACTACAGAGATGACTAAATATAACTGTCTAGAATGCTTAAGCAACAGAGGAAAATGATACACAGCAAAGGCTCAGTGAGGGTTTTTACCACGAGTCACTTACCTTCAAACAAACTCTGAAGAAGTAAGGAAAGGCAGCCAAGGTCCCTCCCAGAAGAAGTGAGATCCTTCCCTCTTGTGGAAAAGTTTATGAGGGTTGAAATGGCCCACTGTGGAATCTGGGGGGACGACAACATGACAACAAAAAACCCCAACACATTCCCTCCGTAGAGATCACCAGTTTTTATGTCTTTGGAGTAGACAGTAAGGTTAAACACTTAAGGTTGAAAAGACCAAAATATATCCATTGCTGGTATGCCAGTTACAATAGACTTATGCTGTGAAATCTCATACTTCAGCCTAATAAAGCTGGCCTCCAGAAATCACAAGGAAATAATTTCCTTCCTCTAACTCCTTTCACAATTAACAAAGTGAAATTTAAGACTTCAATAGCCTTATTCTCTTTTCTCACTTAAAACCAAGAGCAGCAGGGCTGTAGTCATCAGTCAGATGAATTTCTAAAGGATTTAGGAGAGACACTATGCAAAACCAAGACTGCTGGACACTTAACAAGAGGTTCCCTGCCTCTGACCTCATCATTTCTTCAGTTAATTTTCTGTTTCTTTCCCTCTACATCTGTCCAACTCTGCTATTCAATTGAACAGATTTTCTTCTACCTTTTTTCCCGATTCAGTTCTTCTCCCCATGCTATTTTCTCAACATGAAAATGAACAATTTGTTAGCCAGACAAAATCCTTGAAAAAATATTTGTTTCCTCACCATAAGATGCTCATCAGAGACTGTATTCGTTGCATATTGGCCCCCACACTGGTTTACATCACCATTTGTTTCCACAGCAAACAGAACCTGTCTTACTAATTACTCTACTGGAGACTCAGTTAGTTGAGAGAATCCACTACAGCATGAACTCCAACACAAGGATTTGTCTGTAGAATTAATCTCTCATTTTTAAAGCGTCCTCACTTTCTAGAATTCTGTGAGGAAAAGGAAAAAGAAACTAGAGGGGAAAGAATAATTAGTAAGTTTATTGTTAAAAGAATTTATGTTATTTGCTTCTATATTTAGTACTGTAAGCATACCCAACCAGCAGTTCAGGCCTCCATCACACAGAATAAGATTGACCACTGCCACAGAAGTGTAGTATTTCAATATGAGGATAGAACAGGCATATAAATCAAAAGCTTGCCAAGATAATGGGTGGCAGAGATCAGATAATAAATAAGTACAGTTTTTAGCCCATCAGTAATAAAAATGTAGCTTGTCACACGCCTCATTGTAACCAGAATACAGGGAAACCACATGCTGGCTCTGTAGATGAAGGCCGCCTCATCTTAGAAGGAATACCATAGAGTATGAAAGGACTAATGACAGAATTAAGGAATTAAGCAAGCTATCCTAATACCTTTAAAATGAAAACAGAAGAGGGAACCTTACATTACAGATTAGATTAGAAAAAGAGCAGCAGCAATCATGAAAAGCAAGGACAAGAAGTTTGTTTTTAATAAGGGACTTAAATGAGGATGTGACAGAGCAGTGAGTCAGGAAGATACTAGTAACAGTAGCGTTTTATAAGGTACTGAAAACAGAAAAAGGACAGGAAAAAAATGGTCCGAGAGGAGATTACTGTTGCTGAGTGTAGAAACAAATACAGATTATAGATGAGAGTTTGGAAAGCCTAAACACTACATGCGGAGCTTGAAACACAAGGCTGAACTGAGATGCAGAAAGGGTGGTTATAGCTACCTCAAAGCTCATGCAGGGGAGAAACGGGGTGAGAAAAGCCTGAAGAAAAAAGAAAAGTCCAAGTAGAAAATAAGAATGAAGAGACTGGTAAACCTTGGACAGATTTTACTATATAGATCTAGTCCATTACACACACACATCACTTCACCTGCTCCCTTTTTCTGGTACCCCCTTTACTACAGCTTTCAAAATTTAAAACCTTCATTCAGGATGCCATTTTAGACTGAACACAACATCACACCTCTATCTGTATTTTTATCCTTCATTATACTGCACTTGCAAGGTAGAATTCTGGTAACAGATATTTATCTCTGTGACCACTAAATATTTATGCTTCTCATCAAAAATTTCTGAACCGCAGTCAACAAAACCGTTTGGTGCTATTTATATATGTAGCACTACTATGCAATGCCTCTTACAGTGATATTTGAGCCTCCCTCCTTGACATTAGTATCAAGGGCAAGCTACTGTATCAGTTGGCTCAGGAAACTGCAAAATTTATAGTCATCAACAGGGTGTATAGAATGCTTCAGAACAGCCTAGTAAAAAATTACTTTGAATTCATATACTTCTTAAAAGACTACAAAACATTTTTCACAAAAAAACTCTGCTATGAAACACGACAAAGCCATACAAATTCAGTTTCAATTGTCTCACCAGCATTCAAAATCTGAGTCAAGCCTTTTGATGCAGCACAACACAAAACCAAATCTAGCCATTTAACAGAAATTAAAGACATAGGGTAAGACGAACCTGATTGATAACATTTAAGGCTGTATAAAAATATACAACTAAATTGAGCATGAGGCGTAAATAAGGTCCACTGGGATTCTTTAAACAACTTAAACGAAAACTGCTTTAATCATTTCTCTTCTACTAATTTTTCTTCTCAGTTTGCCTTATTTTACTTAACTTGACTTTAAAACAAAGACAAATGAAGGTGTCAGGATATGATCTCTGACGTTATTTAGAAATAACTTGCAACATAAAAATGTAAAAAATTAGGTAAGGATAGCCAGGAGTTTTGGGTTTGGAATAGTTTCTAACTCAGATCATGCCTTTTCCCACTCTATTCCCTAAATGACCTAATAATGTCTCTATATGAAGCTCTTCTGAGCCATTTAAAGACATAGCAAGATATCAAATTTCAAGTTTTGAAGCTCTGTTCTATTAAGTGGATGTATGAGATGGGTATTTGTAAAAGGTGGAAAATAGTGCAAATGGAAAAAGTGAAATGCAATCAAAGATTTAAAGGTCAAGAAAATTAATTCCAACTGAGATGAACAAAACCATGATTTCAGGCTCATCCAACATTATCACTTTGTTCCATAAAAGCAGTAGTTAGTCATGCAAATAATTCCCACTTCCATCTTAAAGTGAAACCCATAGAGAAGGTGTATGGCTATACATACACTAGCGCATACTACTCTTAGAGTGGACTGTAGAATGAAGCAACTGATGTTTCCACACTATAGGTGTACCACACAACCATGGGGTCTAACTTCAGGCCAGCTATAGTCTGATGCTACGGATTGACACTCCCTTAGTGGAGAGAGTATATTAGGTATGCTCTCAGAATAAATATTCTGGCTTAGTTTCATCTAAAAATAAAGAGTTCAGTTTGTGCTCCCTAAGACCACTTCATGGTTCAATCTAAAATTCAGTAAATGGGCACTATCAAGAGAGACCTGATAAAACCTGAAACATTAATGTACATGTATCGCAAGCGTAGTTGCATCATTGCCTGATCCCACTGTAACAATTATCTCATTAAACCTTATGAAAGGCTTGAAAACTGAAATGAAGAAACAACTGTAAAATACTAATTGAAAGGCAAGAGACTAGCAAAATGCCTTTAAAATAATAAGCCGTCTGTAGACATAAACAGAAGGAGAAAAAACCAAACAAGCTAGAAACAACACTTTTCAGTCAAATCTCATGAGTCCTCCAGTGAGAATAAACAGTACTGTGAATGCGATGCTCAGTAATGATCTTCTAATACAAGAATCTTAGACCCTTTTGAACTTCGAGAGTTTAAACAACTGAACTGAACTATATTCTGCCTTCTAGCACCTTGCAGCTATCACTCATTCTAATGCAGAGGACATTCCCTGTTTATTTGTGACTGCAAAACATCGATGTGAATCACACAACCATTCCAACACACCAAGGTCATGAGGTCACAAGGGATCACTTCCCATGGATCAGTTTTCTAATTCTATTTTAATGTGGATAGCTTTTTTAATCAATTTTGTGAGGCTGGTTAGCTTCTAGGTTTGAAGCATGCACACAAGTCAGTTTAAGCCCCGGCCTCCATTTTGGCCAAAAATCTCTCAAACCATCAAATGACCATTATTGTTCACTGCTGTATCACCCACTTATATTTTGTCTAACCTCAATATCCAGAGAGCAAATAGGAGACCTTTAAGATTCTATCATCTGGAATGTAAAAAAAAAATAAAAGGAGATGAGAATAAAGAAAATAGATGCTCCATTTTTTTCCTTGAAGCTGCCATGTGAATAATACATCAGGGCAGGTAAGGAAAACATAGACTTCTGGATCTTTTTGAACATGTCAGTGGTTTCAGCAGACATTTTCTTTGTGATTCTTCAGCTTCACTTATCAGAATAGTGATTTGTAAGATCTGTTCTTTACATTCTTGGAGCTTTCATGCAGGAGATTCAGTATCACCTCCAAAACCAATATGAAATGTCTAATTATGCTGCCATGCAGAATGAAGGAAATTTGGAGAAAAACTCTGAAATTACTTCTAGTACACATTGAAAATAAGAGCTGACAAAACATTTCCATTTTCAATGGACATTCTTTCTAATGGAAATTTTTATTAAAATATGACAACCATGTGAAAAGGGATGTGTCTTAAGTAATAAATGCTCAGAAGTGACAAAAAAAAATGTTAACCTTTATTGTAATCTATAAAACCTTGCACGGGGAGGGGGGGGAACTAGTAAACCTTCATTAAAGTAACTTCAAAATGGCAACTTCAAAATCAGTTTTCTCCTGCAAAACTGTGAACCAGAGTAAAATCAGTACTAAAAAATACATCTAGTTTACAAAGGGCCATTTTGTAAACTTTTTTACTAATGTGTCCCCAGTGATGTCATTGTGCTAGAACAAATGAGTAAAAAAAGTTTACTGTGCATACAGAATTCTTAGCCCAATGGAAGAAAACTGAAAGTAAGTCCTGCATTTCTGGTAAATTTGTGTATGAATTATGATTACACTTTGATAAAGGAGAAAAAAGTACAGGTCTTATACAGCTTGTTAAAAAGTGTATCTTCCTCAAAATACATGTTTTGTGAATGCAAAATTGAATAATAAAAGAACAGGAAAAACAAACTGAGACTAGAGTAGCACTAGCAAGCTGAAGTAGAAAAATACTTTGAGGGAGGGGATTCAAAGTTATAAATGTCATCTTCCTTTCTGCAATGAGGAAGCCACTCCACTTATTCCAGTTTTATAATAAAAAAATTAGGAAAATTTAAAGAAGATAATATTTTTGGCTACATCAAAGGGGAAAAAAATTGATCTCTGGGTAACAGACTTACTGAAATAAGATATTATGTACAGCATTTAGAGCAGTTTGATAATGTTGTAATGATCTTCCAGTTAATAGCTCTTTAAAAGAGTTTCCACACAACTACTTCTTAGGCTGACCTACCACTAAGAAGGAAAAAAGCATTTATGTGCAGTAGCAGAAGCTATCAAAGGCTGAAGTAATTTTTACTTAGTAAAATGTCACAGGTGTTATATAAACAGCTTAGAAAATAACAACAATGCAGCAAAAATCAGAGTGCCCTCCTATGCTGAGAAGGAGTTACTCAAGTTAGGCTGGGCAATATAGTTTCTTTTCTTATCACAATTCTAAAATTAAAGATGACTGTACTGCAGTGACTTATTCTGATCCTCATAGACATTGTAATTATTGTAGTAAAGATAACAGGGTATAGTTAGCTGAAAATAATTACTAAAGCGTAAGTTATTAATAGATAAAAGAGTTAGTTAAACAGGACAAGAGAAATGTTAGTTGCTACTGTTTATATGGTAAATTCTTATGCTTGTTATTACATCACTGGGACCAAATAAAGGTACTTTGCACATGTAATGGAAGGAAATTACAAACTTGACTGAAATAAATCACATTTTTAACACAGCAGTTCTTTCAGCTGAGGCTCTGGTTTGACAGCCCTGTACGCCTTCACCCTGACATACTGTTATTTGGAACGGTTTGCAACATTCCCATTTTGTCTGTGAAAAGACATTTTAATTGAAAAATCATTTGCCCATAAAATTATCATCATCAATTTACATTCTACAAAGGGACTGCATTATGACCATAAAACAATTTGTAAGTGGATCCATTCTACCCACTAAATCACTTTACATTATTCTGTGAACAGAATGATTAAAGCAGGTTAGCATTTTGCTGGCAAAGTAATTATGTTGTTATGCTTTTCAGCCACACAGATACTTATAATAGCTAGTACATTTATCTTGGTGACAGAACATCTATACTAAATGGGCAGAATACATTTTATTTACTTGATGCAATTCATTTAATTCACAAAATACTTTTAAACTTAGTTTTTGTCATCAGGATAGCTTTATCCATTTATTTACTTAAGTTTTCCTGTAGAACAAATATAATCTTGCATATAACTAATGATCAGAATTTGTAAATGAGTTTTAAGAAAAAGTGAAAATAAATTATCTAGTAGAAGTAGGTCAGCTACACAGAACTTACATGTTTAGATCAGGGAAAATCCACACCATACGACCTGGTGCAACAGTCTTCTCTTTGGGACTAAATTGCTCTTACTAATGATTTAGAAAAGGGAAATGACAACTCAATACTGAGGCTAACAGCCATGGTGTTTCAGTGTATCATCAAATACAATCATCTGAATGAAAGCTTGGTAGTGGGCTTGCTCACTGTGGTGACCAATATTGACCACGTATGTTGCACTCTAACAAGCAGTAAGCCATGCATAGGTGCATCACAGCCCACAAAAGTCTGGCTGAAAGCTACCTCTTCCCAATGCAGAGAATACCAAAAGAACCAGTGGACACTTACATAAAATCCTACTCAAGTTTCACTTACTACTTCACCAACAGTAAACAGCTTGTTCCCACTCCCAAATTCTGGACTGTTCAGTATCCAGCTCTTGGTACTTGATCATTGATATATGCATGCCCACTTGACAACATACAGACAAACAGATAACAGCTATAATAATTAATAAACCACACTGGTAATTTTACACCTCTATAACATCACCAGGGGACTCCCCATTGTCCTGCAACTAAAAGGATGTCTATGATAGTTGGATTCAGTTGAACCTACTGTAGGTAAACTAAGTTGTCTGCATTGGAAAATAAATGCAAATATGTAAGCCTGGACACTTAAATCTGAGCTCCTCAACGAGTGAGGATTTCAAGTCCATTTGCAGGAATTCTACTCGTGTAAAAATAACAGGAGCAAGAGACACTATGAAGCCTGAAACCATCCAAAAGATCCATCTCTTCCACGTTCTGTAGTTTCAAGGTAAGAATAGTGAAATGGCTGGTTCTGATTTCTAAATATGCTAAGAATGCCACACTTCTGAAGAAATAGTCAGAAAAAACTTACTTACTGGAAAGCCAACTAATTCTAAGATTCACAATTCTATTGAAGTTTTCAGCTCAAAAAGAACACTACTAAATAAGTACACAGGTCTGACAATTACCTTTTGCAAAGGAAATGTATTCCTGCATTTTTATATTTGAAAATCCAAAAACAGCATGGACACATCACTGAACAAATATAACTACTTAGAAGGAAGTGAAAAAACATTCAAACCTCCTCAAAACTACACTCAGAGTTTGTATTATGGATGCAAATAAAGGCCACACCATATATTCATTGACAAATATATTTTAAAGTGTTACTGTTTTTTCAAGACAAAGTTATTTATGCTGGCTCCTTACCAGATTTTATTTTATTGCTTGATCAGTCACAAGCAACTTAGATAATAAACGTATACATATAGTAATTTTGCACATGTTCTTCTTAATTAAAAGAAGCATGAAAAACTAAAGATTATAGAAGTTCTTAGACTACTGTAACATCCCGATTGTTTAAATATCACAAGAACACATTTCATTCTTTACAGATATTAACTATTAGGCTGCCATACATACTAATAGTAGTCTAAGATTTCATTTACAATGTGCCTAATTCTGTGTATTAAGAATACATTCTGTATAGTTGATCTAGTTCACAGTTTTGCAACTCACTCATTTGATTTCTAAAATAACAAATTCTTCGACTGTATAATTGTGAAGGCAAAGTAAATCAAAAGCATCATTTCTTCAGGTATTGTTTCTTAGAAAAATGTAAGAAAAAATACAATTCTTCAACACAATTTATCATGGTTAAGTTTAATTCAGACATTTTAAGCAGCTTTACTACCCTATAATGAAAGTGTTAAGTGAGCGTTTCATATCGACAAATATTTCACATTTTAGTCTTGCATGTTATCACCTGGGGCATTTTTCTTATTCAAAATTCTGCCTTTGCCTTTGAATTTTGGGTGTGAATAGAGCTACAAATGGAAAATGAAATTTAAGGGAAATAAAGAATACAAGATTATATGATTCATAGCTCTCACAAAATAATGACCTGGTCCTGCAATCATTACACAAGCTCTTCCATGCATAAGTTGTCCCACTGAGTTCAGCTTACCACAAGACTTAAACATACAGATTACAGACCATTGTGTATTTAACCTCTCTTTCACTTAACAAAGACTTTCTGACGTGATTATATTTCAGCAGGTGGTTAAACTCATAGTGAATTTTCTCGTTAGTGCAAATACAATGTCCACACATTGATAACTTCAAAGACCCAACTATGTAAGTGATATTATTGGTCAGGTTCATGAAGAGGCACAGGCCTTACTGTTATTTTTTCTTTTCTTCTTTTTCATAGAAAAGTTGCAAGTTTTAAACAGAATACCAACTCTCAGGTACCAATTAAGATCACAGCTGACACAAATATCAAAACTGAATAGACACAGAAGCTGAATCATTCTTTCCAGTACAGAAATTACCTCTCCACAGGCAAACTAAAGTGCACCACTATTAGCGTGCAGAAAACAAACATGCCTGACTTGCATCTCACTCCATTATAAAGGTATAGTAAATCCATTTTCTTCTCCAATATTTATCCAATAACATTTAAAATGCTTAAGTCCTCTGAAAATAGGAAAGTTCACTATCTTTTATTTTACATTAAAACTTCATGGTCATATCAACAATTCTAAAACCACTCCCTTTATTGTAAAAATTGCACCTGTTTGGTAGTTACACTGCAGGTAATACATGGAAAAAACATACATATTGCTTCCCAATGGACAAATACAAGTGCAAAAGAATCCATCTCTAAGTACTTCATTTCAGTGAAGGAGAGCCATACTGGTGACAATGGAGATTCCACAAAAAAGGTGGCTCTTATGTGGGAACCTTTCCATTATTCAACCAAACTTCCCACACCTGTAACAAAGGATGTTGCTAAATTACCTTCATATGTTTTCTGTCGTTCTGACTTCCCTTGACTATGCATGTGTATTGGGTTTGTGTGGCAAGGATTTGGTAGACGGGAGGGTTACTTCTGTGAGAAGCTGCTGGAAGCTTTCCCTGTGTCTGACAGAGCCAATGCCAGCCAGCTCCAAGACGGACCTGCCGCTGGCCAAGGCCAAGCCCATCAGCGATGGTGGTAACACCTCTGGGATAACACATTTAAGAAGGGAAAAAAGGGTGCAGCGGGCACAGAAACTGCAGCCAGAGAGTGGAGTAAGAACATGTAAGAGAAACAACCCTGCAGACACCAAGGTCAGTGAAGGAGGAGGAGGAGGAGGTGCTCCAGGTGCCAGAGCAGAGATTCCCCTGCAGCACATGGGGAAGACCATGGTGAGGCAGGCTGTCCACCTGCAGCCTGGGGAGGACCCCACGCCAGAGCAGGTGAGTTCCCAAAGGAGGCTGTGACCCCGTGGGAAGCCCACGCTGGAGCAGGCTCCTGGCAGGACCTGTGGCCCAATGGAGAGAGGAGCCCACGCTGGAGCAGGTTTTCTGGCAGGACTTGTGACCCCGTGGGGGACCCATGCTGGAGCAGTCTGTGCCTAAAGGGCTGCACGCCATGGAAGGGACCCACACTGGAGCAGTTCGTCAAGAACTGCAAGCCGTGGGAAGGACCCACACTGGAGAAGTTTGTGGAGGACTGTCTCCCGTGGGAGGAACCCCACGCTGGAGCAGGGGAAGAGTGTGAGGAGTCCTGCCCCTGAAAAGGATGGAGCAGCAAAGACAACGTGTGATGAACTGACTGTAACCCCCATTCCCTGTCCCCCTGTGCCGCTGGAGGGGGAGTAGGTAGAGAATCCAGGAGTGAAGCTGTGCCCAGGAAGAAGGGAGGGGTGCAGGGAAGGTGTGTTGAGATTTGGTTTTATTTCTCATTACCCTACTCTGGTTTGATTGGCAATAAATTAAGTTAATCTTCCCTAAATTGAGTCTGTTTTGCCTGTGATGGTAATTTGTGGAGTGATCTCTTCCTGTCCTTATCTCGACCCATGAGCCTTTTGTTTTATTTTCTCTCCCCTGTCCAGTTGAGGAGGGGGAGTGATAGAACAGCTGCGTGGTGCTTAGTTGCTGTCTGGGGTTAAACCACGACAGCCTGTCTGCCATGGCTAATGAAATGCCATGACTGACCAGATTCTATGATTGACAGGCAACCACCATTCTATCTGCCCCTTCTGATGGCAGAGTAAAGCATTCAGACCAACAGCTGAGCCACATGAAGGCCATGAATCCTGTTTTAGACATAATATGTCCAAGTAGCTGTCTTTATGATCTTAAATCCTCACATAAATAATGCCACTAGTTACAGACAGAGAACTTAAAACAGCAATTATTTCTCCAGAAAACAAAATGTCAAAACCTGATTATTTAACTATGTGTGCTAATTTAGACAGTCATAGCTTTCATATAACTTTCCTTCTACCATGATTAAATATAACTTACATTTAACAAAAAGAAACAAACAAAAAAGCATGGAAAAGATCTCGACACATATACCCCTTTCACTCTTACACCAGAAGTGAGCTCTTGACTCAAGGAAAAAAGAAACGAAAGTACTTTTGCTTCACCACAGGTTTGTTACATCAGTCCAGTAACTTCCTCACAAGTACCAGTCAAATTTTTTCAAGTTACCTAAGGGTTCTTTAAGGGTTTTGTTGGTTGGCTGGGTTGTGGGGTTTTTTGGAAGCAACTAATATGTTTAGATGAAGAACCATATACCAATTGCTAGGTGGGCATAATAGTATATTTTTATTTGATGTTCGACTGGTTTTTTTATCTGAAGAAATTGTGCTTGTAGCAATACCATTCCTGTTAAAAGAACTCACAAACTTGTTTCATTCCACAACTGCACAGCCTTTATAAACTGATAGCAGCATTACAGTTCTCCAAACACACTCCATTCTCATTAAATGACTAATCTAAAACCAATCAACCAAAACACATAGAATAACTGCACAGAATACAAATGTTTTACTCCCAAAGTGGAACTCAAATTAAAGTAAATCACAGTTATAGCTCAGATCTGAGTGACCACCCTTCCAAAATAATTGGAGCTACAAAAAACAATAGCTGGAAAAATCAAGTAGTAAGTTTCCTTAGTAGCATCAGATTATTACAATCAATTACCCAGGTAAATGATTAATATACTTACAAATTTCAACAACAACATTATGTAGGAACAATTATAGGCAGTTAACAAATTTCTAACAATACTGGAATAAATAGACTTTGTTAAAAATAAATGTCAATATTGAATAATTAAAATTATTTCTACTTAGATGGATATTGTCTGAAGACAAATTTTATGTTTATCTAATTCCTAGTATAGTACATATCTGCAAATAAATAGAATAGTAATCCCTAGAAACTGGTTGAACACAAAACCTGTACATTATCTTGCACACCTTATTTTAAATACTATATCTACTTGCTCTATTCCTTGGTACCTATTTGAACTGTTCCTTCCTTAGATCCAATATAATACACCTACCTAGGATGTGCACTAAAACGTGCATAAATCATACCCACTCATAAGTTCCAGCACACCTCCAGCTTAAAACAAGTAGCTCATACACAAGAATTTCCTTTGCTTGGCTGTTTATTTCCAGGCTACATGGCAAATTCAAAGACAGCACAAGCAGTGACAAGAGTGATGTTGTATAGCTTTGACACAAAAGGTCCCAGTCCATGGAAGAAAAGACAACGTCCATCCTTCCCTTACTGTCTCCATAGCATACAGGATCATAGAGAAGAAAGGATAAATTAAAGCAATCTTAACTGCCACTCTCCCTAATACTCCCCATTGACTGTTTCTTTCCATTATAAAGTGTATCCTTCTGTCCCCTGACATTTTTCCGGTAAACTAAACTGGTAAACCAGCTGAAAGATGGTATAGTTGCGCACTCCTCTGTACATGAGTACAAAGCCACATAAGTTGAGAAAATTAATTGTCTTATAGTCTACTGGGGATCTAAACATGAACCGTAAATTGGGGGCCGGGGGGGGAAGGAGGGAGGTGGTTGTTGTTTTGCTTTTAAATAAGCAGAACACATTGGGATTATTTGCAGCATGTACAAAGATTCTTCTACTTCCATTGTTCTCAGTTCCTAGTCTGAACCCTAGCAGTGCACTACTTAGCCAGCCCTCTAGCTGTCCAAGGAGACTAACATTATGACAACATTCAGAAACTGAAAGTTAAGACATCAGAAAAACAGAACCAGCAACTGTCTAAGAACTAGGGAAAGGAAAAAGGAAAGGAAAGACATTAACACAGGTGCCTAAGGGTCACAAAAGCATATCGAACACATGACTTTTGAAACCACCTATTTCTATCATTCTACCTGAAAAATGGTGGAAAATAAAGTGCTGAGTCACTCTTGTAGAAATTTTTATTAGTACCTTCAGTCATCTTTAAATACCTTGGAAAAAAATTTTCTGTGTTGCACTAGCTTTTAGTAAGATGCCTACTTCCAGGCGGCCATTTGAAGAGCAAGCAATTTAGAAAGTGTACTCCATGAAAGGTTTCTACCTTTATTTTTCCCATACGAGAACTATGCAAAATCCTAATAAAACCTCCATATCTAGCCATTGCAAAGAGAATCTTCATATAAAGTTTCTTCAAAGCACTCTAAGCTGTTTAAAACACATCACTCACTGTGATGAGAGCCAATTCAGTATCTAAGAAGACCATTCAGGTTGGGTTTGGTTTTTTTTTCAAGGCACAGTACATGGAAGCTCAAAATGCATTAACCAGCCACAGAAAGGGCAATGGAAACAAAAGGAACCATTTATCTCCAAGTAATTCTACGGTCTGCAAAAATTAAAAAATTATGGCATTGTCTCTGACATTCTCAATAGTCAACCCTGGAGACTTAAGTACCATAGTTTACTGGGAATATCAGACCTTGATCCTCTGCTTCACAACATTTAATGGTTACCTGTCCAGTCAAAACCATAGGTAGAAGAATAAACTATGTAATGTACCAAGACCCCCCATTCTGTCACCTGAATCATCTTCTCTTAGTAAATCACTCATGGAAGCCTAAGTGAGATTGCGGGGCTGGGAAAACTTTTGTCTTTTGTACATGAGGTTGTTCAGTCAACAGGTAACAGAAGTTTTGTTTCAAAAAAATATTATATTAAGAGCATTGAAAAACTCATCTTTTCACTAGTCTAGGCACCCAAGCAGTTTATCGCAAGTCCTGAAAGAATACGGAATCCAGTGATTTGAGGGGGGCAGAATCCAGGCAGGGATATAGAGATGTACATAATTAAAACTTTCACAAATCCCAACTGTTATTTTCCAAACATGCATGTTTAGGCTTCCCCCCATCCCCATGTTAAAGTTCAATATAAGGTTTTAAACTTCCCAGAATTATAATCAGGATTATGTAATACAGCCTATGAGGCTAACAGATAAAGCTTTACAATTTTAAGTAAAACTTAATGAAATATGCACACTTATTTGGATGTGGGACAGATTTTTGAAGATCCTGTTTCTTCATCTGAGCATTTCTTTTAACAGAAATCACATGACAATTTGGGGGCATAAAATTAAGTTTGCCTTTGGATAACTTTTAATATCTGATCCCACAACTGGTCTGCTGCTTTGATGTCCTTATTGATGATTCCATTTTTTCAGAATTGTATGTCCACAGCTGGCTCATTTGAGCAAGGCTACATAAAGTTTTTATAAAGAGTTTGATATTCTGAATTTATTGGGGGGGGGGGGGATATAAATAAATAACTTTGAAAACTTAGAGAAGAATACTCTCCCTTTATTTTAAAAGTGGAAGCTGAAGTTCTCTCATTCTGCTATTGACCTGCTGTAGAAACTTCCTTGGACAATTCGTTTCAGAATTCTATTTCTCCATGTATTTAGTGGGGGCCATAAATGATGTTTGCCTTCACTACTAAATCATTTTTAAATCTACAAAGTATATACTGAATGAGCAAACAGGATTTATAAATAATAGCAAGCCATCAACCACACAAATAAATGCCTAAGGTTTTCATCATGATCATTTTTTTCTTAAAAACCTACAGTTATATGGATCTAACTCATGAAAATATTTCAAGGTACTCCATGGACACAATTTGTAGTTCTGTATTTGTCTTGCAAATGAACAGGTCATCATATATTCCTTTGTTATACTTCTAACTGGTTATCTTAAATTGTCCTGTGTCTGCAACAAGGAGTTCCAAACATTTGTGATTATGAAATCTTAATTGCCTCTTTGTAAATGTTACAGAAACATTGCAAAGAAAGACAAAATTGACAAGCAGCATTTTTAGATTATTTCTCCGCATCCCGTCTGTTACATTTTAACAATTCTACTAAATAGACCCTCCTATGCCTTACTAGTATGTTCTTAAAATAACACTATGAGCGCTTCCTTTATGAAAGCTTTAAGTTAATATATAGATACTAAGCTGATGTAAAATACCTAATCTCCCATGAAATGGAGCAAGATTAATTCACATCACTGAAAAAATATAGCCTACATTGTTTCAAAACAGTGTCCTGTTCCTGGTACTCTGTAACCCAAGTGTCCTCCAATAAAATATATTGATGGCATATATGCATCTCTATATGATTTTATAGATTAAGGATGCCAGTATCAAGGAAGCTAGTAATAATACATAGGCACATATTATTATATCACTGGTACAATTTCTTGCTTTGAAAGAAATGTGTTTTATTTAAATAATGAGGGAAGAGGGATATCAAGCCATGCCCCTGAACACTAAGTAAAGAAACATAAAGAAGTACAGCATGGGATACTTTCATGTAGACGCTCAAAAACTATGCTGAATCACATTCTTTACAAAAATTATTTGGAGCTTATTCATTTAATCAGTTATTTAATTACAAATAAAACAAACAATGTTAGGGCTATGAACAGCACAAATACACTTGGAGGCCTTAACGGGTAAATACAATTATATACACTGTAACAAAACCTAGCACAGATCTTTCAGCCCATGGTTCAGAGCACTCAGATACGCTTTTGGAGAAGCATAAACAATGCAAAAACCTATAATTGCAATGTCAGTCATGGTGTCCATACAGAATACCAAGCATAAAATCATATCTTACTTGATTTATTTCCATGAGTCTTCAGCAAAATAAAAAACTACAAAGCCAACTGCAGAAGCACAGTGTCCTCTGCTGGGGAAACTGACTTAGATTTCTTACTTGAACATAAGGAGAGAAAAATCCCGTGACTCTCATAACCAAAACTGAGCTAGTTCAATCAATCATTGTTGCAAAAATCCCATTTTTCACAACACACATAAAAATAGTAGGAGACAGAAGACCATCCTGGATATACTGCTTCAGTGACTTCTAACAATTCTGACTTGATTAATAGCTCAATAGCCATTACTTATGTAATTCACCATAAGTGATCTTAAAATACTTTACTTTTTCATGCATACTGTCATTATGGAAAATGACCAATGGAACTATTTGTCAAAGCTAACTAAAAGGGCTCTGAGCACAAATGTTCTTAGCCTTTTTTTTTTTTTCTTTTCTAAGATCAGAATTCAGCTACAAAATGTCCCATCTGTAATTTAGAGTGGAACAAGGACTGCAACATAAGTCAATAGCTCTCCCCAATTAATGGATGTGATCAATTTGACTATATACCTGAAGAAGCTACAGCTTTCTCTTCTAGGAAAATAAGTAAGATACCACATTCTAAACTGAGGTACAAAGAAAAAACCCACACCTACCCTGTGTGAATTCTCTCTCATCGCAACAGTCAACAGTACAAGGGTGTAAACTTGTAAACTTAACAAAATAGGATGCAACTATCAGAAGCATCCCTCCAATTTGAAAGGCATTTACATTTGAATGTTAAATATAGATTTTGAGTGAAAAAATGAATGAATTAATAGAAAAATAATAAAGCAAATAACAGAAGCATCAACCACTAACCACAACCAATTATAAACAATAGCTTTTGTATATAAATGAATTCACAGGTCACATCCCTTATACATTACTTCCATATTTTAAGACAAAATCAATAATAACAAACTCTTTTTCAAACAGCAAATGTCTTTTTTGCACAGAAATACTCCTTTATATTTAAGCCAGCTGAAAAAGTTAATTTTTTTGCTTAGTTAAGCAACATAACACTGAAGTAACCTCACAGCAGTGATATAATGAAGTAAAATTAACTGTCTTCATGGACAGAATGTATTGCTGTGTACCAAATGTTCACTACTGATGCAGGGCAAACATCTTAGTTTTAGTTTGCTATATAAAAAGCCCCAACATGCACTGATAATAAAAACTGACTACATAGCCAGAGTGGAAACAAATCTCTTGGTTAAAAGGAATATGGACAGGACAGAACAGAGCTTGTACTGATCTGAAACACTGCAGAAGACAGCATGGCTACCAACAAGGTAAAAACAGGCAAAACAAATTGTCTTATTGTGTATTAGTTGTACCCCTAAAAATGTCATCTGCTGTTCAGTTATAACAGGTAAGAACCACCTCTTTTCAAGACAGGCTGGCAATGCTTAAAATCTTCAACTATAGTGAAGAATCATATGAACTTTTCACTATAATATTGAATGACCAATGGATGATGGAAAGAGACCCAAAATATGTTAATTTGGCAAATTCATCTCCCTGGCAAAACACATTCTACTCCAGCTCTTCCATTTTTTAAAATCTTGCAAATATCTTCTTTTTTGGAGTTCTTTAATGGGCTTGTGGAAATTATAACCTAGGCTGTTGCATTTAGTTAAATCAGTAAGCCAGCATCTTTTTTAAACCATCCTGGTTTGTATGGCTGTATGTGAAGAACAACTGAAAGACTAAAAATTGTCAGTAGCAGTACGATTTGGAATTGCTGACCATTAAAGCAGTGTGGTCACATCCATTTGTTTAATTCACATGGACATAATTTATAATGCCTCTTGAAAAAGATTCTGATTTAGTCCCAGGTCTGTGGCACAAGAGCTTACTGATCTGGATTTTTTCACATTAGAAATTATTAGCTGTCTTGAATCTGTTCTTTTAATGCATATATGATTTTCATGCACAGGTTCCTTTCATGCATCATTTTAGATTAATTCTGCTGTACATTATGCATAGTTCAGTAGCAAATGAAGGGAAGGCTCTGCTGGCAGATCAAAAATTCTAAGGCAGGTACTGTTATACACATCAGAAGTCCAGCCTGCTAAAAAATCAAAATTGCTAATGATATCACCAGAAAAAAAATGGCCCCATCATACCATTCTGCCTCCAACAGTATGGAGATATAAATGTTTTAAATATTCTGTAGTTCTTCAGAATGCTTGATTTCTTGTATCTTACATCTAATGATGATACATCTCCTTTATTCCAAGAGTACATTAACTTTTCCAACCCTCAAAATGTGTCCTATGTCTGCCTTCAATCATGCGCATGTCCACATCATACAAAATTATACAAAAACATAAAGCACTTTTGATCAGAGTAGGTACTTGATGGTCACAGGAGGAAGTATAGCTAGAAAGTTTGGGAAGAAATGTGGGAGCAGCTCGGAACACCTGGCATTTGTTTTTAAGAGTGAACCGTTAGAATTTGTTGTGCTGCATGTTTGCCAAGCCTTTGAAGAACTAGTTTTACAAGCTCAGGTTGGACGATGGCCTTGTGTATGCCTGCGAAGATGCGGCTGAAGACAGTCACAAGTATGTGTATGGAATGTTTTTATCTTTAACTGTTCTGAGGACTGGCAAACATCCCAGCTGAGCCAGACATGCGCTCCTGTGTTAGTAGTATTGGCTGTATGCCATTAGTTCTTTCTAGATCTTTGTTGAAACATATACAAGTTTGATCTTTTAGTGAAATAAACAGAATCTTGTACAGATAGCTTCAGTGCTTAATTCAGTTGCCACAGATAGTGAGCCCGACGTTATCAAGAGAGGAAGCTGACGTGATTAAGAGAAGAAAACAATGTGATCAAGAGAAGATGAAAAGGGGTGATTCCCCTCCACTGCGGACACGACGCAATCTAACAGGGAGAGTTCTGAAGAAGCGGCCACGACTCCGAGAAAATACGAGAAAGCAACCCCTGTGGAACGGGTGAGTTGCGAGATTGCAGTAGCACGGGGCAATCAGCTTCCCAGGAGCATAAGCTCTACTTAAACGTTTTGCAGCAGATTTTACAGGCCTCTGGGTATAAAATAGCAGAGGGACAAATTGCTTCACTTTTAATATGGGTAAAGGATAACTGTAACTGGTTTCCCACAGAGGGAACTTCTAATAGCAAGGTTTGGGAAAGAGTTGGGGAACATTTCCAAACATGAAAAAGTTTGGCATTTGGTGTATCAGAAAATTTAATTGTGATATGGAAATTTATTTATACTGCGCTGGTGTGTTTACAGCCAGCAGAGAAAATCATATCAATGCAACCTGATACTGCTTTTGAGGAGACAGTTTGTGAGCAGGCCGCTAACGAGCAGGATTCTGATTCCGATAATAATTCTTTTGAATCAGGCAAGGTGGACTCTGAAAAAGAGCCGGATTTATATCCCTCCTTACCTCCACCACCGCCCACACCAACACCGTTAACGCACACACCCCGCCGGCAGGCAGGCAGGCAGCAGGCGGGCAGCACGGGCTCCACGGGGTTGCCGGCCCTCACCACCGCATACAGGACCCCGCCACTGCCTTCCACGCCCGCCACCCACCCACCCCAACCGCCTGGTACTCCCTCTCCAGGGTTTGCAGAACTTAAAACAGAACCTGGCTTTGCTGCACTGCCTGTATCTCCTTCTCGTGCTAATCCCTCTAACTCTATGTCTCTGTGGCTCCTGCTTTGCAGTCGTGCAGAGAAAAAACTGTAGTGCCTTCAGCTCCGCCTTTAACAGACTTCGATGCTAAATGTGACGATTCACTTAATGATTTGGGAAAAAATACAAATAGCCTGATGCAACGCTGTCGAGAAAAAGCTCTACAGCAAGGAGATACCATGTTTACTTTTCCTGTTATATACAAACCCCATAATCCACCACAGCATGAGGGTTTACCTTATGGAATGAGAAGAGAATTACGGAAATCAATTCATGAAAATGGGTTACAGAATTCATTTACAATGGGACTAGTGGAAGCAATTGGAGGCACTTATACTATGACTCCTTGGGACTGGAAATTGCTTATGAAAACGGTGTTGACTTCTGCTCAATATTCTGTATGGCAGTTAGAATACAATGATTTGTCAGTGGAACAAATTATGGAGAACTTGTCATCAGGGATAGCTATAGATCAAAATATGTTACAAGGAACAGGCCCTTACATTACACCTCAGGCACAAGCAGCTTTGCCAAAGCAAGTCTTCGATCAAGCTGCTCGTATTGCGATCATGGCTTTACGACGCATACCCGAAACTGGGCAAGGTATCGCTTCATTTGCCTCTATATGACAGGGCTCTCAGGAACCATACGTATCTTTTATTGATCACCTTCAAGCCGCGATAGCACAGCAAGTAGAAAATCCAGAAGCTGCAAAAGTGTTATTTCAATTGGCTTATGAGAATGCAAATACAGACTGTCAGACTGTATTGAAAACTGTTAGAAGAAGAGCTACTGACACTGGGGAATATATTAAGATGTCAAAACGTAGGGACAGAAACTCATAGAGCTAACATGTTAGCTGCTGCACTGTCACAACAACTAAATGTTAATCAAGTTACCGTTACATGCTTTGAGTGTGGAAAATTGGGACATATGGCTTAGCAATGTCCTAAACGACAGAAATCCAAACATGATAAACCTCCAAATCAATTGTGTCCTCATTGTAGTAAAGGATATCATCGGGCGAATCAACACAAATCAAAATTTGATGAAGAAGGTAATCTCTTACAGGGAAACTACGGGAGGGGCACAAGACCCGGTGCCCCACAAACCAACAGGGTCTGGAATTCAGTGCAGGTACCACTGACCAATTGGACTGCTACACAAACAGGCAGCCCGCAAGAACCATCTATGACCTCCAGCCCACAACTACAGGGAGTGCTGGGTTGGATTTGGCAACAGCAGGCAACCTCTCAGTGAAAGAACAGAGGATTTATATTGTAGGGACTGCAATATTCGGACCTTTGCCTGATGGCATGTTAGGATTAATAATTGGACTATCTAGTGCTACGACACAGGGAATAATTGTATACCCTGGAGTTATTGATTCAGATTATCAAGGGGAAATTAAAATCATGCTAGCTTCAATGCAAATTCCATGTACAATTCCAGCAAACACAAAAATAGCCCAATTAATATTGCTTCCTTATTGGGTACCCCAAAAAGTGCAAAATAATCGAGGTAACGGTATCTTTGGTAGCACTGGGAGACCTTTTGTATTATAGTCACAGGAAATAACACAGCAACAGCCGATTTTAAATTTGCAAATTGAGGGTAGATGGTTTTCAGGATTGCTAGATACCGGAGCAGATGTTTCTATAATATCAAAAAAGGACTGGCCAACTTTGTGGCATTGCAAATAGCTCTTTCTACAATTGTTGGTATAGGAGGCACTCGGCAGCCCATGCGAAGTGCCAAACTTTTGTCAGTAAAGGGGCCTGAGAAGCATGAAGCATGGATTCAGCCTTATGTACTTGACTCATCTGTAAATTTGTGGGGCAGAGATTTATTGAAACAATGGCATATTACCCTAACCACAGTCAATACAAATTTATCCTAAGGGTCACTGATGTAAAACCCCTGCTCAAACTTATGTGGCTAACCTCCACGCCTGTTTGGGTTGATCAGTGGCCGTTAAAAGGGGACAAATTGATATAAGCACATAAATTAATTCAAGAGCAGTTGTAGCAAGGACACATTGTCACTTCAACTAGTCCATGGAACACGCCAATTTTTGTTATTCCAAAAAAGTCAGGAAAATGGAGATTATTGCAGGATTTACAAGCGATAAATGCAGTGTTACAACCTATGGGGATTACTCAGCCAGGAACACCAAATCCTGCAATGATCCCTAAAGAGTGGGAACTACAAGTCATTGATTTAAAAGACTGCTTCTTCACGATTTCTTTACACCCTGATGATTGTGCACGTTTTGCCTTTTCAGTGCCTAGTGTAAATAACGCTGAGCCTACGCAGCGTTATCAGCGGACAGTGCTACCTCAGAGCATGATGAATAGTCCTACTATAGGTCAGATAGTAGTTGCTGTGGCTATTCAACCGAGCCGAGATGCATTTCCAAATGCTATAATATATCATTATATGGATATTTTAATTGCAACAGAAACAACACAGTATTTGGAAAGTGTTGTGCAACATCTTGTATATCCTTTGCAAACCTTTGGACTTCAAATTGCTACAGAAAAAATTCAAAAGATGCTGCCCTGGAAATATTTAGGGTGGATTCTTACAGAAAGAACAGTACAGCCTCAATCATTAAAGTTGCAGACAGATATACAAATTCTGAACAATGCTCAAAAATTGTTAGGAACAATAAGCTGGGTAAGACCCATGTTAGGTATAACCACAGAGGAATTAAGTAACCTCTTTAACATTCTGAGAGGTGATCCTGATTTAACATCACCACAGATTTTAACTCCAGCTGCCAAGGAAGAGTTAAATTTAGTTTCACAAAAGATATCTAGGTTACAAGCCTATAGAAGGGACTTAACTTTACCTGTTGATGTGTATGTAATACAAGGTCCAAAACAACCTTTTGCTATTACAGGACAACATGATAAAGTTGCTCAGAAAATTTTATATTTGGAATGGGTGTTTAACACTTTAAAGAAAACTATTACACAGCTTTTAGAAATTATTGTGACTGTGGTACAAAAAGCACCCTCACGCACTCAGTGTCTCATTGGTTTTGATCCCCATACATTGTATCTTCCTTTTTCAAAACAAGATTTTGATTACCTTTTTGTTCAATCACAATCACTGCAAATCACATTGGCTGCCTTTATGAACAAAATTTCTTTCTCACTGCCTAAATGTAAGTTACTGCAAAACCTTCATATATTAAACATCAAACCACAGACAATAGTATCAGATACTCCTATTGTTAATGCTCGTACAGTTTTTGTAGATGGCTCTGGAAAAACTGGAAAAGGTGTAGTTGCCTGGCTAGATAATGGAGTATGGCAGACGTCTATTGTTTTGTTACAAGGTTCCACGCAGCATGTGGAATTACAGGCTGTTTTACACACTTTAGCTTTATTTCCATCAGAACCACTCAATATTGTTTCTGATTCAGAATGTCATATGTGTTGTACAGCGATTACCAGGATCTTACTTAAAGGAGATAAATGATGAAGATTTATTCAACAAATTTTTGGAATTGCAAACTGTTTTAAATAAAAGAGCTTATCCTTTGTTTATTTGTCACATTGGGTCACACACTGTGCTGCCAGGACCTTTGACAAAGGAAATGCCATGGCTGACTCTTTTACTGTTGGCACAGTGCAATTCCACTCTGCTGTGGCCTCTCATTCCTTTTTTCACCAAAATGCTGCAGCATTGCAAAAGATGTTTAATTTGACAAAAGCACAGGCTAAAGATATAATTCGTTCTTGCCCAGATTGTCAAAGAGTTGCTTCTGCTGCAGTGAGCATATGAGTTAACCCATGTGGTTTACATTCCAATGCTATTTGGCAAAGTGGTGTTACACATGTATCTGCCTTCGGCTTCTTGAAATTTGTGCATGTTTCTATTGATACCTTTTCCTCTTATATTTGTGCTACTGCTCATTCTGGAGAAAAGGCATGTGATGTTCAACGACATTAGTCATGACGCTTTGCAATTATGGGGGTTCCTCAAACCATTAAAACTGACAACGGTCCAGTGTATGTAGCTAAATCTACTCAATTATTTTTGCAACAGTGGCAGGTGTCCCATGTGACAGGAATTCCACATTCACCTACTGGACAAGCAATAATTGAGCCTGCGCATCATGCCTTATAGTCCATGTTACATAAAACAAAAAGGGGGAATATGCCACCACAAGAACAGCTAGATAATGCTGCTTACTTTGAATTTTTGAAATCGCTCACCAGACTTAATGGCCAGCACAGCGACAGATCGGCATTTTAAAACTCCTGATTCTATTTCACACAGACCTAAAGTACTGTATAAGGATCCTTTTAGAGGACCTGGTTGGAATGGACCTATGGAACTAATCACTTGGGGGCGAGGCTATGCTTGTGTTCTTCTTCCCCCAGGAACCAAGTGGATTCCAGCTAAACACGTGAAGCCATATCATGAGCTGGCGAAACCACTCAGACAACCCAATCCCGCAGATGAAGACTCTGTAAGATAACCACGTAGCAGCTAAATTAGATAGCCCAGCAAGATACAGCTCTAAGCAGTTATAAAGCATTCATCAGAATTGTACTTAAGCCTAAGGCCAACATGACTATAGACAGTAGATACTATACAGTAGGTATCGTACAACAGATGCATTTCTTGTCTTTAAATATTCAAATAAACACTTTATCTACAGGTTTGCATGCAAACACAGAAAGACCAGACAGCCAAAAAACCAATGTTATTCATTTAGCAATTATGAAAAAAGAATTAATCTTTTTTTATAACAAAATATCCCATCTAGATATCCCATGGCTGTATCTGTTCTGCTGCATGTAGACCTTTTTAGGGCACTCCTCTGTAAAATGTTACTGGAAAATCCACCCATATCAATTCACAGTGATCATATTTATATATATAATACATACACCGAAGCATATATTAACATGCAGTAATAATTGGATCCAAATAGCATTTCACTTGTCTCGCGATCTCCTTTAAAAGCCAACTGCCTTGCACATTTTTCCTCTTTTCTCTCACACAGGACCTTTATACCCATCTCTGCTATCACTCATCAGACATACTCCCAGGGACATAAAGCAGCAGAATAATTTAATGCCTTTGATCTATATGGTGCTCCTGTAGCAGTGCTCAGCTAACTAAAAATCTCATTCAAATACATCATTGCGTCTCTAATGTCAGATTATTTTAGGCCATCAAAGTCTACAACTATCTATAATTGTTCAGTTAGTCCACCAACATATTCATTTTCTGGAATGAGGGAGTAGTGAGGGGGGAGAATGAGACTTTGTGTTGCATCAATGATAAAGAGGATTGCTGTTTCAGCTTGAACGGATTCCATAAAAGTTTTATGTTTCCAAGTCTACTAATGGAGTAAGAGTATCATCACTCCTGTCTGCTGGTAAAAATAAGGAAAAGCTACCACAATCACTTAGTTGAATTCAAAGCACACTGCCAGGGTGATCCCCTAAGGCTGCTTTCTGAAGCTGGAAATAAATGATTTTTCTTCTTTGTTTGCTATGCCAAGAAAAGATAATGCAGCACATCCAGTTAACATTTGTCCCTGAAGCACATTATCCCTCCAGGAGTAATATGTGGGAGTAGCAATGACATAGTGTTTCAAATTAATCAGGAATAGGATTAATCATGCAAGAAATAGAAGTTAAAATGTAATATTTAAAAATAAAGTTAGAGCAGTAGCAAAGTATAATTAAAATATTCTTCCTAGCTACCATTTCTGTTGTCATCTTAAGTTTGATTTTATCAGTTACCTTCCTCTTGTTTTTCATTTCTCAGCCATAATGTGTTACAGTACAAACCTGCCATTTATTAAAGCCTAGTTAGGAATGCGTGAGCTTTTTCCCCATTCCCTCATTTTTTTAGCAAAATGCAATAACTTCAAAGGGATTTTGATCTGCATGTAAGATCTGAATGAATTCAGAGCAGCACATGGGGACAGTGGACTACAGAGTGCCAGGGAGCAGCACTAAGAGAGGGGAAGGTAAGAACTGAACAGTTGGATAAAGGGAGTGTTGTTCCTGGTGAGAATTGACAATGAAAATTAGAGCAGAATTTCAGAGCACACTCAAAATAATGCCATTTGAGTGCCAGCATAAGCACAAGAAATCTGAACGTGATACATAATACAAAATGATAGCAGTGGAAGGACAAGTGGCAAGGTTCACCAAGAACTGTGTGTCATCTGAATCTGGAAGAATAGTCACACTGCAAAATTCATATGTCAATCAATTGGCCAGGATTGCTATAATAGAAAAATGGACTAGCGTGTTTATTCCCTCCTCCTCCTCACATGTTTTAATTTCAATCAAAACCATTTAATTTACTAAACTCAGGTTTCTTGGGGAATTATGCCAGGACCTCTCTAATTCCTCCAGCTGCAATTCCCACTAACTGTAACACAGTAACAAGCAGCATGACATTATTTGAAAAAGATATGTATAATGAACTGCTGGCAGAACAGCAAAGGAAATATTTATTTCATGTGCATATTATGAATCTTCTTGTATTTATTTGCCACAATAAGCACTAACAATGATTGCTCAAAACTTTTCATTTCTACCTGACTGGAAGCTGTTTTCTTACTGGAATCATAGTTTTATTATTTCCTATAAATACAGCGAAAAACTAAGGTATATATAATAATGAGTCTAGGCTGATTGGCTGTATTAAATTGGCTATATTAAATTCAAGCACAGTAATCATCTGTCCTTATTTTGCCATGCTCCAACCTTACTCCTATGGAAACAACAGAGACTAATATTTTATTTCTGCATGATCATGCTGAAGCAGGATGCAACTGCTTCCCTGGAATCACATTTTCTCTTTCCACCCATTTGTTCTTCAGAACATGCTGTCTTCCTGTTTTATCCACCCAGCACTGACAAAGGCACTGACAAACTGGGGTGAATCTAGCAGAGGGCCACCAAGACTGTTAGGGGCCTGGAGCAATTGAGGTACATGGAGACGGCTGAAGGACCCAGGTTTGTACAGACTGAAGAAGGGAAGGCTAGGGGTAGCTAAATGCAGTTTTCAATTACCTAAAGGGGTGAGGGTTTATACAGAAGTCACAGTCAGTCTCAGGGGGACGCAGCAAGCAGCAACAGACACAATCTGCAAACAAACAAAATTCTGATTATTTAGGTGGAAAAAATTATACACCGTAAGAGCAATCAAACCCTGGAACAGAGGTCTAGAGAGATTATGGAATCTCCATCCCTGGAAACACTCAAAATTCAGTTTTAAAAGATCCTGAGCAACTTGAAGCAACAAAGTTGTCCCTGCTCTGAGCAGGGAGTTGGACCAGACGACATCCAGAGGTCCGTTCCAAACTCTATTTTCTATTGTAACTCCATAAAGACTTAACATCAAGACTCAGAAAAGTGAAATATACATCTCCTTGGCTAATGGGATAAGACAAAAGTTGAAATTTTGAGCAATAGCTCAAACACTTTTACTGGTTCCTCAAAAAAGTTTTGTTAATTCATGACAGACACACGTATCCAGACTCTAATGCTGCATCTTGTATTGTCAAGAGTTTAAGCTGTTCTGAAACAGCTTTCACTAGGCCAGTGGTCTCCAAAGCAGGGTGCACACACCCTAGAGGCTGTGCAAGAGTATCCAATGAGGTGTGAGGAGAAAATATTAGAAGTTCTATTTATATTTTATCTCAAAAAATAAGAACGAAATTAAGTTTTACTAATACTTAATATACAGCTTAACACTGGCACCCTCACTCAGTTCACGTATCAGACAGTCACATGTTACTTACAGTATATGAGGTGTCCTGAGGGAAGAGTGGGTGTTCCACAGCACGGAGGGCTCCACAGTAGCATCCACTTTCACTCATGCTTGTTAACTCACTTTCAGCCTATTGTGACATATTGCAGTTTATGTATGCCCGTTTAAGTGGATTTAGAGTTTATACTATCTAGTTTTAACTAAACAAACCCTCACAAGATGGACAAGTGGCTTAAAAAGATTCTTGCAAAGAAACCATGGATTGAAGATAATGCTAATTATGCAAGTACAAGCCAACAACAAGAAAATGGCAGAACTAACAGTTCTCTTACTCCTGGTATGAGCTCTTCATCAGCCACATTATGAGGTAAAAAACAATGATGAGCTAATCAGATCTGACAAGAAGTTGGCCAAAAAAATTCAAAATTGTCAAGACAACTATTTGAAATATGGATTTACTTCCACTGCCATTAACAATGAACCTTGCTCTAAATGTATATTGTGCCTTGAGATATATATGTGCCAATGATAGTATGAAGCCGTCACAATTAGGAAGACCTTTAGGCATCCAGAACATGAAGACAAGCCTCTACCATTTTTTGAGATGTTTAAAGTCATGCAATACTTCAACCAGTACTTTACAGAATTTCACTAAACTTAACAATAAATGTTTAGAAGCCTCTTTCAAGGTTTGTTACCCAATAGCAAAAAACCAGAAAGCCACATACCATTGGTGAAACAACCTGTTATTCCTGCCGCAGTAAAAATGGCTGAAGTAATACACACAAACAATATGGTGAGGAACTAAAATGCATTCTTTTGCCAGCAAATACTGTTGTAACACACAGAGAAAAAACTGCTGAAGATTTGAAGAAACAAGAATTAGAACAAGTTACACAATGTGGCATGTTTGCTATACAACTGATTGAAAGTACAGATTATTTTAACGTCTCAGTTTACGCTATTTGCTAGATTCTGTTTCAATAATGAAATACATGAACTACTACTTTTTTTTTTGAGTCACTGAAGGAAAGATGTACGAGAGAAGATATATTCTCAACAATAAATGACTTTAATAAAAACAATGTTTTATGGAAAAAATTGTGTAAGTGTAACCACTGACAGAGCAGCTGCTTTGACTAGAATAAAAAATGGATTATGTGGTAAGGTTACAGATAAGATAATACCACAGGTAAGATAGTACCACACATGAAATTTATTCACTGTATTCTTCATAGGAAAGTTATTGGAGTAAACAAATTGGGGCCAGAAGTGCAGAAAGTGCTACAGCATGTCATGGTTAATTTTACAAAAACGAGACCTTTTAGTAGTACAATTGTCACAATACTTTGTAATGAGATGGAGAGTGGCCATGAAAATCTTTTGTGCCACACAGATGTCAGCTGGTTATCTTGTGGCAAAGTGCTTAAAAGAGTTGTCAAACTTAAAGATGTTACACATTTTTGTTTTACAAAAAAACAAGTGTTCGAAATTTGCTGACCTTTTCTGTGTGATCAGTGTTATGCTACCTAGAAGATAGTTTTGAAAAAAGAAACACAATCTGTCCACCTTCAAGGTAAAGGTGATGTTTTAAGAATTAGTGAGAAAGTAACTGTTTTTCAAAAGAAACTCATGCTGTCAAGAGAGCACTTTGAAAACAGATATTTGGACAACATTTTCAACAACAAAATCACATAAAGCATGTCACCTATAAAAACTCTCTTATCTGTACACTTGAACTTGGAAACAGAATTTTCTACCCTGTTCAAAATCTTCCAAGCAAATAGTTTCAGTGGGTTTTTAACCCCTTGATTAGAAATATAAAAAAGCAACCCCTTCCAACTGGTTTGTGAGAACAACTGATTCACATCAGGGAAGGTGGAAATTTACTAGGCAAACTTCAACAAAAACCTTTGCATAATAGGTGGATGGGATTCAAAAAATTAGTATTATGATTTAGTAAGTGTGGCCAAAGATGCACTTCTTCCATTTTGCTCTATGTATCTGTGAGGTATCTTTTTCAGCTATCACAGCCATTAAAATCAAGTATTAAAAATAAACTGAACTTAGAACCAGACCTTTCAATAACTGCATCACAAAGTGTTAAATCAAGATTTTAAAAAATAATGAAGCATATTCAATCACATTGCTCTTACTAAAAATGTCATTTACATTATAACAATTTTATTTTGTTAATAATTTTTATTAATGGCATTTACTAACTTTTTCACTCCCATAAAAATATTAGTTAATAAAAAATGATTATATTAAAATAAATATAATAAAATAATAACGTTATTTTAAAATATTGTTTATTTCATCTTTAGCTCATCCTTTCTTAATTTCTGTTTTTTGTGTATGTTTTATAATGTGCATAATAGTACAGTGGTACAAGTATATAATTTATAAATAAAAAACATACATTGGGGGTGCATGCTCAAAAACTTTTTTGCTGATGGGGTGAACGATCAAAAGGTTTGGAGACCACTGCACTAAGCAATCACACAATCAATGTGATTCACTCAATCTGACTGCACCTTAAAGCAAGTTCATCATTCATTTAAAGTAAAGGAAAAACATAAAATTCCATTTCACAGAATATTCAGCACTGTATACTGGACTGCAAATATATTAAGATTCAAGAGAGAAGCTAGAAACTCTAAATAAAGCTTGAGTTACGTGAAGGCATCCAAAAGATTTTTGTGGATTTAGTAAATTATTCTTCATGCATATTGCAAAATTTAGGACACCAAAAATCCCACTAAAAATCTGGGCAGCTTAGTTATTCAGATAAATCCTCACACCAGCAGGTGGTCAAAAAATCCAAAGCATGCTTCATTTTCAAGGAGGCACAGCTTAATGTCAAGAATTTTTAAGTATGGGCTAACTGTGCCCTTTTGTATAAACATTCCAATTAGTTAGGCCTGTTAAATGAAAGGCATGGCAGATTGCTCCAAAAAGTTTCTAAGGCACTATTTAATGCCAAACTTGCAAACATTTAGCAAGACAAACTCCAGGAGCAAATACAGCTGAAGCTGTAAAAGTGGAGCTGCAAGAGACAGCAAAATCCCCTGAGTTACTCTGCTGTATTATTTGAATTGAAATCATCAGTTAATTATGAAAGCAATTACACCACAGACCTACTTGCTTGAATTGAACTACAGTTTACAGTAAGTCACATTAGAGTTATAATCCCACCTTTACAAACAGCTTCCATTAAAAACTGAACAAAATCCAAAACTGTATTTATTTTCTAATAAAGAAAAATAGCTATGAATATAAACCTTTATAGATTGGGGAAGAAGAGAGACATAGGTCTTTAAAAATTAATTACTTGGTTATTGAAGTCAGTGGAAATAGTTTTCATGTTCATTGAATATTTTAAGCATTAAAAAACATTTTAGAAACTTAAAATTTTTGCCTTCTCTATGAAATTTCCATTCTGGTCAATCAAGATGTTTTAATTATGTTAAATTAAAATAATTTAATACTATTACAATTTATGTTGTTTTGTAGTTTGGTTTCTTCTCTCCCACATACCAAAAAGACTATGAGGTGCAGAGAGTTAAAAAAAAAAACAGTAAAAATTTGAAAGGGTGGTTTTAAGTGCCTTTCATTGCCCATTTTCACCTCTGATCCTTTTTTTTCTTTTAAAAAAAATTTAAAAAGTTATCCTTGCAAAAACCACGTAATACCCAGCTTCTAAACTTAATTACTACAATTATTATGAAATACAGTCTTGCAATGTCCCTACAGCATGTTTTATACTAGACAGAATAAAATAGTGTAAGGCTCTAACAACGTATTTTAAGTGAATTGTTGTTCCAGAATTTCCTTGCATCCCTGACAGAACAGTACCTCATCTATACACATTTTTCAGAAACTTCTGAACAACTTTTTAAACTGCTTTAAAAACATCAAATGAACAGAGTTAGGTCCTCCATGTAAAAATTATATTGGATATCATCTTATTTTGCATAATTGCCTTTTTTATTCAACTCTCTTTAGATTTGATTTCAGTAATCACTACCCACCCCCACTTTCTATTTCCAGCTCCAGTAATCTGGTAGAAATCTCACATGCAAGAACCTAGAATCATTATTTAGCATACACAGTCAAATCTCAAGAGCAATTGCAAAGTATTAATAATAGCAAAAGTATAAAAACCCAGCTCTTGAATACCAGGCTATTCAATGATTTGGAGACCTCCACAGTGAGAATTTTTATTGTATAGATTTTCAGGGGCACCTACTGGTATTTTGTACTCCTAGAGCTATGGTGAGTTTGTGACTTCTGCTTCTCTAAGTGTTTACCTACCCTATACAGGAATCAATCTCAACATCCTCCCAAAAGAAAATGATCTTCTGTTACTTTCATGAATTATAAAGTATAGAACTAATTTAAGGTCTATCAATATCAAACACTTCTGGTATCAAACTACACACACAAATCCCTTAACTATAAACACAGGTCCCTTAACTCAAGAAAGTCCTTAGCTGAGCCTTTGATTGCTTGGTGTTTGAGGAAAATAAAATTATATTTATCCTAGATTTTTTTTGCTTATTTCTGATAGTTCTAAAGCCAAATCTAGGAAATCTTAATGCACATTAATCCCATTGCAAATAGAGAGGATACTTTCTTGACTAAAAATTATTCCTGAATGAAATTTGATTAAATAGCACCCAGGGATCAGAAATGTGTTGAAGCAAATTCCTCTTTACCAGAATTTGTATTTACACATACTTGTTTGCAATATTTGCCAAAATCTAATTTGAAGCACCCGCAAACACTTAACTTTTCCCAACAGCTGGAAAAAAGTTTGATACAAACAGGCAGTCTGAGAAATATGGTTTTTCTTCAGTTGAAGTTTTAAGGTGAAATCTTAGGACCATTAGAAAAAATGTTAGCAGAAGTTTTAACAGCAAGTTCTTTTAACATCCTAAGTACCAAGTCTCTCGCTCCAAATGCTAAAGCTTGCATTAGGTTCTAGGTTCATGGATATTTAAGTGAATACATCAAAAACAGAATAGGGTGTGAAGTGGGAGGGTTATGATTATGTTTAAGACTACCCAGCTTTACACACATTACTGAGACATGGATTTTAGCAGAAACAAGTGCAAGAACTGTACAAATCATTTCTTTTTCAGCTTAAAGTAAAAAATGAAACAAAGACTATGAAAAATTCATTTCAAGCTAACTGACCTGAAAAAAGTCTATTTTCAGTGAGATGAAAAGTTTTCATTCAGGTCACCTTACTTTTTGTATTTGAGCAGCCGGTTATCTGTAACTGAATTTAGTTCAATTTCTAATTAGTGTCTTCAAATAAGCAGCCAAATGTTTTATTTTATTTTGAGAAGTTTGAATCAAAAGCGCAGACCTAACAGAAACTTATTCTTTGAGGGCGATAGGGGAGTGGACTCTTTCTGGTTTTGCTTTTCCGAACAGTAAATCTTCACCCAGTTCCAATTGAATTAACGAATATTTATCATTGACATAACACTGCATCTTTGTGCACTCAGCCCAACCAAGTGCTTCTCTTGCAGAAATCAGATCTCTTTATCACATTTCAATTTGTGTAACCAAAAACTTATCACAATCGTATCTGAAAAGTCACACTCAAAAAGCTACCTTGTAGTTATCTACAAAACAGGACTGACAAAAATTCGGTAATTACCTGAAAATAAATATGCTCTATTTAAAAAAAAAAGCTTTCAGAATAAGAAAAAGTGATCTGAATTTTGTAACAGCTGTCATCAGCTAAAAGACTTCAGTACCAATTGGTCACTTCAATGTGCTCTTACTAGCATGCAGCATGTAGAAATATAATAAGCAAGCAATAAAGATACTTGAGAGAAACTCTCCTGATTCCAGCTGGATCAAAATAATAAGCAGGCAGCAACTTAAAATAAGCTATAAACTTTTCCAATAATAGAAATAAGCACATACAAAAGAAAAAGATTATCCAGTCTTGATCAACTAACACAATACAGACTCCTGTTTGCACTACATCCTAATTAGTATTGTTATTACAAATTTTATTTTGAGAATTTATCTTTAAAAGAGATGAAGAATCTTTAGATTTAAGATCCTTCATTTTCCTCAACACTTGGCCATGGAATTCATATCAGAATCCTCTCAGAGTTTGTTGGGGAAGAAATCCAGCGTAAACCGAATTCCAAACAGTAAAACAAAACCCTTCTTTCCTTTGCCCCCCCAAAAAAGGAATGAATCTGTAAAATGTTTCTTTTTTTTTCCTAATATCTGCATTTCTAGAACTAATTACTGTTCACAGACACATCGTAATCGGCTTGTTCAGACTTATTAATGATGTCATGACTAATTACAATGCTTAATAGGCCATCTCAGGTAGAATTCCAAGAATACATCCACAAAATTATGTTTAATGTGTGAAAGGGGAAATGTTAATGGAGAGATGAAGACAAACCATGTATCAAAAATCAAGAATGAAGACAGGTAATTCAAAAAAAAGAAATATGTATCTGAAGAGAGAACAGATGTTGCCAGCTGACTCCTGACTCATATGGCAAAGCTGCCCTTTCATTAGTAATTACAACCCTTTCGTTTATCAGATGCTTATTCAGATGAAGAACTGGATTTGTGCTTTTTGTATGTTTTTTAAAAAATCCAGTCATCATTCAGACGGTCAAAAGTGGCTGCCTAGTTCAAATGAATCCATTTGGATCCACTTTTAAAGACCACAGAGAACATTTTTTTTTCACCATTTTTTTCACCCAAGTTAATGGAAAAGAAGCTGTCGTGGTTTAACCCCTGCCAGCAACTAAGCATCACGCAGCCACTCACTCACTTCCCCCCCCACCCAGTGGGATGGGGGAGAAAATCGGGAAAAGAAGTAAAACTCGTGGGTTGAGATAAGAACGGTTTAATAGAACAGAAAAGAAGAAACTAATAATGATAATGATAACACTAATAAAATTACAACAGCAATAATAAAAGGATTGGAATGTACAAATGATGCACAATGCAATTGCTCACCACCCGCCGATCGACACCCAGTTAGTCCCCGAGTGGCGATCACCTGCCCCCACTCCCCCCAGTTTATATACTAGATGTGACATCCCATGGTATGGAATACCCCTTTGGCCAGTTTGGGTCAGCTGCCCTGGCTGTGTCCCCTGCCAACTTCTTGTGCCCCTCCAGCTTTCTTGCTGGCTGGGCATGAGAAGCTGAAAAATCCTTGACTTTAGTCTAAACACTACTTAGCAACAACTGAAAACATCAGTGTTATCAACATTCTTCCCATACTGAACTCAAAACATAGCACCGTACCAGCTACTAGGAAGATAATTAACTCTATCCCAGCTGAAACCAGGACAATTCTGCAGGAAATTCTGTGGAAAGTTTCTCAGATTAGTAGACATACACACTGACCCCAGAACAGCCCTCTTTCAGGAACTTATGGGAGAAGCCTCATTTAAAACTTGTGTATTCCCTCATTTAGAATATGAACTTCAGTATTTCATATGGCAGACAACTGCTCAGTGAGATTATTGCTTGTTGCCTTGTGTCTGTCTCTCACTTTGTCTTTAGCCTGAGATTAAGTAAACCAGGCAAATCAGCATATTCTGAGAGCATGTGCATTTCTTCATGTATGCACGTCTGTTCACCAGTGCTCCTGACATCTCTGAATGTATCATAGTGGTTACATTCTTAGAAGGTTTACTAAACGCTGCAATATGAACCCAACTCATGTTATACATCAGAGAATGGATTATGAACATCCCAACCATAAGAAAAACTTTAATCAGCATTTGCTGATTTGCCTTTTTAGATAAGAGAGTCCAACCATGAATTGGAAACCAAGTCTTATTACTCCCACTGCTTTCATAATTAATTGCTTGTGAAAAAGTTAATAAGGTTTACTTTTTGAATGTAGCACAGAAATGTCAGAACACTAATATAGTCTAAGAAATGGAAAATGCATTTTACAAACAATTCTGCTGGTGATTTAGCCATAGTGTTTATTGTTAGCACATTTAAACTTCCTTTACTAGAAATGGCAAATTAGAAACTATTCATGTCCAAGGTGGTTTTTAATCATTAAAAAACCCAACATAGTT
This sequence comes from Aquila chrysaetos chrysaetos, assembly GCF_900496995.4. NCBI lineage: Eukaryota > Metazoa > Chordata > Aves > Accipitriformes > Accipitridae > Aquila > Aquila chrysaetos. The sequence goes on from NC_044012.1 coordinate 14,689,843, forward strand.
TAAAAGGAATCACTAAACCTTTGGATAAGTAATAGAAATAAGCAAAGCTCAAATAATCCATGGGTCTTTAATGAGAGAATTCAGAGCATCAAGGAAAAAATAAACAATCAAAAGAGCCAAGAAAGATAGTCAACTTTCGCTCTAATTTTCTTTTTCTAAATTTTTAATTGGAAGCCACTTTTCCATATTGAACATTCAGTATTCAAACATTACTTTCAAAAATATCTGTAATTTCAATGAGGAAAGCTACAGTTCTGGTCAAAACCATTTAAGATATCCAAAGGAGAGAAAGTGACTTAACGAATGCAACAAAAATTTTTAAAATAAAGTTTCATGAAATCTCGGCCTTCTCCCATTTCCAATTTATGCACCATAGACTGAAGATGACAATCAGTATGCAGTTTGATATAAGCAGCCTCATTAATTTACCATTAATTTTCTTTTTCAGTAATCATGAATTAAAATAATCTTTCTGATTAAGAGAATCTCCTTGTACATCATCTACAGTTTTTTATACTGTACAATTTCAGTGGTAAGACTGCACAGTGCTGTCCAATGATGTAGGACCCAGAACTACCAAACCATTCTTGCATGACGTCTCTCAATATACCACTCAAATTACATATTCTCAATAAATCATTTTTATGCTACCTGCAGTTTTAGAGTCAGACATCTTAATACACAGGAGCTTTAAAAAGTTACCTACTTCTGAAATGCTACCATTTTGTGAGGTGTCTCATGTCATCCTATGGTTTGATCAACTTCACACCAGCTTTAGCACGAACTGAATAAGGCTTTACATCTAATTGTACTCATGTTCTCTGAGTACATGATAGGATTTTATTTTTAGTTTTAGAATGCTTGAAACATAAAAATTATTTGATAGCTTCAGCCTTCAAGTTTAGTCAAACTACACTTAAATGTAAACAAAACTCTCGGGTTTAGATTTTACTGGAACTCACTCTCTTTCATCAGAAAAGCTAAAACTAAGGCAATGCTGCTGTTTGACTACAGGACCAGTTTACATATAAATAGTCTTGACAGCTTCTAGCAGAGGTGACATTGCCACAAGAACTGTGTCATGCTCTTCACATTGTACCTGCACAATTTTCTTGGCATATGATCACTTCACAGCAGCAGTGTGAGAAATCTGAGAGCACTTTGGTTTAAATCTGCTGTTTCTGCCATTGGCTTCTACATCAGGATGGTTCATTTCTTCCTATGCACACTAACACAGCTGTATTTTATATGCAATGTAAGCAACAATTGTGATGAATGTAAGAAAAAAAAGAAGATTTTACCATTATTTATTTGAATTTTGAAAGAAACTAACTCAAATAGAAAGCAATTTTAATTGCAACAGAACCTGCCCTGTTTCATCATTAAGTCTTAATTTTATATTATTTTTATTTTCCATGTTTGCAGAGTACATTTATTCATTAAAGCAAAAAGTGTGCAAACTGAAGATAATATTCTTGTCCCTCCATCTCATTTGATTTCTTTTTAGAACAGGAGGCAAATGCTATCACAAAAACAGTTCTTATCATAGCTGATTAGTGTTGAAATGAGTTAAAGATGGGTCAATGGGTCTAAACAGTACAAATAAAAGCAGACTCAATCTTCAACATTTTAACCTGCTTAATTCTGCAAATAGCCACAAATAAATTACTTGATAGCGCTATTTACCAAAAACATAGAACTTTACCAAATCTACCCCTCCCCACCGTCACAGCTCCATTCAAGGATATACATATGTTTATTATTAATTTTTCTATATCCAAAGCATGTTTTAGACATGGATTGACTAATCTGAGCTGATTGAAAATCAAGCATGTGAAAACAGACATTAAGTGCAGCACAAAACAGTAGCACAGGCTGATACAAGTTGTAATAAACCAAAGAAGGTAAAATTACAAGTTTTCAAAAATAGGCATTGTATCAATCCCTTAAGACAAAATTTTGTTTAAAGTATACTCTAAAATACATCTGGAATATTCTGTCAATAATACTTTGGGTTTACTTCTGTATATGCCATGACCTAGAAACTCTTTTAAACCTAATAAGTGCACTTGTAGCCACCTATAATGTTCTCAAAAATAAGCTACACCATATATAATTCTTTGCAGCAGAGGAGTAATAGTAATTTTTGTTGCTTTATTTGTTGGTACTGTGGCATTTTGATTAATGCAAATTGCCCCATAGCTGAAGTATATTGATAGAAATGTTTCTTAATGACTTAATGCTCTTGTAACAGTGCATGTTCAATAATACTTAATTCTCATCTTTCATAAACTCCCAGGGATTATAAAGGGATTAGTGGAAGATTCATTTAGGCATCCTGAGTCTCTTTAATGAGAAGGAAAAAACACCAAAAATACAAAAAAATACAGCAGCCTTTCTTTAAGCCCCCTGTATTTAATATCTGTTTAAAGACAACCAGTTATAAACACATCATGCCTGGTCTTCTTCACTTTAAGGGATTAATATAATACAATGTAACAACTGACAAAATTTTAGATTACCATCTCTGTAGCCACTGTTGGCAAAAGTGGTATTTTTTGCTTAGGAACCAAAATCGCTATTTATAAAACCTCAAATGAGAAAGTTCATGTTCTAACAGCAAATCCATACTCACAGATATATGGCAAGGACACTGAAGATGAGCATTTAGATCTTACAGTAGCATAAATGTTAATTAACATTTTGATCAGTTCAGGACTACAAAGATACTTAGAACTTCCAGTTCCAAAAGATTCTCTAGTAATAGTGGTATAAATCCAAACAATTTATTAGTTGTATGCAGTAAAACTGGATTCACACCCATTTAAGAAACCAAAACATAGGCTAGATTTGAACAGAAATATCAAGGAAATTAATTTAAATACATGGAGTCACACTTACAAGGACTTCCTCTCTCATTTAGTTTCTTCAACATTTTTTTTTAATCAGGGGTTTGTGTGGCCAGTTCTTCTCTCCACTTGGTTCACTTATTTATTCTAGAACAAAATAAAATGAGAGACACTATATCAAGGGGTTAAACAGTACATGAAGAATAAAACAAACCAAAACATAAATAACAGAAGGTGGATACTGAAAACTACAGCTGAATAGAGAGTAGTATATTTGTTATAACCCTTTTTAACACATGGTAAGTTGCTTAAACTTACCAACCAGAGAAGAATTAAGCAATGACAGTGTTACTCAGTGTATGTTGTGTATTTTCAAAATGAGCATGAAGAATCTCATATGGCATAGACTGTCAGCCCTGACACTCATTTGTTTGCTTAAGTGCAGTCAGTTCACTCATGCAATAGCACTGCCTTGGAAAAGCAGCACAGTAGATCGCTACTTATTCCAAAATGTAGTCTTATAGACAAATCCTTTGGAAGAGGAATGATCTCTTCCCTCGGGTCCTGAAAAGTACTCTTCACTGTACAAGTGATTCTTCTCTAAACATGGAGAGTTCCGTGTCCCCCTGCTGGGGGCTGAGTTAAGCCTGCACATGTAGCATGAACTTCCCAACATCCACCAGCATAGTACCAGTCTCACAGGACCCCTTCCAGCACCCTAATCAATTCTTCTCTCAGCTTCCAAAGAGAAGCTATTCTAAAAAGAAACTAACACACTTCTCCCTCAAAAATCCAGATAAAAACTCCCATTCCACTTTAAAATTGTCTCCAGGGTACATTTAGTTTTCCCACCTTCTGAAACATAACACATTCTTCAGTGGACAATTAACAGAATTCACATATTCACCCCTATCCATAAGCATGATCACGATGCCCAGATATCTTCTGAGTTTTCCATTAAAAATTAAAAAAATCCTGCTAGTAGATTACACCTCAGCTGAAAAAGTTAAAATAATACTTTTATATTGATACTGAAGGGTAAGTGTCCATAGGAACAGCTACAACATAAATTAGGGCCTATGAATAGGTGCATTGTACTTTCAGAAGACTTTATAAGTATCTCTTGACTTTTTCATTGTTTGAATAAATGACTACAAGACAAGGACTTTTGAGAGGTTGCTGATTAAAGTGCCCTTTATTGTTAAAAGCATAATTAAGTAATACTTGAATTTATAAATCTCTTCAGGGAGTCCACACTCCTAAAGAAATTAGAAAATGGCACAGCCAGAAAGTCATCTAGTTAATAATACCTTTTAATTATCACAGCTAGCCTGTGTGGCATTCACATTTGCAAGGTTTCTTTTTCTTTAAAGAAATTAAAGTGCAGATCAAGTCACAAAACTCTCCTCTAATGCATTGTCCAAAGTCTATTAAACAAAATATAATTTAGAAACAGCATGGAGTTATAAATAGCCTGCTGTTTGGAATAGCCTGTCAGTCTGTTCCCAATTATATATGTTTAGCTAACAGCTCTCTAATTAGCACTCACTTCTGACTACACAGCTCCTAAAATGTTTACATTGGAAGTCACAAATTACTGTCTAATTATGTTGGCTACATTATTTTGCATAAAACATAAATAAAATATCTGCCCATGCTATATAAACAAAATGTGCTGTCATCACTGCATGACTGTAAGATATACCACTGATATTCCAAGCCTTAGAGAAAAGAGCTTTTAATTAAAACACTTTAAAAGCACAATAGCAACTTTACTGCATCAAGTAAGATCACATTTATTAAGAGAGTGCATCACTTCTGAAATGTATTTTACTTGGAAAACCAAAGTAGAGTGAACAACTTCCTTAAATCTGCTGAACTTCTTTCAAATGTGCATGTTGTCATATTTCCATCTATAGTCCTTGGGAATTTTGCATGAAGGATTGCTGCTCAGCAGTGAGAGGTGAGACGGAGATGAAAAATGAGGTGAAGGCTAGCAAACAAGCAGGACAGAGGTAGAGTGAGACACATCAGGGTTGTGGGCTAAGTGATTTAGAACCCAGAAAAACCAACATTCTTGTAAAGAGCCCTTTCAAGTTGTCCTAGTTTCAGCTGGGATAGAGTTAACTGTCTTCCTAGTAGCTGGTACAGTGCTATGTTTTGAGTTCAGTATGTGAAGAAGTATGTATATTATCTCAACCCGTGGGTTTTGCTTCTTTTTCCCGATTTTCTCCCCCATCCCGCTTGGGAGCGGGGGTGGGGGGGGAAGTGAGTGGCTGCGTGGTGCTTAGTTGCTGGCTGGGGTTAAACCACGACACAAGTCACTGAAACTTGAAACAAAACTGAAGACAGCCTAACTTGTATCAGATGCTGCAACTTCTCCATTCCTGCGGCTAAACGAGAGCCAATAGATAACTGAATTTTCTTTTCCCTCAACTATAGGTTAAACTCCTAAATCAGAACTGTGGATCAAAAACAAAATTAAATGATCACTGTAAGCCTCCTCTCTTTCAGAAAAGAAGTGGCCAACATCTAAATTAGCGGGATACTTGAAAGAAACAAGCAGTTTTCTCCTTCATACCTGAGCTACTGTAACCTATGCATTAAATATTTTTCTTCCTGAATTATCATGAAGTGGCCTCCAAATTGTCAAATGAAAAGTACCAGCCTCTCTGTGTAATTGTTATATTGGACTAGGATAAAAAACCCCAAATTTTATCTTTAGTTATGCTGCTAATATCCTACACACATAAGTGAAAAGTTGAAATTCACACTAAGGTAACTGAGACCACCTCACTGAATTCAGTACTTGATTTTACACAAAAAAATAACTTCTGATGTAGTCATAATCTTGAATGCCAGAATGGTAATCCAGTTTACAATTCTTTAAAATTTGGTCCACTTCTCATCACAGACTTTTTTCTCATTTCATCCACACTTTACACATTCAATATTATTTTGGCTTACTTTGTAATTCCCATTTACTAGAATTGGACTTTGTGACATTTTTAGACTTCGTATGACCCTTCCTACCATAGCGGCAGATAACTCAACAAGGTATCACATTCATGCAAAGAAGCAGCAACCTAATGTCCAATGAGCACCTCTTATGACCTCTCAACTGTAAGGCAACAACTGAATACTCAATAACTTTATAAAGGATTCCAGAATACATCAGAGAACAAGTCATGTTACCTGCAGAACAAAGAATTCCATACACTCCTAATAAATATTCTTGTAAATAGAAATTAGAGTTCTCTCCTAATTTTTGACATCACATGAAGTTGTAAATGGAAAAAAAGTAAATAATATTACTTGACATTCAATCTTATTTGCACACTATTTGTGTAAAGAAAAATAAAAGAGAAAAAAGGGGTTTTTTCTACTTAGTAAACAATAACCAAAGATGGTTAACAGTGATTTTGAATCAACATTTAAAGAATAATCTTTCAGGATAGTGTGTCCTTTGGTCTTCAGTGATACATTATCTGTTCCATAAATTCCAACTTCACAATTTTTGGTCATATGGGTATGTAGTGAGAAATCCAGCATATTTTATGGGCTTTTTTGGAGCCAACAATGAGGTCACCTTCACTAAACACTATAAAATCCTAAATGGGAAATTGTTGATTAATACTACAGATATGAACTGATTTCTGATGACTAAGCATATAGCAATTGTGCCTTCCCTTGCAGAAGTTTGGGGGGGATGAACAAAAAAACGTGAGACCTCCTATCCTCTTATCAGGATCCAAAAAAAAAAGTGAGAATTAGAAATTTTTTTTTTTTTTTTTCCATGAGGATAAAAACCACAAGAATATATTGCCAACTTATGGCACCATCACTGAAGCCATTTAAGATAAGGCATGGTGTGATTACCACCATGTTGTATTCCACTTGATGGATGGATTTGGATTACAGTAGCTGAAAGGTCAAATCTGCAGTTACAATTCATATGGCAAGCAGAAATTCTTCTTAAGAAAGGCATACAATGTGAAAAGAAGTGAGTAAAAACAGCTGAACAATAATTATTTCAAAACCAATATATCTGAATGAATTTTCAGTCTTTGGAAAAGAGCTGTGTATTTCTTTTTAAGCTTTCAATTTTGTTACTTGAGATGCATAAACATTCTTTACAGTCAGATCTGACACCACTGCTTGTTAACACTTCCTAGAGTAAGATGCTTCTTCAGACAATTTCAGTGATAGAACCTGTCATGGTTTAACCCCAGCCAGCAACTAAGCACCACGCAGCTGCTCACTCACTTCCCCCCCACCCAGTGGGATGGGGGAGAGAATGGGGAAAAAAAAAAAGTAAAACTCGTGGGTTAAGATAAGAACAGTTTAATAGAACAGAAAAGAAGAAACTAATAATGGTAATAATAACAATAATAAAATGACAATAGTAATAATAAAAGGATCAGAATATACAAGTGATGCACAATGCAACTGCTCACCACCCGCCGACCAATGCCCAGTTAGTTCCCGAGCAGCAATCCCCCCCAGGCCAACTGCCCCCAGTTTATATACTGGGCATGACATCACATGGTATAGAATACCCCTTTGGCCAGTTTGGGTCAGCTGCCCTGGCTGTGTCCCCTGCCAACTTCTTGTGCCCCTCCAGCCTTCTTGCTGGCTGGGCACGAGAAGCTGAAAAATCCTTGACTTTAGACTAAACACTACTTAGCAACAACTGAAAACATCAGTGTTATCAACATTCTTCTCATACTGAACCCAAAACATAACACTATACCAGCTACTAGAAAGAAAATTAACTCTATCCCAGCCAAAACCAGGACAGAACCCCAGTAATTTCAGTAAGAGATGCATTACAGAAACATGAAAATCCCATCTCATGTCCTTAGGGGCTGACACCGAAAAGTTAGAAAGCCAGCCAGGTTTGTTGTGCATTTTCTCTAATAATAGTTGACCTCTGCTTGTGAATTATTTTCTCTTTAGAAAAACAAGACAAACACAACATAGCAGTTCCCATTCCTCCAGAGCTCTAAACTATTCTTTTACATATCCTCACATCTCAATACCTTAATTGTTAATTTGTTCCCCCAGCTGACTTGGTTGGTGAGCTCTCCTCACCAGTGCAAACCTACTTACCAGGCTGCAATTTTCAACTTATAGATGATCCTTCATGATATTAAAAATCTACTCCCTAAACACTTCCTTATCACTCAGAAAATTAGCTGTCACACATAATTACATTGATTTAGCTTAACATTCAGAAAAAATGTGCACATTATTAACAGTGAAAGCAAACATATGGTGCAGGTGACCTAGCTTCTGTCTAAGAATGCACATAGTACATTCAGCATTTGATAGGAATGACCTCTACATACAGTTAATTGGCCGACTCAACTACAGTGAGAGACAGAACATTTCCACTGATGGTAAATTTATTATGGAAAAAAAAGAAGTCCCCACACTTTATTTTCCTGTCTTCCAAAGGAGAGAGATTTAGGCAGGTACACAGGAAATTACATGTTCCTGCCATCTCCATCTTTTCCACAAAAAGCCACTACGTTATATTTAGGAGTCGGAGATGCCCATATGAATGCCATCTTTGATATTCAACTTCTAAAACATCCTATGGTCAACCTGTCAGACCAATGTTTCCCTACTACATAGAGTTTTCTGCTCTTCAGAGTTCAACTAGAGTGTGAAGTCCTGTGACTTACCTTATACAGGATGACCACAGCAGTTCCCTTTCATTGTTTTTATTTCTGAATTATTCTGTTTGCTTTATTGATCATTTTCTCCGATTCTTTTCTTAATTCTTGGATAGGATAACACAAGTCCTTGATCAGAAATCACTTCTGCTCTGAGATATTTCCTACTAGAAAATCTGTCAATTCCAACTTCAAAATAAAGGGATTATTTTTACCTATTCTCCCTTTACCCCTCATCAGTCCAAGGCAGTGGGGGGTGGGAGTGGAATGGACACGACAAAAACAAAAAAACACCAAACACAAAACCCCCCCCCCCCCCAAAAAAAAAAACCACCCACATGTTTACAAAGCCACAGAATTTATATTAGATATTAAAAACCTAAAAAATAAAGATACATTGTAACTAATACAGCAGTAAATTTAAACAACATTAATCCTCTTTAAAAAGAATATTGCTGTAGCCATTTTAGAGAACCTTAAATTCCATGAGCAAATCAGAGTGATACAAAAATAGAACACAGAAATTTCAGACTCAGACCTATTAATCCAGGGCACTATCCAACCACCAACGGAAAAAGAAAAAAATGCACTTCCACTTCTTGTTCAACCGTTTCTTAATTACTTTGTGCATGTCACAGAAATCCCATTAGTTGTATCATGCCTCACCTGAAACTCAAAATGCCCAATTGCTCAGTTCAAAGACCACTCAAGATGCTGTGTGAGCTTAGCAGCAAAGGATTTCCCTCAATAATCTATGAGATTAAAGCAAAAGACTATCTCCCTCAGCTACATAACTCAATTCTGTCTACAGAAGCTCAACATTTATTTGCCATACATTCACAAGGACTACTTAGTATCTGTTCAACAGATACTCAACTACAAAACCAGTACTTTCCAGAAACCCAGACTTTTAGTTTTTCTCTACCAAGATGATAAGTCCACGTCTTCATAACATAAATACATTATTAGCATTGCATTTCCTAAAATTGTACTGGAGCTGACAACACATTGGAACTTTAATCCCATGATCTGGCTCATTAATTTTTTTTATTTCCTTCCTGCTTTGCACTTGTGACTGTCAATTCTCCCTGCTCTTGTGACAGGCCTCAGTGACATACAGATGTGCCACATCAAGACAGTGTTAGAACAGCATAGTTATAAAATGAAATGTAAGCAGTTTCTCTGATGGTCCTTCATGAAGGGTGATTACATTTTCATTGAGGTGCATATCTGCAGGGAACAGCATAAAAGAATGATCCTTCTCACAGGCTTTGCACAAAACCTCCAGAGCGTCACAAACAAAGCTTTCAAAGCTGCAGATGTCCTTACACAGACATTCCCAGTGACTCCCTAAAAGATGGTATGGCTAATGCTGTTGCTTTTAAAAGCCTTTTTACCCACCATTATTTTTTCTATGATGAAAAGTTTTGTCAATAAGTGCAAGTGAAATTTGTAGGCTTATATGCAGTTACATTTTAATGAAGAGTCACTCCAATTTGCACTCGTTTATTTTTTTAATGGTAAATATTTTATTTTAGATTAACTGTGAATAATTTTTAATCTCCTTACTATCAATAGAATTCTGTACTTGAGGGAGGAAATTTACGCACTTCATCTGGTTAAAAATAAAACTTCATTTGGTTTATGGGTTATTAAATTTTACTTGAATCCAGAGCAATCACAGCTGAGTTCAAGAAATTGTTAATTCCCAGTGATAGAGGCCTGCAAGTTGATGGAAGAAGGAGAAATACATTCATATTTAGGAAAGCTTTATAGTTTCCTTGCCACCTAAAAGGTTCCCTTTCTCTAGCTATAGTGTCTGAGTGCCTTTTATCTTCTGATTGAAATCTGTTTCTTTGAATAAAACAACACACTTCACTGTTGCAACTAATGTGTGTAAGGCAAGGACAACTAGGAAGAATAGCCAGCTCCACACTATGGAGAAACCTCAGGGCTAATCTGAGTTGACTTGCTGAGTTAAAGAAGGTTTCTGCTTGTTTTTCTTGGCTCACTTTAACTTTATACTGCAACTCCAATTCACACATGGCTTCTTACACCACCAAAAGATAATTTGTTGAAGATCAACATGCTGCAAGGATTCTCAACACTCTTCTGTAACCTTTACCAGCATATAAAGGAAAATAGCATACTGCTACTTTGACACTTTCACTTCAACTAAAATTTTGCCTGCAAGGGTCAGAGATGCTGGACTTCTTCTGATCCTTGAACCGGTTTTATGCTTTGTCTCGTTAGAATACTATAATGCAATGTTTGTTTCCATGGCTCACTTGAATCAAAAAATAAGAAAAGGAAAAGCAAAATGAAGGAATATCATGCAAGTAAGGAGCTGCATTTGTACTGTCTAATGAGAACATCAGACTTGCAGTAGTTTGACACCACTAAGAATATTTTAGCTATCTACCATTAATTCATTTCAGCTACACTTACCTTTTTATTTCCTGCTTAAACTGGAAAATCTAAGTTATATTCTTGCTTTTCTTTTGCAACTTGAAGCAGTTGAAATCTCATTTCTAGATTAATCAACATCTCAGTGTGAAACAGTGAAGAGTCAGAGAAGCAAGCGTGGGTCACTGCACTGGAAACCAGTGTTTAACTCATGATCACAAAAAATGGACCCTAAGCATTTCCTTTTGTTATGGGCTGCACAGAAGTTTTTTTCTCAGCTCTTACTTTTAAATAAGATTTGTATTTCAGAAAAAAACATTTCATAAAAACCAATATTTTTTAAATACAGAACAAACTGCTAAAGGTTTTCATCAAAGCCTGCTGAGAAACATTCAGACAGGTTACAGGTCAAACCATTCCCACCCAATCTCATACACTGACAAAAAAAAATTTAGATTAAAATTAAGACTTCTGCAGTAATTTTGCCACAAATGGATTTTCTATAGATTCTCTATAACCCTGTCTGCAACTGTTACTAAAGAAAACCTAAATAGTGACTTTTTTGTGTTTATTAGCACATGGGTTTGCACTGTAACCTCTTAAGAAGCTAAGAGTAAACAAGTTTTACCTTCTCTTTGCTGAACAAAAAGAGCCACTTAACATGACACATTTAAATGTGGATGAACTTTCAGGTCATGTATATAGCCATATTTTGTTATACAAAGTAAATTAAGATACCTGTTTTGAAGTGAAAGTATCAGTTGGGACATACAAGTGAAGGGAAGACAGCACAGGAGGATTTAAACAGCAGGCCACAACTTCAACTCAACGTATCAAGGATTTGAACACACTCAAAGCAGGGCTTAACTTATGTTGTAACCCTGTAAGCAAGACAGACTTTGCTCTGAATAAGAACATAGGAAGGGTTACCAGATCACACAAAAGGCACATCTACGGTCCAGCACCACTTCTCAGCAGTAAGAACAGCATCAGCATATGATGCTTCCTCCAAATATTCTTCTAAAAAATTGCAACTCAGAGGATTCCTGAGCAGGAGACGATGTCCTTATACTTAGTTTTGAGAACAAACTTTCCCATCAGTTTATCCAATCACTTTCTGAAGCCATTTATCCACAGCTTCTAGGCACTTTCAGTAAACCAGGTTTTCTGAAAAAATCTCCTTTTCTTTTGAATATAATTCTGTCTGATGTCCTCCACCCCTTATGTTGAAAGGGACTGTCAAGGTGGCGTTATTACTTTCTCTGCCTGCAAAGTCCTACTCTTAGTAGTTTTTCTTTTCATATCCTTCTACTCAGATAAATTTCAGACTCTTTCCTAACCTATGAAACATAGGGCTGGGCAGACCTGCTAAATTCAGAAAAAAAAACCATTCATCTTTCAAATTGCAACAATGCAGGTATTCAAAACGCATGAGGTAGTGAACTGAGCAAAAGACTCCAAGAGTTCTGAACAAAGGTGTAACTTTGAAATCAGAGTGAGAGTGCAGGGGGCCAGTCACAACTCTTCTCTCACTGGTTCACTACTGGTAAAAGGGCTGTGGAAAAGGAAGGGTTAGCATTAGCCACCTTCCCTCAATCCCTAGAGGTTAACTAAGTCTCGTAGACAACAAACTTGAGTGGTTGTATTACAGTAAAGACCAAGTCTTCAGGTTTGGACAGAGCCTCATCACTGACAACCTGATACTCACTGGGGCTACAGCAATGCAAACATTAAACAGTACCTGCAGTTGAGCTACTGTTCCCTAGTCTCAAAGTATATAAATTGGGAAAAATCACCTTCACAAAAAAACTTGCTTAAAGAAGAGAAATTTTGCTTAAAAATAACAGTGTAAACATAGACACTAAATTAACAGTTATACATCATAAGTCATGTAAGAAAAAGAATGGTGCACTATGAAAGTAAGAGTTTGGAGATCTAGAATTAGATCCCTACTCCACTAAAACTTCCTGTATTTCCTCTGACACCTCACACTGCTTCATCTGTTACTTCAGAAATACGGAGTACTTCCCTCACAACATGTGGAAGAGGGAAAAGAAAGAAATTTCTGATGAAGTCTTCTGGAACTACAGTAATGGAACCCAGAATTCTCTAATAAAAATAATCACAGAAGCTGATGAAATATTTAAGACCATGGTAGGTTTCTATTTAACTTTTAGTCTGAAATCAAGTATTTTCTAGGATGTTTCAAGTCTCAGTATGGTTCTTCTGTTATGGTATAGCTAAAGTTTAGCTAAAGATAGCTTTCATTTTTTCAAAGAAAACAATTTCCTCTTTCTCCTAAGAGTTTGTTTCTTCAGTATTTCAGAAATCACTATCATCATTTGTCATTAGCTACACAGATAAAGGTAGGTATCTGCTTTGTCATGTTACAATTTGCAGATTGCCTTAAATCCTTGCATGGAAGTGTTTCATTTCACTGCTGTCATGTATTCCAAATGGTTCATCAGCTTCACTAGATGTCAAGGTTTTAATCTTTCTATGACTCATCTTGGATAATTCGTTTTAAGGTAACTCTGACTTCTGCATACCAAGCTCTGTGAGCCGCATGCATTCCTGTACAGAAAGCAGTTAAGCAAAAATCTCTCAGCCTCAGCTAATGCTTATGACGTACTGTGCAGGGAAGGTTGGCACAAAACACTCCCTCCAGGCACTTCATTCTGTTCTCTTTATCTTTATGGGATTTTTCCCCACTTCCTTGGTTAGTACTAAACCTTTGATGCAAGAGTGACTATTGTTCTGGCACATGTTCTGCAGAGACTTTAATTTGACAACAAAAGAGGTTCCTTTAAGGATTATCATCGATAAATCTAAACAAACAGCATGCTGTGTACTGAAAGGTCTGGATACTAGCAATCTTGTAATACACACCTCAGGTGAAAAATGCATGCAAACCAAGGTCTCTAGAGAGAGAAAATATCTTTTACTAGATCCCCGTGATACAGCTCTTCAGACATCACAATTTAAATATTTTTCTTTTTCATTACATCAGCCTTTGCTCCCTAGAAGATAATAGGATATCAGATAATTCCATATCAGACACAGTGATAAACCAGTTTATTTCCTGGAAATTTAAGCAGATTCAGATCACATTGCTCTATTCTATTGTAATCACTAAAACCCAAAGATTCCCAATAGCAAATCAATTTATATGACAACTACATAAGACAACTACATATGACTAGTAAGCCAACCTGTTGCAGCTTTCTGACACCAAGCTAGTTATGCTTAAAAGGTGAAACCATATTTCCAGATTGTCTTTTATGAAATGTTGTATATATTGTAAGCTCACAAAAACCTACCATATCCATCTCCTTTCCTTATTCTCATTCTTGTGATAGAAGGTATCTACCCATTTCACGCATTAAAAGAATCCTTTGAATCTGAATTTAACTAAATAGCACATCTTCCAAAACCACTGTAGGAACTTGTAATACTAGCAGCAAAAGCAGAAGCACTTTTTTCCCCATTTCAGAAGTACAGGATAACAATGCCACAGTTGTCAATCCTAAAGCATTAAATTCATATTTATATTCGTATATTTGAAGATTCTGGACATAATGAAGGTTTTGTACCATCAGGCCTCCGATAACATAACTATATGGTCTATATGGAGCTTAACAGTGTTGCAAGATATTCTTTCAACACAGTGGTGCATAAAGATATAAATATGCAGAAAGTGAGAAGTACATCACACACAAACATGAATCAACTTTTTTATTTTTACAAATTCAAACAATTTCCAGTCAATGACTTACAGAAGTTAAAAGAGCTAAAAAGAGTACGTATGTGCCCTCATCAGGCTCCTGTTGTGCTGTAAGACAGATGACCACAAACCCCTCTCCTGAAAGCACCCCTTAAATATAGTAAGGAGATACCTGCTTTATCTAATAGGATTCACTCATACTGCTAGGTGCTTCCAGGAGAGGGGTTCCTAGCTCTTCTTTTAACAGTTCCCATTTCAGGAAAGGAACCATGGAGCCCATCCTCTCATGTAAGAGTATGGAATGTAACCCCTGCCTTAGGCTTCTGAAGAACTGAAGCCCAAAACCATATAGCACCACCTATTTCAGACTTACAAAGTATTTGTTGCATATTTTATTTAAATTATTCAATGATTATTGTCCTCCACAGCTGAGGGACAACAAAACTACATGAACAGGCGTAGAGGACAATTGCACTTCTTTCATACGTGCATGCATCAGGTAAAACCCACAGTTTTTCTGAGGAGCACATGGAGTTTCCTTACCTGCTTCTCCAATCAAACACTACTTCCAAGTGAGAGAGGCTGTAAGACCCATAAGGGACAGGAAGAGGAAGAAGTGTAGCCAAGTCATGCTGGAGAAAAAGTAGCATGCATTCCACTTTCTTTTTGCTGATTTTGCGTCAACAGTCTGCTCCACCTCAAAGACAACTACCATCTCTTGCATAATCCGGAGTGGATGGTCTTCTTCCTCCTAACTAGAGAAACCCAAAAGTTTTGGCTTACTTCTTAGCTATAAAAGGTTAGATACAACCATGCACTGCTTTGTTACAAAGGATAACATAACTTGGGTCCCAGAGCATTAAGCCTGAATCACTATAAACAGGTTAATTAAACAAATCTCCATCACCACAATTGTAAGCAAGATGGATAGTGCAAATGCAATGACAAAGCTAAATTGGGCAAGGATAGGTAGACCAGCATTTGATGAAAAAAAAAAAAAAAAACAAAACCAAAAAACAACTAAGTATGGTATTCATTGTCTGTCTTCTTACCTTTCAAGTGCTAAATTTCATAGTCCTTTCCACTGCAAATAGTTCTGCTTGTTTCAACAGGCTAAATTCTTTTCCACATGTCCACTCATGGCAGACATAGTCAGCATTAAAGCTTCCTTCAAGCCTTTCCCACTCAATCTACACACAACTTTTGTGTATAAAGGCTTGATACTGGTTGAAGCACAGAAGTAAACTTCACAAAGAGACTAAATTTCAGTCACAGAGCTAAGAACAAGTGTTCAGTCATTTCCAGGTAAACCCACACAGACTTGCACCATGGAATATGCTTAGCATGATGTGTTAGCTACCAAGACATTGATCCCTCTCAGGATCCCCCACAAGTTTACATTTAGGAACTCCAAAAAGGGGCACATACTGAAACTATGATTAGTGCAAAGCTTATATACCCAACTACGTGAGTACACATTACATGCTTTCATCAGGAAATAACATTCTAAAAAGTACTCTCATTAGAGCTGCACACCTGTTGTCAACCTAAGCTAAATCTACATCTAACTTTCAAAATGAGGCAGTATCAGTTTCAAGTACCATATTCATTTATTTCATCTGTATTCACAGAAAAGCAGACATGCTAATCTTTTGTTTTAACTTACAGGACACAGACTATTTCCACATGCTAGTCAGGGCTGCCCAATACCCACAAACAATGACTGAACCAGGGAGCATCAAGTAATTTTCAAGACAAGCACATTCATCATTTGTGAAACTTCTAGCATGAAATCTCTTGGGTATGACCCAGGTCCTGCTAATCCTGCCCTCTGCACACAGACTGGATTGTGAATTCTATTGCAATATCTCATTTCAAATTAGGGGACAGTGAAATGCTCCACAGGAAGTCTCACAGACCATCAGTGAAAAAAAGTTTCCTCCTGCAAGCCAATTATTTTTAGTTAGTCTATTACCCAACACAGTCTTCAGTCTCAATACTCTTCTCAAGATATTAAAATTGGAATAAAATTGACAGTCTTTTCTCAGTACACCTACACTGGCTCTCAGTACACCTACACTGGGAAGGCTAGATCTGATTACAACACATTCCAGTGTCAGTTTAATCTGGTTAGCATGGGGAAAAAAGCAGCAGCAGCATGGGCTTTAACATGTACTATCCACCAGTGTTCCCCTCTTGAGACGTTAGGTGTATGCTCTGGTTGCTAACTCAAGCCATAGGAACACCGTATCTATAGACTCATGCTTTAGCCTGGCCCATGTTTTTACTGTAAGTAGACTGAAGAAGGCAATAGTATGCTGCTTTACAAATAATCAGGCAGCAGGAGTTAGGAGATCATCACTGTTCAGCCAGACATGTAGCATGCAAGTTCTACCAACAATACTGACAAAGTACATGTAAATAAATAAGTAATTAAATATAAATAAAAGATAGAGAGATGTAAAAAGAATTTGCTCAAGTCAGAATGTCACAATTCATTGTTCTTTCTGCTCTCCAGAGAGTGCAGAATTAAAGTATTTTAATCACCAAACAAAGCAGCAAAACGGAAAACTAAGCAGTTGCAAACATACAATTCACAGCTGCTCAAAAGTGTCACAAAGAGTTTTTTCCATTCCACCTGTCTTTTAAATAATTCTGCCCCGCGCTTTCACAGTGACCCTCCAGGAACACTCGTATTTTTAGCTGAAGTTTATTTCTGGTATATACTGGATCATGTCATCCACCCCCTATACACACACTTCTCTCAATTTTTCTTACTGTAAACATTTAAATGCTGTTTGAAATTTCTCACTCAGTGAAAGATACACCCCTTTTACTTGAAAGGAGTGAACTTTTTTTGGTAAGGTTTTTAATAAAAGCATTACAGAAACTGCAACAAAATATTTATGACATCTGTATTTCATACAAAAAGCAGCCATTAACAGTCTGAAACAAAAAAAAAAAAATCAAAGAATTTTTTAATAGAAACCATATTTCTGTTTTCTAACTCACTCCAATAACGACCAGCATTTGCCTACTACATACAAAATATATCCACTGTTATCTATAATCCTTCCATCACTTTTTGATCATTCTTTCTTGTTTTACAATGTTTATTATAAAACCTAACTCTGCCCATTGTTGCAGGCAGCCTAAGCCTGAGCAGCATTCCTCTGTCTTCATATCAGACACAAAAATCTCATTACACAATTAGAAGCGTATCTGTATCAAAAGGAATTGTTGGAGGAGGTAAGGAGGGGAAGCTATACTTTGCTTAGGAAGAGCAGCAGCTCAAATAGCTTGGATGGTATCTTCCTCTTGTGAACCAAAGACTCATTAGACTTACAGAACTTCTGTTTATTAAGAGGTATTAGTTCCTAATGCCTATTCCCTACCTGGAGTCATCCTAATCCTTTATTTTTGACCCCTGAATGTTTTATACCACAACCAATTACATTATTTCTTCATGAAGAGAAGATAATAACTTCAGGGAAAAAAACAGCAGGAGTGGACGAACTCTTACAATATAAAAAGCCAGTGTTGCATGCTGCAGGTGTACTTAGCAAAAAAGGAAGTGAAAACACAAACATTACGCAACACAGGGCTTTTCTTATCAAAACGCTTCCTAATATTATCTCTATGGCATTGGGGTAATTTAAAATTTTAAGTCATTTTTAGATTGCCCATTTAACAATTTTGAGAGAAAGGTCTACTTTACCATCCTTCATATTGGGAAAATTATACTCATACTCACATCCAAAAAGCCTACTAATACATCTACTGGAAAATGAAGATGAAAACTATTTCTTCATTTTGCTATATCTATTTCCTTTTGTCCTTTAAAGTAATGTAAGTACAAGTGTGTAATGTAAATGTAATGTAAGTGTGGGCCCCCTCTGGAAGGAAACAGGAGAGCTGGTTACCCAGGACATGGAGAAAGCTGAGGTGCTCAACGACTGTTTTGCCTCAGTCTTAACCTGCAAGTGCTCCAGCCACACCGCCCAAGTCACAGAAGGCAAAGGCAGGGACTGGGAGAATGAACCACCCACTGTAGGAGAACATCAGGTCTGAGACCATCTAAGGAACCTGAAGGTGCACAAGTCCATGGCACCTGATGAGATGCATGCATGGGTCCTGAGGGAACTGGTAGATGAAGTGGCTAAACCACTACCCACCATATTCAAGAAGTCGTGGCAGTCCAGGGAAGTTCCCACTGACTGGAAAAGGAGAAACATAACCCCCATTTTTAAGAAAGGAAAAAAGGAAGACCCAGGGAACTACAGGCCAGTCAGTCTCACCTCTATGCCTGGCAAGATCATGAAGCAGATCCTCCTGGAAACTATGCTAAGGCACATGGAAAATAAGGAGGTGATTGGTGACAGCCAACATGGCTTCACGAAGGGCAAATCACGCCTGACAAATTTGGTGGCCTTTTATGATACGTTACAGTATTGGTAGAGAAGGGAAGAGCAATGGACATCATCTACCTGGACTTGTGCAAAGCATTTGACACTGTCCTGCCTGACATCCTTGTCTCTAAATGGGAGAGACATGGATTTGACAGATGGACCACTCAGTGGATAAGGAATTGGCTGTATGGTCACACTCAAAGAGTTGCAGTCAACAGTTTGATATCCAAGTGGACATCAATGACAAGTGGCATTCCTCAGGGGTCGGTATTGGGACCAACACTGTTTAACATCTTTGTCGGCGGCATGGACAGCGGCATTGAGTGCACCCTCAGCAAGTTTGCTGATGACACCAAGCCTGTGTGGTGCGGTCGACATGCTGGAGGGAAGGGATGCCATCCAGAGGAACCTTGACAGGCTTGAGAGGTGGGCCCGGGCAAACCTCATGAAGTTCAACAAGGCCAAGTGCAAAGTCCTGCACATGGGTCGAGGCAATCCCCTGTGCATGAGGGTGATGAGTGGTTTGTGAGCAGCCCTGAGGAAAAGGACTTGAGGGTGTTACTTGATGAGAAGCTCAACATGACTCGGCAATGTGTGTTTGCAGCCCAGAAAGCCAACCATATTCTGGGCTGCATCAAAAGAAGCATGACCAGCAGGTCAAGGGAAGTGATTCTCTCCTTCCACTCCATTCTCATGAGACCCCACCTGGACTACTGCATTCAGCTCTGGAGCCCCCAGCATAAGAAGGACCAGCATGGACCTGTAGGAGCGAGTCCAGAAGAGGGCCACAAAGATGATCAGAGGACTGGAGCACCTCTCCTATGAAGATAAGCTGAGAGAGTTGGGGTTGTTCAGCCTGGAGAAGAGAAGGCTCCAGGGAGACCTTATAGCAGCCTTCCAGTACCTAAAGGGGACCTACAGGAAAGCCAGAGAGGGGCTGTTTACAAGGGCATGTAGCGATAGGACAAAGGGTAATGGCTTTAAACCGAGAGAGGGTAGATTTAGATGAGATGTAAGGAAGAAGTTCCTCACTGTGAGGGTGGCGAGGCACTGGAACAGGCTGCCCACAGGGATTGTGGATGCCCCATCCCTTGAAGTGTTCAATGCCAGGTTGGATGGGGCTTTGAGCAACCTGCTCTAGTGGAAGATGTCTTTGCCCATGGCAGGGGGGTTGGAACTAGATGGATGATCTTTAAGGTCCCTTCAAACCCAAACCATTCTATGATTCTAAGTAATTTAAGTAAACTAAGTCATTTAATTTTGAGAATGCACTATTTAACACCACCTCTTTGGAGAGCAAAAGATGAATAACAAGGTTTTATCTCAGAAATCTGATCGAAAATTCCAGCATTCAGTTCCCATGGAGACTTCCATATGAAGAATTTACTCTAGATTAAGGTAGGAAATATATTATTTTCCTGATTCTCACAGTGCTTACCTCACAAAAGGAACCATAACAAAGTTACATTCATTTGTTTGGCAGACTGGCCATCAGAAGCAGTAATCTAAGTAATCTGACATCCTGTGAGGCTTAATTTTCATTAATTTAAAGGAGGCCATAAAAGGTTAAAATTTTTGTCATTGATGATTAATGCCATAAATTAAGGATATGTTAGAGGGAGTATTACACACAATGGCACTAGCCTGTAATGAACTTTGGTAATATAATCTTGGATCTAGTTGTGAATACAAACTCTTGAAGGTTAATGGAGTAATATTGAGTATTATTATGTTGTCTTTTGCATTTATACATTGGTAGGTCAAACAAAACTAGTCATTAAAATTTAACCTTGGCTTTTTAATAAGAAAAGCTATTGGGAAGAAAGAAAAATTATGACTAATCATTTCAGGTATGATAACAAATAATATGTTTTCAAATGAATCCTACAAACTTATATCTCAGCTGGCCTTCATGTTTTGTAATAATGCCTGTAAATATATCATTTTAAAAATGACATTAATCTTATAATAAATTTTTACCTGATAATTGTCAAATACAGCCATAAAGAAAACTCTAGAATTCAACCCACATTAATTAAATGTTGGTATCATTGAACCTGTTGCTCATAACAAATTATGCTCATAACAGATCCTTAGCTGTTAACATTTTTAAAAGCATCACTCAACCTGTTTCAACATAAAGCCAAATTCTTAAATATTGGATTACCCAAATCATCCTATAAATGCCCACTAATTTCTAATGGGTTTGAATAGACTGGACAAGAGTACATGATATTAACAAATAAGTAGAATTTCTAAACTGAAATACTAGAAATACTTGTCTTCAGTATAGTAATTTTTCTATTTTACAAGTATTTCTTCTAAATCAGCCATAATTCTACATGGGGAAAAACCAGCCATTTCTGTAAAGATTTTCTTCTGTATTTTTTAATATAGGAGTTTTTTTAATTTGAACTTTAGCTCTGTCAACTATTTATACCATTTTACATTATGCACACAGATGTAATAATGCCTTTTTCTTCAAATTTGTGTCTCTGAATATTTTTCCAGATCTCACTTACATTCCTTTTTCCATGTATTTTTATGTCTAGTATTAACTTCATTTCATGTCCCCCTTCCTTTCGGAAGGCATCATTTTCTCCTAAGCAACAGATTTTTATCTTTGTTTCTTGTCATAGCACCTGCTCTTTACCAGAAAAGCTTTCTGATTTAACTTCACTTATCAGCTCTTCAGAAGTCCTTTTCCTTTTGTATCATTCACCGCAGTGTAAATTAATCCCATGCTGTTCAGTGTCAGCAGACAATATTAGGTGCAAAGCTTATTTATAACCATTGTACTATGGTCAGAGCAGGCCCTGCAACTCTCTGAACCCAGCCATCCTCTACTGTGTGACAATAACCTGGCCTCTACAAGCCTTCAGCAATATAAGCCAGGTCCAGTATGACAGTCCCATATTAAGCCTATATGTACAGCATATAGTGCATTCTCATTCAGTTTACCAGTCTTATATAGTTGTTTATTCTGAAAGACTCCAAAGCAACAGGTAACTTGTTTCTTCCAGCCTAGTTCTAATATCTGGCAGGGATCCAGTCCTATTGGCAAAACAATGCTGTTTAAAGAGATACAGCTCCTTGGAAATCTTTTTTTTTTTTTTTAATGGCTTTTATTTTATGGTTTTGAACATACAATGAAAGATAGGACTAGACTACATACTTTCAGCTTGAAGGACACATTCTTCTACACAGAAAAAGGGAAATGTGCATATCGCTGAAGAGTTCACACAGAAAAAAAAAAAAATAATCACAGAATCCTTTCCAGAAATAGAGTTAAGGGGGAACTAAGGAGTTTAGCATTACTGAGAATCTTTGTACAGCATCAAAAAGATTCTAAATTTCCTTCATCATCTTCACTGATACTGAATCAACCTTAGGTTTGAAAATTCTCCAAAATATAAAAGAAACAAATAGTAATTTTGAACAGCAATTTAAAAATTAACAAATAGTCTTTCATCCTGCTCAGCTACAATGGAGGTACCATACAAGGACAACATTCAGTTGCTGTGTAAACCTGCAGAAACACAGCTCTGCGTATGGCTAACACAAAGAGAAAAGAATTATCTGAAAAGTATGAACTTATTTCTAACATCCCACTGACTGATACCAGCAAAGCACAAGTCATTTAGAATGCCTTTGTATTGAAAAAGATCTGTAAGAACAGAAAGAAAAGTCTTACTTTGTACTCGGAGACTTTACAAATGATCACTGTTTTGCTCCAGTTTAGGGGGTTTTTTTATTCATTTGGTTTGGATTGTTTTTTTTTTTAAACTATTCAATGTCACTAAGTTGTTGAAGACAGCCTAGACTCAGCAAAGATATTTGCTTCTGAAGAACAGTAGTGAGACAAATGTTCCCATATAAACTATTCCGTCTAGCTATCATAATCTCTTAGGAATCAGCACCTCCCTTAAATATCACGCTGTTTGATTAAGCGTCTTTCCTGGCCTTGCCTCACTCTGACTTTCGACCAACTAGCAAAGTCAATACAGAAATAAGAACAGACAGCAAGTGAAAAGGTTGCCACCAAGAAGATGGTCTTTTGTGGAAAACATCCTGGCTACCTCACTTTCAAGGGAGGACAGACTATATTAGTGCACTCATCTTCAGGCTCACACAGTAGCCTTCTGTGACCTCAGAGGTTAATTTCTTCCAAGTTTTCTGCCAGCAAGTAACTCTGAAATTCTGTTAAAACTACTTCATTTATTTTTGAGGAGTGTAATATACAGTACTTGGTGAGGTGCAAAAACCTAATGATCCTTTTTCAGCACTAGATTACTGTGTAAAAGAAAAAACTTAATACTGTGTAGGTTTCAATGAATGTTTGTATTTTGCCCGTGTAGAGATTTATTAATGCTCTTCTTCAAAAAAAGAAAAATAAAACCAAAACCAGGATGTATAATATGTACACATTAAAATACGCTCACACTGCTTATCTCCAGCCCACTTGCAAAAATATTCCAAATTCCCTGTTAGTAAACGCGGAAGGAAACAGCTTATTGGAGTTAACAATTCTGCACTCCAGTTCAAAATATGCAGAACAGATCTGTTCCAGGTTCTGCCCCAATTTGCTCTATGACCACAACTATTCCATTCCACTTCAATTTTAAAATAACAACAACAACAATACTGGTGTTTAACTAGCAAACAGCCCAACACCTCCACAAATAACCTTATCAACATTTCAAGGAAGCAAAGTAATTTCCTGTCTTGTGCCAACAGAAATAAAAATATTAGTAACATTTAGTGCATTCATCACTAACTTAAATAAACCTCAATAACCAAAATAAACATGTTTCTAAACTGAGCAGAAGATAATGCCATTTGCCATGCCTGTTTGTGACTATGCTAGGAAAATGAACGTTCTCCTCAATTTATACACAGTTTACTTCAAATCTGTAATCCAGCAGCGAAACACATGATCATATAATCTTTCTTAGTTATAAATTATTAAATAATAATTAAGTGCAAGTTGTTGTGATGTAATTGGACCATTAGTATGTAGTTTTTGCTCCCGCAGTTATTCAACTTCAGCTTTAGTGGAGGTCTCTGAACAATTTCCTATTACCTTATAATGACTTTCAGTAAATGCTTATCTGCATCCAACAGATTGCTCTGCTTCAGTATACTGTGCTGCAAGAGAAGGAGCTGAAGTATCAGCACCATGAACTAATTATCTATGGTTGAAAACGTCAGAGACCCTCATAACTTGCTGAAGCATAAAATTTACCCTGCCTTTAACTTGTTATAGTCTCATGAGATTTCAAGTTACAACAGCACATCCCAGTGCTTCTCTGATACTGTTTTAATCAGATTTTTTTTGTTGTTTGATAGGCTTCTAAGAAAATATTGTATATTGCACACATCACTTCAAAAATAGTCTCTAAATGCTAATGAACCACAAAAATAGCTTATGATTATTGTGTAGCTTCCACAAGCAACTACTATATGGATACCATTTACTAGGCTCTGCAATGTGTTCAACAGACATAGAAGGGTCCTTTTCCAGGGAGTCCAATGTTTCCTTCTGTCACAACCCAGACTGGACAGACCAGGGAGTCGTGTTTAATTCGAAATTCCCTCGGGCTAAATTAAGGTGAAAGGACACCAAACGATTGGTTAAAGATTTTATTCATGACAGAAGCAAACTGAGCTGGGGAGGCATGGTAGTAGGTGGCAGGGTTTCTCACAATGGGAATTGGCATAGGACTACTTCTGTAAACCAGGTAATCATATACATCAAATTCAGGGAATAAGGGGATCCCTCTCATTGAGTCACGAGGTTCAGAGCACACACCCTTGCTTTCCAGACTCCTCCTCAGAGAAGGGTCTAGGGGCAGCTGGATCTACTCTTAGTCTCAGACTTGGTCAACGGTTTATATCTTGAAACGGATGAGGTGTAGGGATTGTGGAAAAGGAAAAGGAAAGAGAGAAGAAGACAGAGAGAGAAAAAGGGAGAGAGAAAGATTTCACCGGTCCTGGGTCCAGCGTTGGTTCAATCAGCCGAGGGGTCCAGTCCCGGTGGGCTTGCGCACCCGGGGCTTCAGTTTGTGTCCTTTTATCATCCTTGCCCCTCCTTTGGGCGGGCACCCGAACTTGTCAGGTTAATGAGCAGTTTGTGAGCCTTTGGGCTTGGGGGTCGTTTGTGGAGTAACTTCTCCTTCCCTGCAGATGTGGCCATTGTTTGATCTTTATATCAGAACAGCTTATCAGAACAGGGAGCTGCGCACCCTCCAGCACGGCCTCCCCCTCCTGTTGCTGATGTCTGAGCTGATGGGCTTTTCACCTTGGTTCCTTGCTGTGCCAAGTTTATCTTTAAGCAGAACTTGCCCCACCACGATGTTTGAGACATTAACTCTTTCAGTCTCTCACACCTTCCACTATGGTGTTTTGCTTTTGTGTCTTACAAGATAATAAAAAAAGCTAAATTTACTAGACTTACAACAATAAGTCCGAGACCAAACACACATCATAGGACAATGTCATAAGGGGCAGGGGGGGGAGATGCTGGTATGTAAAAAAACCCCACACATGTATCAGAAAATTATTGTCCTACATAAAATCTTTCCAGTTTTGACCCACTAACTTGTGGGAAAAGCCTTGAGGTAGATCAGCTGCTTGCTAAATTCCTCGAAGTTGTATATACGAGTAAAGGATATAGTGTGCCACAGATGCCATGCCAGAAGGGTTTCTACACATTCAGCTGTTATCTTCTCTTCAGCTATGCCACAAGTTCACTGTGTCCAGAGTAACTGCAGCAAAACAGGGAAAAACGTGTATTCGGGAAACCAGTTCTGGCAAACATACAGTTCATTAAAACAATGGTTCTAGATTAATCTTTTCAGTATACTTTTAATATCTGTGCAATATTGTAGAATGCTGAAAAGACTAGTAAAATCAGTGGATATGTCAATTATTTTTGAAGAAAGCTTGTTAAAAAGGAAAAACCACCAAGTAGTGGCTTTGTTGATGTTACATGTATGCTGATGGTTTTTTGAAAGTAATACAAAAAAAAAAGAAAACCATGACACATACTATTGTTTTTTACTCCCTGAGATCTTCTTGCTCATTTCAGCTGGTAGTATTTTTCTGACAGACATCCAGGAAATTAAAAAGTTAACCAGAGGTACATGACCACAACATTTGGAGATCTCTTCAGTGTGTTCTTAAGATTGTGAATACCTTTGGGACCCAAAGGTTCCCAGTTTAATTGCTGCATAACCTAACTTATATAAAGAGATTTCTAACACACCATGTTTTAATTGCTGGTGAATATCTGATCTTCTTTATAAAAGATTAACAAATGCCATCAAAAGGAATAAAGCTACCTTAACTATCAGCTGCCTACTGAACAATATAGAACTACACGTGTGTTCTACTAGTCAAACTCCAGCATTTTATAAGAATCAGTTTTCTACTGCTCTCTATTGCTTTTGCAGTAACAATAGAAGATTACCGCATTCCTATGAACATTCAGAACTACCAGCCTTTTTCAGGGTCCATCCCCACCATCAATACATGACAAGTTAATGGGTCTTAATTATAAAAGCAACGCTAAGCAATTAAGCAAACTGAGGGATTATTAAAAGTCCCAGCTGCAGCAGCATATTTCTTACTTTATGATAACAGATATATTTTCTATTGAAAGTGAGATTAATCTTCTACAGCATATCAAAAATCTTGCTTTGGGAAATTTCTCCCCGCTTATTAAAACAAATTCTGGTTTTGGTAACGATCATAGAAACAAAGTGTCACTTTAGGTTCTACGTTTTCCAATTGCAGCCAGTCACTTGAACTATAACCCAATGAGACCCAATAATACAAAGAACAAGAGGTACAGAACTAAAATTATCTTTGACCTAGTGTGTTGTGCCAGGTAAATCTATCTGTGAATCTGCTCAGTTTCATATGACAGTGACACAAGAAAATTCAGTTATTCCCTAGAATTGTTGTTCTATGTATAATTTTTTCCCATGAGCTCATCACTTGCATAGAAAGAGCCTGATTTTCACTCACACATGTCCAGGACTGCACACACAATTCTGGATATATAGTCAGATGTACTAGTAACCATGACGAAATGCTGATAAACATGAACTGTATGTGCAGGTGATGACAGCTTTACATGCCAGACTTAAAGAGTTTCACCTGTACGTATGCAGGTATTAGTGTATTACAATGTACACTAAGATTTTAGTGCAAAGCATGTACCTTTGTTAATGCATCAGCACATATGAGCAGATTAAAAGCATGCAAAATCATACATGCTACTGAAAGCCCACTGAAGACCCAGCCATACCTAAACATCTATATAACCTTTAAGAATAAGATTTGTCTTCTACTTGTAGAAAGCCAAAACATTAAGAGAGGGAGTTTGGGGATATGTGATACATACTCTGCCATGCTAGGAGAGAATTTTCACTTCCAGTTATCTAGGCATTTCAAGACAGCCTGAAATCCATCATGTCAAAATTTAAGTAATTAAAAAGTATCTCTCTACTTTATACACAACAATCTTGTAACAGTATTTTTGCTGATTAATAAATTCAGTAAGCCTTTGCATAATGTAAGCTTCTCTTAGCTGCAAAGCTGGACTACCTTGAGCATTCCCACAGCAGGTGTTTGCCATAATTGCTTGTAGTATTCCTGCTATGGTTCAGTTGAAAGTAGAGCTAGTAAGGGGCCTCTAACAGCAAAACAGAGTTTACAGAACAAACCACTGCATCCCTGCCTAATGAAAATACACTGCATTGGAACTACTGAAACTGCCCGCCAGGCTTTCAAAAAAATAAAGATACTGTTAGAAGCACGTTAGCATTAAAATGTCAAGTCTTGCATTCTTCCAGGGAAATTCCACACAAAATGAAGTTGAATTCCCCTCTAAACAAAAAATTCAGACTGCAGTTGTCACCTTTACAATATATTATACATCTATATTAAAAAAAAAAAACCTTACACCCATTTTAAGCTTCTTTACACAGGAAATTGTAAGTAGTGAAACAGGCCACCAAATTCTACTCATAGTCCTCCTACCCCCTTAGTTCATTTTACTTGAATGAATAATTAAAGGATGCATCTGGTTTAAGAATAATATTTAACTTTAATATTAACATAGCAGCTATAATGCACTAGAGGGAAAAAAAATTCTTAAAGATACCATTACATAAAATTACCATAGGTATTTATTTTGCTTCCACCTGCTCCATTTGTTTCACTATGTTAATACTCCAGTAGTCACAATTAACAGAGGACATGAGATATTTTCATACTTTTTCTATCATTAGCAGGTACAGCCTAAAAAGGCACATCTCTGTACCATCAGAGCATAAGCACAAACCTGAATGCTCATACACTTTGCTTTTCTCATAGTCTGTCACCAGCGCTTGAGGCTATCTAAACTGCAATTTCTCAAACTTTACATTTCCCTTTTTAATTTGACTGCTACCACTAAGGACTCAAGACACTGATACCCAGCAGTAAGGAGCTTTCTATCAAATTGCTGGTATATCAGCATTCAGACTGTACTACTTTTGGAAGTTCAAGCTTGCAAACAAGCCTGCTTTATTGAGCTGGAATTGATTTACCATACCTTATATGCAACATTTAAAAAAGCTGTTCTGGGCTAATTACATACTCAGCTGATCCCCAAGTGATTAATAAAGTTCCTGACTAATTTTCTGTCTCTTCTGAGCTGCCAGATGGAAGTACAGAAAACTCATGTACATCCCATAATGCAGATTTTCACATTAATGAATAAAGCGTAGAGCTAGGGAAAAAAAGAAAGAAAAAAACTAGGGACGATTTTACATCTGCTTTACTTTTACATTCCTAAAAAAATACAAACAAGACTCACAAATCAGGCTTATCCTTTCTTCTAGTTTTCAGATTAGGTCAGAAATCTGTTTGTATTGGCCTTTGTTTACACAACAGTACTATTAAGTCAATACTTTAAGATGAATAAAAACATATCTTTCATTAAACAAGTCAGAAGTTATCACATTGCCTTTATATATATACATATACTATCTAGAGCAGACATAAAACCACCCAGTTTTTGCAGTCTCTGTTCCTTCCTAAGAACTGGTTAAGTGGAGTTAGTGTCACTCCTTTGCTTTTCTCACAAACAAAAAACAAGCTGAAGGTGACCTTGCTGGTTTGTTTTTTTTTTTTTAATTTCATAATGAATGCAAAAAGTAATCAGAAAAAGATGGCCAGTGATTCAATTCTTTAGAGAGTGATTCAAATTCATTTGTCCCTTATAAGAACCAAAGGAAAAAAAAAAAAAAGCCATTATTAATTTAGGCAATTAAGACTACTTTGAAAGCAATATCCAGTACATTAAAGAACCTGTCTCTGGAGTGCTGCTTACAGGCTATGAAAAGTTGATTTTAGAGCATTTCAAGTGAAGAAAGGTCATTTCCTAGATGTGTTCTACAGAATATTATACTTTTTTAATTGTAACCTAAATGAGAGGTGTATTTTTGTAAATATGGAGTGAATGGCTAAGCGAATCAGAAACAAAATTAAAGACATGTATTAGATTTATCGTGTCATTTTAAATTAAACTATGTATAACAATATTTATAGTCTCCTCCTCTTATGTATCAAAGAAGAATCTATGGTTTTCTTCCTTAACGTTACACAGTGTAGAGTCTAAGAAGAAAATTTCTATACAAAACAAAACAGTTAACATTAAACCTTTATAGTTTCTACGCTCAACTGGTAGGAACGAAAACTGAATAAAGCCCATAGAGAGTGTAACTTCAGTTCTTTAGGAAAGGTGGGGGGCATGTCTTACAGTGCAACATTTATTCTGACGTAGAACTCTTGCCAGTCACAATGTTCAGGAACAGAAGGCAGCTCCACAAGGTATATATGATCTCAAACACCAATCAGATTCTCTTGACTCATCTACAAATTACTTGTCTCACTTTTGTGAAGTGCAGAAACAGATAGTATCTAAGTGAAAACCTAGTATTTACTGATGGCATCAATTCTATGATAGTATACATTGCAAAAGTGCAAAGAGAACTACATTAAATTATGTACAACTCTCTAAATTGGTATCAAGAAATAGAGTCCAAGACAGACATATGAGAGGCAGTTAAGTAAACTTCCCCAACAGCAAAGTCAGAGAAATGATAATAGTGTCACCAAGGCACAGGGCTATGATTAAAGTTTCAAATTCTGTCTGCAATAGACTTTCTATATGACTATAAACAGTGTACACCACCACATCCACATTCCTCAGTTTCTCATTTATAAAAAAAAAAATCAATCTTTTCCACACAAAAGTGGAAGTGTATGTTACTGTTAGAAAGAAACTTCAGAAGCACAACAAATTTATCACAAATTACAAAGCAGGTCCTCACAATACTTAACAGGTTTATGTGTGATATTATTCTTTGGCAAATGCAATGTTAAATGCACTAGCATAACCCTTGTGGAAGATAAGGTAATGCTGTAAGGTTAATATTCTCTGATTTTTATACAAGCATTAAAAAGCTAAGAAAATGTGATGAAGTTTCATACATGTTCATTACAACACAGAAATTAAATACTAGCACAGAATCCTTTCCAAATCCACTCATATCAATAATGCAGCTAGATTAGATAAAAAGCATGGGGTTTGTATTTTATTCTGTATGTCTTCAAAAATGCCCTAGGTCCCTCATTTGAACCCCCCTCTCAAACAATCACGGTGACCATCAAGAGTAATTATCACGAAACAGTCTTCAATGCAACAGGAAAACAATAGAAATGCCAACAGCTCAAAACACTAACGTGCTCTAACCAAAATCATCTTCACATAGCATTAAAAAAAAAAGTCTAAGTTTGGAATAAAGGTTTGTTTCAATCAAAGGATTACAGGTACATATAGTAAAACAGATCATCACATTCTGTCAAACCAGAAGACAGCAATAAACTTCAATTTGATAAAGCAAAAAGATTTCATGGTCCTAAATCTTACATTTCATAATACAAAATATATCATCTTTGTACAAATACACTAAGAGGTAATGGTCCCAGTAAACTATATTTCCTATCTTTCCTGCCTATACTGGGGTCATAATAGTCAACTGACATTGTGAAAAAGTTTTATGTGCAAGTTAGAAATTTCTTTCACTCACACTCACAGAAAGATATCAAGCATGGCTTTGAGAAAGGCTACATATAAAATGAGAGCATCATAGACTATTCCCCAAAATTACTCCAACTTGTACAAATTATAGTTTAAAATATACTTTTTTTTTTTAATGGAACAGTAACACTACACTACCAACACAGGCATAGATTACCACACAAAGATATGTGCACAGCTAATAGTGGGGTTTCACTGGATAGTATTTGTGGAAGTGTGCCTTTCTGCCTAAGACAAGCCCAGTAAGGCAGACAAAGAAGTTGCAAAGAAAAAGGGGCAACTTGAACAAGCACTGTTATCACCCAAGAAAAAGGCATATTTTTTTCCCAAGTGAGGACTGGTTGATCATGGTTGATTCCTGCTGTGCTCCAAGGAACGTGCCTTTGTACAGTCTTTATAAGTAAACTGAACTGTATTAGAGATACTCAGCTTCTCTTTCTTCCTCTAACAGAAACAATAACAACCCATTGGACAACCCAGTTGAAAGAAGGGGTCAGAGTGCTTTTACTGGCAATAGCTAAATTTAAGTTATGATAAGGTTAAACAAGGTAAACTATAAAATGGAGCAGAAAAGCAGGTAATGGAAGAATGAAATTAAAAACATAGGCTGAGAGGGCAGAACAGAGAAAATGTGGCTCAAGGCAGCAGAAAAGCACAGATTTGCAAATGAAATACGCTGTAATACAAGACAGGTTGAAACTAAGGAACCTTAAGAATAAAACTTTGCTTAGACATCCAAATTCACCTTCCTCAACCTACTGACAACACTATTCCAAATGCACCCCAGGATGCTGTCCTTGCAAGGATGCAAGGATGCCTGCAGCTTTTTTTGCTGCAAGGATGCATTGCTGACTCATGTTCAACTTTTTGTCCACCAGGACTTCAGGTGGTTTTTGGCAGTCAGCCCCCAGGCTATACCAATAAATAGCATTATTCCTCCCCATACGCAGGACTTGGCACTTCCCTTTCTTCAACTTCATGAGGTTCCCGTTAGTCCTTTTCTGCAACCTTTTGAGGTCAGTTATAAACCTGTAGTAACACCGTGAATACATTTACCTCGAGTGACGGCACCAAAGACTAAGGTAAAGCCCAGCATAAATCCACTGCAAAGTAAACTGGATAAACGTTTTACCAGCAAGACCTCAGCAGAGGGCCACAGCAAGAGAATGAGCTTTTTGTTGGCAACTTAAGAATAGGAGGAAAATACCTTTGCACTGCTGAAGTAACTTACTTTGATCTTGGAATTAATTGGTTATTCGCCTCTTTCTTCTTCTGTCTCTTGATTCTGTCTCTGGGGCTTAATCTCAGGACTTTATCCATAGGGGAATGTACCCTTCCAGTAAACACAGCCTGGGAAACAGCTCAAAGTCATAGTTATGTACTTTAAGGTTTTCTCCTTTCTTTTGTGACATAGCTTGCAAGATTACACACTAAGAGTGCCTCACAACATGTCTTTGTTTTAGAAGTAAACCATTTTGCTGGCCTTTGTCAGGAGCGATTAGAAGTATTGTTTATAGTGAACAACAAAGGTTGAGTCAAATAATTCTTTTGTTTCATTTGGGCATTGCTAACTGCTTTAGTTCTTAGGCCACTGACTGCAAAGCATGTCATGTTTGTCTATCCTCTATCACTGTGGTAAGTTATTTCATACCACGCTTTATTTAAAACTAAACAAACACCTTCTGTCTTTATCCTGGCTCTACACTTCAGCTTAAGTGCTACAACATATGTCATCTGTTTCTCTAAAGAACCTACATGAGCACAGCACTATGGGATTAGTAATTTAAGAAAATGAAAAACAAGCAGCAATTGGCACACATATGCAGTCATGTTTGATTTGCTTTAAGCAGACATTTCAGTACAATCTTTTCCAGCCAATAAACATGTCTATAAATAACATTAAAAAATAACCTTGCTCCTGTAGGCACCATCTTTTCAAATACTGCAGTACATGAAGCATAAAAAACCCCAAATGAACAAAAGCCTCAAACCTGTCCTACATAGTTGGTAGAAGAAGCCTCCTTTTTGGAGCATCTGCTGGAATTGTTGCTTAATAAAGATAAACTCATTTTGTTAAAGTGCTTACCAGACACAAAAATGAGTTTGTTAACTTAAAGGAAAGGTTATTATTCCAAGTGTTGTTCTAACCTTCCTTCTTTAACCTGGAGCAGACAAGGTCACCAACATTACCTCTTAGATAACTGGCTTCAAATATATTTATTTATCAAGAGGAAAATCAGACATTTTCACAAATTAGTCTTGATTCTTTCTGCCTCAGCATAAAAATACAGGAAAGTATAGGAGATAGCCTACTTAATGAAGCAGAAAAAATATTTCCATTTTTGTAGTGAAGAAAACTAACTACAGCAAATGTGGGGGCTTAAACTTTCACTTGTGTGCCTGCACATGGAAATACAGAATCCCAAAACGCTTAATATCATGCATTTGCAGATGAGTTTTATGCATATGTTCAGGATATAATACTCTCTATCCAATTCAATTTCACTTAAGTCAATGGCATAACCATTGAATAATACCAAATTACAACTGGAATTGCATTCAAACTGGACATAGCTGTTTGCTTGTTTTTCCAGTAAAACCCATATTCAAAACACATTCTCTGCATCACAGAAAGTATTTGTGAAACTTGAATACACCAAATACTTTTGGATCAGGCAAAGATGAAATAAACCCAGAAACTTGGTAGAAATTCCCTCTTCTCCACTGCTCACTCTGACATACAGGGATGTCAGCGGCGGAGTTCCTGAGGACCACCCCCCCCCAGCTGTTCATCTGCATGAGATGGCCCTCTGCTGCCCCATTAACTTGTGCTAACAATTACCTGTGGGGCTCTGCTGTGACCTAGATCAGGGAATGGGCTCAGCTTAAATAAAATCCCGTTCAAAAAGTTGGTTTCAGCAGGGTTTTTCCCCTGTTGTGGTTCACAGTACAGCTTAGACGGTAAGGCAGCCACCGAGCTGCTTCGATGATGCTGACAAACCCACATAATACTGACCCATATCTTCATTGGACAGAATGGAAAATTCATTGGCAAAGGCTGTAAAAGGGAAAGAAAGTGACTGTAACGTGTGTCTTTGAGCACTTGCCACAGATGGTGGCAGGGGAACAGGGAAGTACAGTTCCATTCCTATTAACTGGAATATGCTAAAATAGAACAGCAGCACATAAATTAGAAAGAAGAAATTTAAAGAAATCAACCCAGCATACATGAGAAGTAAATGGCTAAAGGAGAAGTTGCAGGAGACAAGTTCACATCATCTCTGCTTTGATTTTAAACAGAAATGGGATCTGAACCAGGATTACTGTAAATAATTAGAGCACCACAAGCACAGGGGTAAAAAGCTGCACCATTTTCTGCTACCTTATTTTCTTAAGCAACATTGAAACCTTTGAAAGTCTAAGCAAAAATTTCCAATGCTTTCCTTAAAAAAATACTGAAACTAACAAATCCAAAATATTTTTGAGGGAAAAATGTATTTCATGCAAGTTGAAGTTATTAAAATCCTGACCATCACCATCTGCAACAGAAATGCAAAATGAACAGAAATAAGTTTCTCTTGAGTTTACATTAAGCCACTTTTTGGGGGTGGTTTACAAGAAACATTTATAACGGAAACTGCAGGCCTGCTCATGAGGTGTTAGTTTCTGAAGTGAAAACTACACGTGCAAAAAAGCACAACCAATCACAAAAGATCAGCTAATTAGCCACCTGCAATTTGTGATACACTGCCTCAAACCCCACTTACATTTCACAATATTTTAAACACAGGCTTGAAACTTCTGACTTTCAGTATAAGCTTGCTTAAAACAAAACAAAAAAATGAACAGAGTACACTTCCCTGAAGGAAGTAACTTGTAATCTTCATTAACCCCATTATGTGCAATATCATTTCATCACCCTAACACTCCCTACAGCTGCAGCGGTCTGGCAAGCACAAGTCACAAGAAAAGCTAATTTACATACAGCTTCTGGCCTTGTTCACTAGAAAAATTTGCTAAAACAAATTACAGTTGTCAAAAGAAAGCTCATTAAATTTTTATATCAGATTGCTATGTTACCCTTAGCCCCCTGGGTTTTCATCCCTCTTTCTGTCCTTAGTTTTCAGTCCTTAAGGCTCAAATATTTTCAAGGGCAGAAGCAGACCAATTATAAAAAAGGAAGTTATTTGCTTACTAGTATAAAATGAAGCATACAACCATCACTAATTCACATTTACCAAAAATATAGCTCAATTACCATGTCACACTAGACTGCTGAATAGCATATTTCCACATGCATTTAATTTAGTACCAGTATTTGTGCTGAGGCAACAACAGCAATTAAACGTACTGAAATGGGGATTAAGCACATTTTCCACCATTTGTCTGTCCATTATAGTGATGTTCTTTTTCCTTAAGAAAAAAGGAACACCTAGCCCATTTATCCAGTGGTGATGTTATTAATGTTTCAGAAAATTTAAAAATCCTTTGACATCTGGAAAGGTTAAAACAGTTAGTAGCTTCACCTTAAGCTACAGTTATGTTGGGTATTTTCAAGAAACACTCATTTAAAGAATTGAATAACATGAAAGTTATATTCCCATACACCCATCAACTAAGCATTTAAAAGATAGATAAACAATTAAGAAAGCTTTTCCTGTTTAAAAATAAGAATGTTAAACTGAATAGTGTTTATTTGCCACCAAAAATCCAGGTTTATGCTCAGTTTTTTTTAATATGTTCTCTATTTTTTTATTGGTTTGAAATATTTATTTCCATTTTTTTAAATATAGGTAAGTGCTTCTAAACAGTGCACATAACCAGTATTTCATTATGCATTTCAAACAGTACTTTAGATCTTACTTGTACACAAGGCCAAATACATTAAGTTTGTGATTTTATTCACCACCACTTCAACACTTTTTAATTTGCTTTCAGGCCTGACACATCTAAGTATCATCATTTGATGGAATGTAGTCATTCCTTCCCAGCCCAAGCCTGCACTGCTACAGTCAAGTAGGATCCAAATCAAAGCAATTGCTTCTGAAACTTCACACAAGTAGAATTTCTCTCTTACAAGTATCACAGGCAGCATATGCTAAACCTTGCAATGCCTTATTTTTTTTTTTTTTTTAAGCTTTCCAGGTTTCTTAGAGTTCTGCTGAATCGGGATTATACTTCAAATCCGGTATCTACTGCTGATCTGCACTTTATCAACTACCAATAGTTAAATAGTTAACAGGTAACTAACCCAAAAGAATATCACAAAAGTCCTCTGTTTTTCAGATGCCGGGCCCATGTTTAAGCTACTGTCATTATTATCTAGTGAGCAGAGTCAACTCAGTGAGCCCCGGAACAAAAATAATTCATTACAAAAAAAAAGGCTGGGGCGGGGGGAAGAACCAGGATATGAAGTCAGCCCCTCTCCCTCTCATCCAATGAATATTTACTTGTTTATTCAAGCCAAAATAGTTCCCACACACCATTGTGAGAGATTAAGGAGAAACCATCTGTATTCTAATGGTTCAGATATCCACAGGACATGAAAGAATTAAAGACCAAGGTTAACATCTCTGCATTAAAAAGCAAAACAAACTGGTTTGCTCCTCTAATACTAAGTCAGCACCT
This sequence comes from Aquila chrysaetos chrysaetos, assembly GCF_900496995.4. Taxonomy (NCBI): domain Eukaryota; kingdom Metazoa; phylum Chordata; class Aves; order Accipitriformes; family Accipitridae; genus Aquila; species Aquila chrysaetos. The sequence goes on from NC_044012.1 coordinate 14,726,697, forward strand.
TTAACTCCAAAAGAAGTCTGTATTTCATCATCTGTTAAGAACATTTTGGAAGTTCCACTTTTGAAACTAAAGCATTTCCTAACATTCCAGTGAGGCAACTTCTTTCACAAATATTTCCAACTTCAAAGTAAAATGTTTATTTCATGAATTTTTCATCATAACAGATACATCTGCTAAAGATTCCAATTTTGATAAAATTGGCACTTTTTATACTACTGTATTTGATTGGAATCGACCAATCTTTTCCCGTAAACACAATAATGCTGCATCTAGATTGCAGCAAAACTGAAAGATTATTTCAAAATATATTTTCATTTTGCAGATTTTTCCTTTTGAAGTACTTCTAAAATTTCAAACAAAGAAGTGGAATTGTATTTTAACATTAAGCTTTCCAGCAACCATTGTTTTCCAAACAGAAAGTTTTTTCCCTTTGGAGAGAACACAGAACTGATCAGAACAACTAGCACCTTCACCGACATTATCCAGAGCAGAAACCAATTTCTGCAAGAACTCTGCAGTTTGAAACTTTAAGTTGTAACACACACTCAGGGAATCATTTTTCTTACAGAATTTACAGGTTTGTCCTTTAAGAGGTTTAATACCGCTCTGAGGTTCCTGCTTCTCACTTTTTTCACTGCAGCTGCCATCTTTGGACACCACCAGGAGAACTGTCACTATTTACTTTAAGTAACAACATTGGAAATGCGTAATTTTCATTTTGCAAAATGCTAGCTTGGGACTCGCTGAAATTTACAGGACTGGTAGTAAAAGGGAAGGAGAATGGATGCAAACCACTGCATACAATGCTCCTCCTACAGGTGGAGGTAGAAATGGAAGGAACTGAATTTTACTTTTTTTACAATACAGAAAACACAACCCCCTGGAACTTCAGGTCAACAGGCTGCATAAGAAAAGCAGCAATTGCTTGAAGGGAACTACTATTCCTAACTTCCAAAATATTTAAAAATGGAAGATGATACAGAGTATACTAAGCATCAGACTTCTGATCACACTTAAAAAAAAATCAATGTGATGTTTGCCATTTTGTAGAAAGCGGGTACAGTTATTAAAGTTTTTTCTAAATATAATACATTACTTTTGGCTCAAGCATAATAGATTTCAGTAACTCCTGAAGAAACTGGCTGTCTACTGATATCAACAAACCCATATTACTCATGCAAATTTCCAGAAACACTCAAGAAGTCCTGACTATCCATATGGCCAGATGCTGAGTGGCTAGGCATCCCATAGCTGCCCCAGATCACATGGGCAGACCCACTCCACAGTCCCATTTTCTGCATATGCACTAATTTATAAGCAAAGTACATTTGGGCTATTCTTTTGCTTGACTTACAGCAAAGTATTTAATTTAATATTGGCCTTCCTGCTTGGAACTAAGTCAAGGGTAGAGTAACTCATTTCACATCTTCCTAGTTATAATTGCACAGCCTTTAATGCTGGAAATAGTTTGAAATTGAAAACAAATTGAAATTTGTGCAGACCAAAGACAATGTAGATGAACAAAAATAAAAACAGGTATTGCTTAAATGCCTAAAGCTGTCTTCTAAACTTCCAAACATCAGCTACAGAATTGCATTTTACTTTCTGCTGCTAGCTGAGTGAGGCAGCTCTTTTACCCAGAACCTGTCAGTCTCCTAAATTAATTAGAGTCAGTTCAATGATCCATAACCACAGTACTTTCCACAATCATTGACAATTGATTTCCATCTAATTCACAATGGGCCAAGCTCTGGCCTTATGTACGACCCAATATTCTTTCATCACCCATGTGTTACGTGAGGGCTGAATTCACATAAGGATTCCTAATCAGAAATCAGTGTCATCGATGTCTCAGCTTTCAACTAGCTAATTATGGTATCTGTGAACAAATAACACTTAAAGGGGATTTTCTGATGCATTGTTTTGGGGAGGTTATTTTGGTTTTCTATGAAAAATTTTTTCAAAATTTGTAACATTGAGGCAAAATTATCTGACATGTGGTATGTCAGTTAAATAATGAATATTTACTCCATATGCACAAGTCCCATTGGCTTTAGTGAAAGCTCTACATATTGGATATGCCACAGAAAACTAAAGATCAGAAGAAATAAAACTTTTGTAGAATGATGGCATCTATTGCTAAAATTTGACACAAACAAATAATTCTTCATCATTATCCCATTGAATTGACCTTTTGTTCACTCTTGAGATTCACAGGCCTGCTAATGCCTTTTTAAACAGGCTCTTTTCAAACAATCATGCTGATTTAGTGAATTGTGTGCTCTATCATTCTGAGATGAACTGAGGTAGGAGGGGAGGGAAAAAAAACAAACAAACAAACAAAAAAAACAGGAAGAACAACCAAAACAAAACTCACAGTAGCTATGCACAGCTTATGTCCCAACACTGACAGAAGCAATATATTTTGAGGACCTGAAAAAGAGAAGTACTCACTAGTTAAACACAGGACAGAACAAGGTTCAATTAAATAATAGGGCGTTTTCCTTGTATTTATAGCAGTTATAACAAGCATCTGCATGGGTACTTCTGAAGTTTAATTTATGAAAGCAATATGCACAGAATAAGGTTAAAAGGGCTAAGATTTTTACTTGATTGAAATATTAAACTTGATCTAATCCCCCCAAAATATTTTAAGTTCTGAGATACCACATTGAAATAAAATGTGTATCAAAGTAGCAGTCATCTTACATTATTGCGCTCAAATCAAAACTTTTTGTCATTCTTTCTGATAAACCATGTATCACAGTTATTTCAAACGGCTGGTATGTTTCCAAAATTGTTTTAGCCCATACCAGTGATACTCCATAACCATTTAATCCTCAAAATGTTTAACCTCCTACAGAATCAGATGTATTTATAGAATGTAAGAGAGGCAACTGAGTCACATTTATCACTTGTAGCTGTGAAAGTTTGAGTTTTATAGATCAAGACACTATGAATAATCCTTGGAACATTAACATATCGATGTCAGCACTGCTCAAATAGGAGCTTATCCTCATTAGATTATCAAGCACTTTTTAAGAACACTTTAATAGTGTATTGTTATAAAGGCTGGCAGTCCTGTGATTAAGATTAAAATGAGTTATTACTGAAACCTCATAAAACACTGCATCTGAACACCATTACTGTTTGTAATATAGCAAACCTTTCAGTCTGAAGAATAGTGTATTTGTGCATTACCTCTTCAAACTGATTCGATGCTGCAAGCTTGTGTCTGTGTAGGAGTGTGCCCACTTTAGAATTTCAACAATTTTTGTCTGAACTGCATGTTAGGATTCACAGCACATCTACAGTTTGTCATAGGCAGTACCCTTGATACCATTTGATTTCAAAGCTGCTTGCTACAAATCCTCTGCAATCACGTTGCGCTTGTTATTAATACCTTTAATCTGACCTCAGACAGGAAATCTAGTGCAGTGTGATTTTGCCAGACTGAACAGTAATCAGCAACCATATCTGATGGATTATGTTCTTTGTACACTATTTACAGTCAGCAAGGAACACAAAAACATGCATATGCTCATGCCTGTGTGTTACTGTGCATGCAGGCACTGGAGTTGAATCCATTTGTATTCTCACCATAATGTTCTTTGCATCAAAATCAGCTGAAAAGAAATAGCATTTGGGGGAGAAGGGACATACTGCCCCTCTAATGAAATGAAATATTCACTGCTTTTATCAGTTAAACATAAAACATGCTACAATTTCCATATACTACGCAGCAAATAGGAATTCTGAGCACTGTTATATATATTGTTTTCTTCTGCATATTTAACTGAAAGTCCAGGGGCTTCCTGCATCTTAGGAAAAATGAATAACAATTTCTATTCTCCTTCTGGAAAATATCACATCACTTCACTGCTACTCACCCCTTCAACTGAAGATCCCTTCAATTTAAGCTGCCATTACAGTCATAATTCTGAGACCTGTGTAACTAGAAGCCAGTACTGTACTACTAATTTAAGTGAATTTTCCTTCCATGGAATTAATTCTGACAGCTGTTCCTCCCCCCCCCCCTTTTTTAATGTATAGCTAAAGGGGTTGTATTTTTTTATAATATATTATTATTTTATCTGCTGTATTACAGCACAATGAACTGAAATGTTGACAAAGGTAACAAGAAAATACCTAAGATTCACTTTGAACAAACACACCTCAGATTCATTAAGACTACTTCCTCAAAATCCAGGAAATACTGGTGATGAGTGAAAACTGGGAGTCAGCTGAACAGCCACAGATGTTTACAAAGCAGTAACTTCATGCGAACAGACCTTATCAGTTTTGGCTTACTCTGAATCACTATCACTTGTTAATTTTGCCAAATTATTTTTCAGTTTCTACTTGGAGAAACTCTTGCTAGAGACCATTACATTTAATTTATAGCTACATAACATATGAATAAAGGTTGCTGAGTTAAGAGATTAGCCATGCCCATCCCCTAATCAGAACTCTTAGCTGAAGAACTGAATAGGGAAAGAAAAATTAATCAATGAAGTAGCACAAAGAAAACAAATAAACCATTAGTTATTAAACAAAGCATGAGATTACACAGTGCAGGACTACTGTGAGTACCAAAGATCAAAATTAGGCTGAGGAATTTCACTGCACAGATCTGGCAGTGTTGTTTATTACCCTGACTGCATCTGATGAATAACTAACTAGATTTAATCATTCACAGAACAGACTGAAATGGGTCAATCACATTGGTAGGGTGCAGGAAATTATTACTGATAATCAACATATCCACACCCTAAGATTAATGCAAGTAAACATGTCTCACTCTTGCAAAATTTCTTTGAAAGCCCCTTCCCTGAAGTTTTACCTGCCAGATAATAACTGTCATCACTGACACTCTGAAACAGCTATTTGTTATTTTTTTGGAAACAAACACAATAATTTTCATCTGCTGCCTATTGATTTTGTTCTACCACTTAAGCATGGGTCTGTGTGTTTAGCTGCATCTGAAATATTCACTTAAACTGATCTCTAGAGGTCATCAAGTCAGGATGGGAAAAGAATTGCTCTTTTACTCTGTCATTTCCATTTATTTAACAACAGGCTTTTATGTGATTCTTCTAGCTGTTTTATCTAACTCTAGTGGCTATTTTAGCATTTTGCAAGGAAAAAGAGACATTAAAAACTAGCACTAGAAAGAACAGCACATCTTGGAAGACAGGAAGAAAACTAATAATCTAATATGCATGTAAATAAGTCTTAAAAATACATACAGCTGCAAACACTATGTACACCATGCTAATGGTACCAAAAATTACACACTGCATGGCAGAAAAGTAATAGATTTCCAGGCCTGATTCATGATCACTTAATCCAACTCCATGCATACTTCAGACCATAGCTCCTGCAGTTAATTCCTGCATGTAGCCTACTACTTTTACTTGATCTCTACAGAACAAAGGTGTTCATTATGGAAAAATCAGAAAATTTCTTTTTTTTTTTTTTCATGTTCCATATAAGACTGAATTTCTTTCATCAGTTTCTGAACTATCAGGCTTATTGTCACTTTTACAGCATGATCGCATACTAATCAAATTTATCATGTATTTCAGGACAAACTGTGTTTCATAAAGATGAAAAATAGACAACAAGCCATGAAACATGCTGGAAGTATTATCTGACAAAAATTCAGTCAGCAAATCTGTAAATTTCTATTAAAGTAAAAGCAAACCAGTGAAAAATGTCCATACAGTTCATTTTTACTGAATATTGTTTCAATTAAACTTTCCTTGCAAACTTAGCACACTGGTGTTTAACTTCTTGTCAGCTAACAGCAGGTTTTCACTTACGGAAGGGCATCCTCACCTTTAGAATTCTTTGTGTTATGGAATTTATATCATTTTCTGGTGTATTTTGAAGTTAGTTCAAATGCACAGAATTGCTCAAGTGAAGATGTATGCACTTACATCAGCATGGAAAGAGGTTTTTCAATCACCAAAGCTAGTATTTAGCAAAAGGCTAGTGAGTATCAAAGCATGAACATATTCTACATTTACACCCTCTGAGCTTACTCTGTTTTCCCCAAGCTCACTCTGATCTGTAGTATAGACATACCTTCTGAGAAACAGTGAAGGTATTCCAGTAAACTAACTGGACCATAGTGATGACTACTTTTTTTTTTTTTTTTTTTTTGAGCTAAAAGAAGTCACTTAATTTAAACCAAAAGAAAAAAATAATTTCCTTTTAAGTGGCAGGAGATCCAGATACAGGGCAGCTCAGATCTCAAAAAAAACTATGCTTAAGGTACAGTATGCCCACGAAGCATATGTTAACACCACACAAAAAGCCTAAGTAGTATAGCCTGATAGCAAGCAACTGCACCTCACTTTGTAGCCTACGGCTCTCCATGCTTTTTAGATATAGGGGTCTGGTCATGACTAATCTCATGTTCTAAGCATGATTTTTTCAAATCAGTGAGAGACTTGGAAAAAAGTCTGGGAAAGATATGGCCTGCCAGCTGACAAAACTTAGGAAAATGCCTCAGGACAGTAGGGGCTTTGAACCCCATGGCACACTGACTCCTCGTCAACAGGCAAACAATGCAAGGACAAAAGCAAATACATGGAATTACTTCCCTTAGCAAGGAAAAGAGTTTATTCAGAAGTGCTGAAGAGTTTTACAGGGAAGCCATGAGTTAAGCTGTTTTGGCAAATGTTTTTCTGAGTAAAGCAGCTATGATATAGAAATTCTAAGTCTGAACAGAATCTGATCAGCATTTTCAGGAACTCAGTCTTAGCTTTTATTTCATGGAAGCCTTCTTCAGAGAAAAAAGTCAGATGGCAAGAATAGACAAGGTTAGAGTACATAGACAGATTTCATATGTTTAAACTGGTTAGGCCCAATGGATTTTATCCTAAAATACTTCAGTTGCCAAGAAATCTAGTCGTAAGCTCTGAGAATCCATGGAAGACAAAGGAAGTGCCAGAAAACTGAAAAAATGGGAAATGAAGAGCTGATCTTCCAAAAGGGAAGAGGGAAGGGAACTCGGGGAAGTCATTAAACAGCTTAATTTTAGCTCTATAAAAACTCAAAAACAACCCCAAAATAAAAAATCACCAGCAACACCAAAGCAAACAAAAAAAACCTACCACAATCAACAAACTCCTGAAGATAAAAAACAATTATACAGCAGGCAACATTGATTTTTTGAAAAACAAACCAAGTCAAACTAACTTAATTTTCCTCTATCACAGGGCAGAAGAGCTTCTAGATATTGGATAAATATCAGGTTTCCTGTAACTTGTCTGTAGGAGGTTTTTTTGATAGCATTTCATGTGACAGCCCTGAGCAAGCTTGGAAATCAGATGAAGATAAAACTATTGCACAGTAAGAGAGAAAATGGTTGAACAATCCCACTCAGAGAACGGTTATTAACGATTACCTGTCAAGAACACACCACGAAGGTTTCACCAAGGTCTGTTCAGTAGTTTTGTGAATCACCTGTATGATGGAATAAGGACTACTCTTACCAAAGATGTACCTGATACAAAGCTAGGGACTACAGTCATGCTGTAAAACAGGTTTAGCATTCAGAATAAGAGTATGAAATGTTAAAAGTAGCCTCTACAGGATATAAATATTGCTAAGCTCAAGGAATGATGTAAAGACAGGAATAACCAACAGCCACTAATATAGAGAAAGGAGAAGATGGTTAAACAGCAAGACTAAGTCTTGGTTAGGCTTAGACTGTAAGTCTATTACAAGCTGAACACAGGTTAAGAGAGTAATGATGTTGCACAAGAGGCAAGTATCATACTACAACATGTGAAGAGAAGACAGGAGAACCTTTCCATTCTATACAGATTAATGAAGTCAACTGCAGAACTCTAGCACGACATTTAGATGCCACATGTAAAGAAGCGTGGACTAACTGGGAAGATTCAAGAAACTGGTCTGTCTTCTATGGAAACAGGTTAAGGCGGTTTATGCCACATTGCAACAGTGTCTTCTATGGAAACAGGTTAAGGCAGTTTATGCCACATTGCAACAGTTAATAAGCAAAAGCATTACTCCAGGCTACATTTCTGTCAGCTTTTGCCAGAGATCAGTTCAAAACTATTTTTAAAATTAAGAAAAATTAGTATTAAGAAAATCTCTGTAAAGAGAAAACTCATGAAAAAGTTCATCTTAGTGAAGAATTTCCTGCAATCGTTTCTTACTTATATTGGTCATTGCTATCATTTTTACTAGCTAAATGTATGTATTTCTTACTAAAGTACAGAAGCCAGGGCACAAAACATTACTGGTCTTGCACTGAGGAGCCAACTCAACATAGTCCCAGTTTACCAGATCAATTATTATGTTGTACAGTCTATCCTTGTGCCCACTATTAATACATTTCTTTAGCGCAGGATGAAACTCCCTCACTATGAAAGCCTGAAATGCTGACTTTATTAGGTTAAATTATTCTTAAACCTGAAAAAAATAATTAATTCTTATTTTGAATAAATGCCACAGCAGAATGAAGAGGTGTTGCATACAAGCACCTCACTGCTTGCAAACCCTAATGACACCTTGATTAACACAGCAATTGATGGTAAGGGAGCCAAACAGCCTCGACAGGCCATACGCAGCAATGCTGTGACTTATGGCTTTATGTTTTAAAATTGGCCTCTCCAGCATGATCTGATAAATCAACACACAAGTCATTAAATGGTTCATTATCCCAGTAATATGATTCATTCTCTCTGCCAGGCAACACGGGAGATGATGGGCATCTTCTACTTGCAACCATGACTGTCCATCAATATAACAGATTAACTGTATGAGGGAGTTCAGTTTGGTGTAGAGGTCAATGGGATGTTTCATGTGGCAATTTTTCTTCCGCAAGGTTTGACCCCTTAGCAGGGGGAAAAAAAAAAAGTGTGGACAAAGAAGAGGAGAATGTGGTTATCCTACTGTGTAGACAGCTTTTAAAAATAAAACAATCATTAAGTTAAAACATAAGAGCCATGACAGAAGAAAAAGAAACAGGGCTCACAGGTACCTAGCTAGCTATTTTCACACATGTAGTCAACAGACTTGAGTTAAACAGATTCTTTCTTTCTCAGGAAAGGAGAACTTAGATGTAGTTTAAAAAGGCAAATAATTCTGGTATTATCTGAACATGGTCACTTAGACATGCTTGCCTGTAGTCACCATGATTGCTTAGCCACCACGAAGTCTGGCAAAATCGGTAGTCTGTGCTTAGAAAAGGCCAAAAACTAAAAACCATGGCAATATGCTTGTGGTGGGTTGACCCTGGCTGGACGCCAGATGCCCACCAAAGCCGTTCTATCACTCCCCTCCTCAGCTGGACACGGGAGAGAAAATATAACAAAGAGCTTGTGGGTCAAGATAAGGACAGGGAGAGATCACTCAACCAATTACTGTCACAGGCAAAACAGACTCAACTTGGGGAAAATTAACTCCATTTATTACAAATCAACCAGAGTAGGGTAATGAGAAATAAAACCAAATATCAGAACACCTTCCCTCCACCCCTCCCTTCTTCCCAGGCACAACTTCACTCCCGGATTCTCTACCAACCCCCCCAGCGGCGCAGGGGGACGGGGAATGGGGTTTACGGTCAGTTCATCACACGTTGTCTCTGCCGCTTCATCCTCTTCAGGGGCAGGACTCCTCACAGTCTTCCCCTGCTCCAGCCTGGGGTCCCTCCCACGGGAGACAGTCCTCCACAAACTTCTCCAGCATGGGTCCTTCCCACGGGCTGCAGTTCTTCACAAACTGCTCCAGCATGGGTCCCTTCCACAGCATGCAGTCCTTCAGGAGCACACTGCTCCAGCGTGGGTCCCCCACGGGGTCACAAGTCCTGCCAGAAAACCTGCTCCAGCATGGGCTCCTCTCTCCACAGATCCACAGGTCCTGCCAGGAGCCTGCTCCAGCGCGGGCTTCCCACGGGGTCACAGCCTTCTTTGGGAACTCACCTGCTCCAGCGTGGGGTCCTCCACAGGCTGCAGGTGGATAACTGCTCCACCGTGGACCTCCATGGACTGCAGGGGGACAACCTGCCTCACCATGGTCTTCACCACAGGCTGCAGGGGAATCTCTGCTCTGGCGCCTGGAGCATCTCCTCCCCCTCCTTCTTCACTGACCTTGGTGTCTGCAGGGTTATTTCTCTTACATGTTCTCGCTCCTCCCTCCGGCTGCCGTTTCTGTCCCAGCAACTTTTTTCCTTCTTAAAAATGTTATCCCAGAGGCGTTACCACTATCGCTGATTGGCTCGGCCTTGGTCGGCAGCGGGTCCGTCTTAGAGCCGGCTGGTATTGGCTGTTGGACACAGGGGAAGCTTCCAGCAGCTTCTTACAGAAGCCACCCCTGTAAACCCCCCCCCCCCCCCAAAACCTTGCCACACAAAGCCAATACAATGCTACAGATCAAGAGTAAGCTATACTGGCAGCTCTACATGTGCAAGCTGACACTTAATGTGTCTGTTCTCTGTAGTCTAGCACATGCTACCAGTTCCTAAGTACTTACTATAGTTAGCATTTAATCAAGGAAAAGCCTTTGTGATTACCAGTACACTAATAGTTTTAAATGTCTCCCTAAGCAATTCTATTATGCTTAGTGTAGTATGAGTACATTAAATATATTTCTAAATAAAAATGTGTGCATAAAAATTAACTGATTCAGGAGAAAGAGCAATGCAACCCTACATACTAACTACACAGAGGAAAAATCCATCATTTGAAGTATACAGAGAACAGTGCCCAAGTGGGCATAGAATAGCTGCTCTACCGTGACAGAACCAAATATCACTTTTTCACTATGCATTCATATTTCAGATTGTCCGAAAGGTCCAGACAGCTATAGCAATACCACCATACAGTATATTTCTTAGTGAATTTGAAAGAGGACATTTTACCAGAAGTCATTTGCCTTATAAAAACTTTCACCACCATATTGCTAAGCTTTGAAACAAAAGGCAATTTCATATATTCATTGTGGCATCAGAGTATATATCTGTGTGTATGCATATATTCAAATTTTCATTTACAATATATGCATACACACACATATATATCCTTCCCTTTTTGAGTGAAAAATTTGAATTCAGATACACTTGTCAAGAGCCAACAGTTATATTTAACTTTGTCAGTAGGTCTGAATAAGAATTACTAGAGATATAAAAAATAAATCTCTGTCATCACTGTGTTATGCTGAGGATCATGCAACACCCCTGTAAAGATAAAAGGTTCTGAAAAAAATCTCTGGCTTAAACTAATGAAAAGTAGAAAAAAGTGTATGATCATTAATTCACAGAAAAAAATGAATAGAAGCAAGTATGCATTCCTACCTCCAGTGACTCACAACATATCAATATCTATTACACAATTAAAAAACACACCAATTCATACAAGGATTGTGTCTTTAACCTTAACCACAGTAGCTCAGTTTGTCTTCAAAATTGAAGGATTCTTACATTCCTTGCCAAGATTATAATTCCAACAAAAGTTTGATTTCATAAGGTTTTTTTTCTGGTGTCTGAAAAACAGTAACAGCAGCAAAAATACAAACACTTGTTGCATGGTATTTACAGGAGATGGGAAACATGAGGTTTTCCTAAAGATATCAGAGAATTGTGCAATACTAGAGCAAGGGCCAGGATTTGGGTTAAGTTTGTACCCAGGATAAGCCCAAGTGTTGTACCAGAACCTTTGGCTGGAACTTTCCACACAAAATTAAGATACAGCAAGATGCAAAGGATACTTATACAAATTATTACATGACAATGATGGTCCTTGTGTAAATTATTTCATATAGTTACTGCAGGGAGCAGATCTATTCCTCAAAGTCAAAACATTACTAAATTTCCAGACTATAAACATTCCATAGAAAACATCACTTAAATCCAGTCTTCAGCATCCCTGTAACTACAGGCCAGAAAGATGAAGGAATTCAGGCACAATTTTAAAAAATATTCATGTACTTATAAAAAGGATCCAATTTCCTGAAAGTTGAAAGCCCAAGCATTTTCACTAATGCCAGCTGCACTTACAGTACAGATTTTGAGAAATCTGTTACATGGATTTCTAGGTATAAGCTATCATGCACCTCTCAAGAGGTGGAGTATAAACTGGCCAGAGCAGCAGAATGGCATGCTTGAATAACTGGCAAAAGCAAGTAGATTGTATAGTTTGGCTTTGAGGCTTAACAGAACTGCAGCTCTTGCTGCCCAGAAAATCTTAACAAGTACCTGTTCCTGGGACACTGCTTAAAGAGACCAGAGTCTGGCTGGACCCTCTGGGAGTTTAGAAACATGTGGAGGTTCACAAACTCACCCACTGATTGAACTATGACAAGGTCCAGTTTCAAGCACTTAGTTGAAAGCACCTTGACTTAAAATAAGAAGATTTTGGCTGGCATCACCTGCAGCAAATGTTACAGAAGCTCCTTCCTGATACTGACAAATACAAGAGTAACACACTCCCTGTGGCTCCCCAAGGAGGTGAATGGCATGGAAAACTGTACATTTACAAGGTAGCAGATAGACACCATATGTACACTGTTCATTCATCATGTTGATTAGTAAGAACATAACCTGATGTTCAAGCTACTGCTCCATTTTTTAACCAGTTAATGGAGATCTCCATTTAACATTAAAGTTCTCTCGCTAGCAAGCAACTTTCTAGATTTATCACAGTTTACATCAAAATAATTTATTTTTCTTAATTTGCTTTAGATGTCTTAGTTGGTATAGCACACAAATACAACACATTTGGGAGGCAGTAGAAAGATTCTTTGCTGTTTCAAGTTATTGATCAGAAATAAACACGGCTCAGAATGATTCAGTCTCAAAACCATGCATTATTTTGAATGGCTGACAAAGTTCTCTATACAAAGAAGCGATTCAGGAATTAAAACAGTTGGAAGAAAATAATATTTTGTTTGCTTAAATTTTGGGGAAAAAATACTAAACAAAGAAAGAATACCATGTTCCTAAAGTAACTTAGAACTTGCTCTTTATGTGGAATACATGAAGGAAAGAGGGAGAAAAAAAAAATGAAAAATAGAAAATGCAACGTATGGGCCCAAAACTGTTTCTCTTTAATATGGGGATATCCCTGTTATTTGCCACTGGTAGCAGAAGGTAACAAGTCCTCTGCCTTTCTGTTTGTTTGGGGGAGTGGGTGTACTTCTATACAGGAAATTCTATTCTAAAGCCATTTTCTGATGCAAGTTACATCAAAGATATTACTATATGCTACTAAAAAGGTTGATTCTCATCAGCCCACATTTCTGATTAGGTTTGCTGGGCTTATTTTGTCACAGTTCCTGACCAGCTGTCCTTTAAGGATGTGATACAGGAACCCATTCTATGTGTAGTCCACTGAGACCGGGAGCTTGTTGCAGTCCTACAAGTGCACATGCATGCACACGCACAAACCCCATGTTGCCCAACAGGCCAACTGGCTTGCAAATCAAAATATGTCACTTTAGCTTAAGAGCAATTAAGACTACAAAAGCCAAATAAAATTGTTCAACTTTTACTTGAGTAAGTACAGTCTTGCAGAGGTTGCACACAAAAGTGAACAATGATCAGTAGTTGCATGACATTCTACTATTTTGAAATAAGTGTGCACTGCTTGGAAATTCTTAGTCACTAGTAGCCATTAAATGTAAACAAACACCACGCATATTCAAAATAAGAATTCACTATTTTTTTCAGATTTAAAAATAATTTAACCTACTAAAGTCAGCATTTCTGTCTTTCACAGTGAGGGAGAGGCCCAATCTTCTGTAGCCTGTATTTCACCACTTTTTCTTGTCTGTGCCATACTCCAGTGCAAAAATATTAGAGCAGGAGTTAAGGCAAATCCAGCAGCAAGTTTCACCTAAAAGTTTGTTCTCTGTATAGGAAGAACTATTGCTAGTTCTTCCTCCATCTATTCTATCAAAAAGAGCACTGAGCCATGCAATAGCTATAATCTCAGATTTTTTTTCTTAAATTAAGCACATTGATACTCTCAATACATGCAGAATTTCCAACAAGGGTGAGGACACATGTATACACATGGGCATATTGAGCTGGAGAAAATCTCTGCAGTTCAGAACTCAGAAGTTACAAGACTTTGTCTGGGTCCTACTATGCAAACATGTGTTCTTGCTTTACCACCTGGGCTGCTGCACAACATTTTTTTCCTACAGTGTGCCCCGAAAACAATGCCTAAGTGCTGCTAAACATACAGGTTTGAACAAACTTAATTAAAAACCTGAGTTATGAGTGAAATCTAACACTGGGTGGTCATGACTTTGAAAGTCACAACCCCTGGAGTTTTTATGTCTTCTTAAGCTTACAAATCTAGGTCCAGAATTACAGCATTTCAGGGGAAGGACTTGCATTCTTCTCATCTTTGGCAAATCCACAGTAGGGGTTTTATCAAATTAAGCCATCTTTAACAGTTTTAATGATATAATATTTAGTAGTTTATCCAAAACAAAGGAACATCAAGGAAGCTTTGACAATTTTCAGCAATTGTTAGTTTTGCTTTATGTAAAAAGTTTATATACATAAGCTTATGCAAAAAGTTTATATAAAACCTTTTCCAGAGGTTCAGGGCAAGCAAAACATCTTCACTTCTTCTTGGCTGAACACTCCTCGAGTGCTGCTGGAATCCTGATCATTTTGCAAAAATATGAACAGTCTTCAGCTGTTGATGGTCTCAGCTGACATGCAAATTTGTGGGAACCAATAGGCTTTTGTGACAAAAAAGCACTATGTGTTACAGCAGCATTCATCTAGATAACAATTTAGTCACAAATGATCATGTTATCATGAAGATTTACAACAAAATTCTGACCTCTCTGCACTAAATAGCAAAACTATTACCCTCAGTGGGGTCAGCTCACTTCATTCTGACAAATATGCACCTGGTGAAAGGGATAGCAGCTATCCAACAGAACAACTACTGGCCCTTAAGAAGTGCCCAGAAAGAGCAGTTACAAATGCTTTAATTCTTCTGGAAGAGAGTGAGCTCTTCAGTGAGTGTTATGAAACATCTTTTTTGGCAATAGTGATTACAGAGAAGCGGAAGGATTTTTTGAGGGAAGTACAAGCATACAAGCATAGCTCTAACAAAGCAAGATGAAGTTGTCCATTTTCCCTCTATCCAGAAACTGTTTCACAGATCAGTAAAATAAGCAATATAATCTATTTTTACTCTACCATGAACTCTTGCAAGGACCATTCCCAACCAAGGATATTTGGGTAGCTTCTTTGCTAAAAATTGAAAAGATGCCTGCGTGCTTCCCTAGTTCTCTAAAACACACTACAATGTCTGTCTTGACTTTTTTATTCTCCTGATTGATTACGCTTCCAGGGAGACTGTTTTTTTCCAGAACACTAAAGCAAATACAGTCTCTCCCATGGACACACCACAAGACTTTATAAGCTGCTTATGCAAATGACTACTTAACTGGAGATGGTTCTATGCAGGACACTAACATCAATTATAAACTGGGATGCACAGAACTAAGACACAATAGGAACCCTTCTGCTTCTGTTTTCATGACATGCAGTTTAAACTATACTAGTACTTTCCACTGGCCTCTAATTCAGTAGACAAATAATCTTATAGCCAAACTGTCTCATCAAAACATATATTATTGGTACTGCTACTGCTTAACCTACATTTTTTTCTGGGAGATTTACTTTTTGTCATTGGAACGGGCTGCCCACGGAAGTGGTGGAGTCACCATCCCTGGAGGTGTTCAAAAAACGCATAGACGAAGCACTTCAGTGCTTCAGTTTAGTGGGCATGTGGTGTTGGGTCGACTGTTGGACTCAATGATCTTAAAGGTCTTTTCCAACCTAAACAATTCTATGAGTCTATGATTTATGCTTCAGGATTGGCTCAGTGAAAGAAGTTAAATTCATCACTTCTGTAGTTTCAAACATATTCTCCTGCATAAAAACTTTCACCTGTTAACACAGGGAAAAAAAAAAAAGGGTGGGGGAGCCTCACGAATTTCCTACTTGATGTAAACAGGCACAAGCATTTGTGTTGCACAAACAGATGCCTCCCATGTGCCAGCCTTCAAACACTCACTGGTCGGCGGGTGGATTGAACCTTCTTCTCTGCAATGCTCTGGATGGGGATGGATTGCCTCATTAGCTTATTACTTGTGTTCAAGTGTAAAGATATGAGGAACCTTCTTTGTTGTGCGCCTACAGTGTGGAAAGAACAGCTCTATTCTACAAAGTTAGGTTACCCTTGCTTTCTGCAGGTTTTTTTTTTTTACTCACTTACATTGATTATTTCCTTGGGAAAAGGAAGGAAAGTTGTTCAGGCTTGGGGGGGGGGGGGAGTATTTAACCCCTCCCAGGGAGAATTCACTTGGTCTTATGATAACAACCTAACTGCTTTAACAAAGTTCAAACTTGCAAAGACAAGGCCCTCCATTCCAACAAGCTGACTTGGCAAAGTTAACTCATATACGTCTAACTGTTCTTATGCTTGAGAACAATCAAATGCCCAAGTGCCAGACAGCAACAAGAGTGTTCAGCATCCTGCAGGATCAAGCCTTGAATCCTTGAATATAAACAAAAGCTAGTAAGGAGTTTTCCAAGCATTTCATCACTTTGGTTCTTCAGGGTGGCATAAAAGCGTTCGGGGTTTTTTTTTTTTTACTTCTTGTCATATACTATACTATTTTATTCCTTGGATTTTATTTCAACTATACTTTGCACTTCAGATTTTGAAATAAGCATATCCTGTGAGGTTTTAATTTTAAATGTCAGTACATTCTAAACAGTCCTGCACTTCCACAAAAGCTTTGATTTCAACTTTATCCCATTTCAGTAAGTGTTCCGTAGGAATTAAATGGAAGTGACAGCATCAGAATTGGATGCAGATAATGTATTTGGAACCAGATTACATAAACTAGTATTATGTATAATTAATATATGTCCAAGCAGAGAAATCTGCCTTTCTAGATTTTTATAGAAAGAGCTCCTTATGGCATAACTTTGCAAATCTGTTTTCCTACAACTGGGAAAAATTTATGTCTAAAAGCAATGAAATATGACATGGTCCTCCAGAGCAGAGATATTTACTTCCTCTGAAACTAAACTGCATGAAGTGAAAAAATTAGCATAGGATTAACATTTTTTAAGGACTCCTAATATGCAAAATTATTTTACTAAAATTGACAGCAGTTAGGTTTGTCTCTTGACATGGTACTACTGATGAAGAACCTCAGAGGGACTGATGTTCCAGCCCTAACAACTAATCACGATTCAGATGCTTATTAGAAGTCATAAGTAATATAAGAATAAGTAGTAAGCCTCTTGGAAGAGATTTTTTTCCTCTGTCCTCCCAGACAGTTTTATATCTTGGTTTAGTGAGATGCGGGGCGGGGGGGATGGGGAATAATCTTCATAAAACATCAAGTATGAGGACAAAGAAGAAAGGATTAATGAAAGTCACAAATGGCTCAAGCTCAAAGTCTCCTGATTTTTTGCTATAATCTAGTAAATTCTTTACGTTTTTCTAATTATCTGTTTTGTTTGCCAAAATGCAAAATTTTCACTAAAACAAGAAGGGAGAACAAGTACAGTCTTATTCAAAATCATGTAATATTTAAATGAGAAGACAAATATTTCTGAAGTTTCAGATTTTGATATTCAACATTTAGCTATACTGATTATCAAGTTTAATGCTGAAATTTCACTAGTCAGGTGATTGCCTCCAATATAACTGCCTTTTCTGATGAGGATATATAGTCCTGCATATCTTTTCAGTAACTATTGACAAGTACCAAATGCACTATAAATAATTTCACAGAACACCTTTCAAAAATGTTGAGACTCAAAGTGATCTAATACTGAATTCCAGAAGTCTGGGGGTTTTTAACCCAATATACAACACTGCAATGTATAGAAGTAAAAAATTAGTCAACTACACATGAAGAAAAGAAAAAATAACAAGTTATATTATATATTATATAAATTATTTTTAATAGTGTTTTAACTTGAAACCTATTGTTTTCCAAAGTACTCACTAAACTGGAAACATCTCATAACCTCCCAAAAGAGAAGCAATTTCCAAGTGCAACCACTTGACATACAAAACAATTTAGTGTTACTACAGCAACATATTCACATTTCTAGACTTCTGTGTTTATTTTAACTGTGAATCTTAACACTGCATGAGTGTACTTTCACACAAATACATAGTAGTGGAGTAACATCACTCTCACAGAAGCCAACAGAGATACAGTACTGAAAGCAGAGTTTGGCAGGTGAAAAATTCCATCTGCTAAGCAAGTCAGCAATATATTTACTACAAACATGCACAAAGCACAGAACGTGAGACAGCTCAACCTCTTTCTGGTTTCTAAGTGCTACCTGATGAAACAGCAATAACAATCAACACACTGCTTACTCTGCATACACATACTTGCAGTATGTGTGCATTTGGGCATAAGTTCTGGTGTAGCTGGACAAACAATAATTTGAAGGTTATCCTGTCACATAAGAGTGAACATAGCTATCTTTAGAAGGAAATTGCTTAAAGCCAGTCATGTTTGTTTGTTTATGTTTTGTCCTTACTTAGATGCAAGTTTTGTAAGCTGTTAAAGTTTTATACCAGAGTGCCTTCTAGTGGTTATTGAGCTACAAACCTCAGCTTGAAATTGAAATCCTAACATTTACCAAATAATAACTCAGTAAATGAATCAACACAAAAATGCATTTATAGATGTCTTATTGGATATCTGTTGCATGTCAGAACCACAGTTTTCCATAGTAATGCTGTTTAAAAAAACAGAAACATAATTTAGCAATGAAAAGATACTACTTACCAAACGAATAAGTGAGAAAACAACAGATAATAAATACATGGCTCAGCTTTGGGAATATACTTGACCTAAATTGCAGGTTTATGCCAGGTGATAAAAAATTAGCAATATCATGAGTTAATTTCATTGAACAATTCTCTTAATAGTATTTATCAGAATTATTTTTAACCATACCAGCCACACATCAAAAGTTTATGTAATATTGAACCATTAAAAAAAAGAGACACAGAAGTTTATACTTTGATCTGCTTTTAACAGTTTTCAGCCAGCCACCTCACACACCACAGTAGCTCAACATCTAACAGACCAAGACTGCATTGAGCCCAACCACACAATTTTCTTCTTTAGATCAGAAAATAAAATCTCACTGGTAAATTAGACATATAACAATAGCCCATTCATGTTATCTAAATATCCATCTAAACTCCTGTTTGTTTAGGTCTTTCCTAGGAAAAGGAAGCATGAAGTAGTGAATGGATACTGTTGGCTCCTATTCAGAAACCCAGCATAGGGGAGCTAACCATTGGAAAGGGAATAACCATAGACCACCGTCTGATGCTGTAGTTTGTAACCAAGTCTGGGCTGTAACACTTTGATCAGACTACAGAACGAGATTGAGGATCAGACCAGTACAGAAAAAAGGCCCACAAGTACTTTTGTAACAACTTCCTCAGGCACATCAAGCACTATTAACCGCATCATCCTTAGGAGTTTACAAAAGGAAATATTACAAACAACACAGTCACAACTGGAAATTCCCTGAGATATAAAAACTGTCTGAAAAGGGGAAGAGAAATGGTGAGATTGTTCAGGGATCATTGCATTTTTTCTCAGCCTATCAACATTATCTGTAAAGTGTTTTGCAGAGACTTTGCATTAAGGTTTATATAAACTGCAGGTATAGATCCCTGGCTGTTGTTTAACACGCTTTCACTAATGGCAGTAGGCTTTGGAACAACCCTCTAGCTTGAAATGTTAATGAAGAAATGCAAGCTTCTGGTGAGGGAAAGGATGACGGAGGGAACTGTCTGCTCAGAGATTTGTGCATCTTCACCTAACCTCTGGGCTAGCTCACCAGCACTATACTGCATTAAAGTCACTTCTTCAAATATCTTTTTCTTTTCTGGAAGCATAACAGACCACTGTACAGGAGCTGCTGGGAAACTGTGCCATATCCAAGGAAAATCAGAAGAGGTTATGCGTCAAAACCGATGCTAAATTTATTTGAATGTTTCATAAGCATTTCAGAAGAGATGCTTAATGGGTTACTGAAAATCTAGGAAGAGGGCTTCGTTCAAATTCAGGTTACATTATTAAAAGCTAAGAAAGACTCGAAGCCAATTGCAAATTAATTTATATAGACAGCAAATTAACAATCCATACTTTCCAAAATCACTTCTGTGACTAGCAATCAAGTTATCATACACACATCACTGACAATTATCTTATTTATGTCAAAAGTAAATGCTGCTCCTCCCATAATCCCCAGTGAAGACTTCTCAAGTAAGACGGCCTCATACTAGAGAATCTATTTCTCTCACATCATTCTATGAGTAACTTATTTATGTTCGTAGAAAAACATGACATAAACATCTAGTAATTTAGAGAACTGTGCGTGTAGATAAAAACTGCTAATTATAAACATCAGCTGAAGTGTTAGTCCTACTAGACTGCCCTCGGGTGATCTGTAAGCAAACCACCTAATAGACAGAAAACGAGGCGTTTTTTCTTTTTCTCCTGGGGCCACCACTACCAACTAACTGCACCTCAGCGCTTCCCCTCATGAGGGCACCTGAGCCGGGCTGATCACCCCTCAGAACAGAAAGGTGCCTTCAGACGGTGAAGTTACCTAAAGCCTCACGGCATCCCTAGGCGCATACCTTGGGCATCCCACGGCCACAGCACAGCGCCGCAGGCGGGAGGACGAGCTGCCAGCCTCGGAGCCCGCTCCGGGAACCTTCTAGAAGCTGCGGGCTCCGCGCGGCCGCCCCAACGGTTCCGAGGGCGGGAGCCTGTGAGGCGTCGGTCGGCCCTCAGCCCCGGCGCGCGCCCGCGACCCCGCCCCCGCTCGTTGCTTCGAACGCTTCGCTTCTCGTGACTAACCGCCCGCCAGACGACTGCCTCCCCGCTGCCTGGCAGGGCGGTCGGTGAGCCTCCCTCAGCCCGAGCGGGGGCCCGTACCGCCATCGCTCAGGGCATTGCAGCTCTTCCCTGGGCATCCGCCGCTGAGCCCGCCGCGAGGCGGCAGCCGACCGCCGCCGCCCCCACAGCCCGGGCTTCTTAAAGGCTCGGGGGCAGCTGGCAGTGTTTGTGGTGCGCGGCTCCACCGCCCTGGATTGCTGTGGAAACCGCACTGGGTGTGCCCTCCCGTTTGGGATACAGGTGCTCTGCTGACTTTATTTATTGTCTGTTGTGATGCTGACACTGTTCAGATCTCTGTTGTCAGCAGGATTCTGTACCTGAGGAACCACAGATGGTGAGGGTTGCTGTGGGATTTACTTCCAGCTCCTCACGTATACAAAACTGTGCTTTTAGCCTGACTGTGGAGAGACCATGTTGCCTCACCGCAGCCCATAAGGCTGTAATAAATCACTTGTGTGCTTTGTTGCACGACATTCAAGCAGTACAACACAGCCTTTGTGCAGGCTCCCTCTGTAAGGAGTTGCTGCGTCAGTCACCTGCATAGTCAGAGAAGAATAATTCAATTTACACCAATGAGGCTAATTCATACATTCAAAATTATACACTATGGAAAGTGGAATCTTATGTAAACAATACAAATTTCACTGAGACTCAGTGAAGACTTTTAACCAAAGAAGTCGCATAAGCTAGTTAACTGCATACATAGTTTCTTAATAGCCATCAGACAACTAAATTGCCAAAGGTAAATGCTCTCCCATCAGCTCAGCATCAGTAATGGAACAGGTAGCCTACCCCATGGCAAAGTAAGCCTTGTGGGACCTGCCTATAGTCTGCTTTTCAGGACTACAAAGATGACAGAATGCAATATCCCAAATGAAGCATCAGAAACCAAGTGCAGTCGTTTTCACCCTTAAAGACATTTTCACAGTTGCAGTCTAGCTCAGCACACCTGCATTGGAAATATAAGCCAGGTCAGGTCTTCTACTATCTTCTACTTTGGCAATAGTTGTGTGGATAGGCCCAGACCTCAGCAACATCTGCTTGCAGGAGCTGAACTGTTTTCATCACCCCATTCCTTCTCCACAACTAGTCCTCTCTCCTCTAAAAGCACTTTCTAATTAATTCATAAATGCAAGAGGTCTTCAGCACACAAACATACTTACATCCCTTTCTGACATATGTAGTTCTGTGTATGTGACAATACTTAATAATTTCAGGTTAGCTTTGATTAATATACAAAACCAGGGTAAATTTCTAATATGTGACCACACCTGAAATTCCATTCTCTCCAATCCACTCTGTTCATGAGGAGAATTACCTTTTAACTCCCCCATAGTAATCTCTACCGGTGGTTATATATCCCTTCTAGGTAGAGGAATGATACCAAGATGAGTTCTCCATACCAACACTTGAGCCAACACTTCAGTAATGGAAGAGTAATTCTCTAATCCTGTTTCAGTTTCTCTTCTTTCTCTCAATATATTTGTAATATATATTGTAATACATATTTCTTATGTCAAGGAACAGTAGCCAATATTAGTCACAGATGTAAAAGCAGTTCTTAATCAGTGAGCTTGAATAGTTGTATAGAACACAATTTCTAAGACACATTTCTTAAAGCTTCCTGGTGAAAGAAGGAAGAGCAGCAGGTGCCCTTCATAAAACCGGTAAAATATGAACTCCTATATTCCCACCTGTCTTCTGGTGCTGTATAGTTCAACAAGACACGTGAGCTGTTTGTACCAAGTTCCCATTTGTAAGACAGGAGAACATAATTTACCACATTTAGCAGATTACTGAGGAGAACAGACAGTTGATGTTTTCAAAATATTTTAAAGTCAAAACAGGAGTATTACATTTTTTTCTCCTTTCCCTGCCTTCAGCTTTACTAGAAATTTCTCCTTCTATGTGTTGGTTATGACTTTTAGCTTTTCCAGGAGGTTCTCTGCTACACTCTGAAGTTTCTTCTATAACCTTTCTAATCCTCTTGTGAGCTCCTACTCTTTAATCTAGAAATGATTGTAGTGGATCCATTCCATTCCACAAACTGCATGTGGATCAGCTATTTTGTAGAAATGCTAATTCCTTAATAATATATGCTGTATGAGAGTGATCAAGAGACATTTTTGCCCCCTTTTCATAAATTCAGTCTTTTTCATTGTTGATGGATTTCATGTCAATAAAGACACCTTTTTACTGATATGAAGTCTTGAGGGTGGGAGTTGTTAATTTTAATAGATATGCAGCCAGCATATTCTTGAGATTTGCTTCTGTTTGACACCTTGTTTTTATATTTCATACTTACAGCAGGTAAGTCTAATGGTAAAACATGCAAGAACAAAGCAATATTGTGTCAGATTGCACTCTGACAACAATTAGAGAGCTTGAAGAGTGTAGTAGTATTTTGGGAACATTTCAGTTCAAATCCAGACATCTTTTCTGAAGATGTTTGTTTTCTGATTTGTTTCAAATGTGTACAGAACTTTTGCTGCATCATCATTATCCTCTGTACTGCTGCTGGAGTGTTCAAATGCCCAAAGGGCAGAAAACAACCAGTAAAAGCAACTCTTCAGAGCTAATCTATATCTGTTAGTACAGACACAATGCCAGCCACAGGCAACTGAATTCTTAAGCACTTGGAAATCAAGAGATTGACTTTCAGACATCAATGCTTTTTAAAATGGTGCATTACGGTTCTTTTGGCTTCTTGGGTTTGATACTTTGGAGATGTGAAAGACAGCATCCTTTCCTCTTGTTTGCTCACAGTCAATGCAAATTATGTTATATTCTAAAAAAGAGGTTATGCAGATTGATGGTTTGCCTTGCTGTCCTGGGAGTGATAAGAAATTGTCAGGAAGGAGAAGGAAAGAACACACCTTCCTTAAGAGCAACACATGTAGTTGGCTGGATGAGCCTCCTGTAATCCACACATAGGTGAGCAGGAAACAGCAGGGCAGCAAGGAGGGAGCCTGCAGCACAAGGATAGGCTGGGAGAATTCTGGTAAATACAGGGCATGGGTACACAAGCAGAGCATTGAATTGGCAGGGAGAAAAAAGCCTTTTCTTAGCCACCCAAAATATGCATCAATTTATATTTTTTTGTGATGAGAAAAAAGGTGTTAAATAAGGACAGAAAGGGTTCATACTACAAGAACACAGCGAGCAAGGGGAAATCATTGCCAAAATGCTATTTTCATTCCATTTTACCCAAGTGATTTGATTTTTTTTTAATTTCCAGATAGCTTGTATTCATAAGTGGGTTTTGAGATTAGTACCTTCGTGCAAAATATTTCTAATTTAACAAAACAGAATTTCCTGACAGTGGTTCTTTAAAAAAATTACTGACAAATTGTACAAAGTTTTTCATATGTGCCACATGTGTGGATAGTACTTCTAGCCGCATGTCGTGATTAATGAGAGAGCTCCTATCAAAGACAACAAGAAAAGACTGAGTTTGTTTTTACTGAAGGAAGCAATCAAATGGTATACAACACTAAAAAAAAAAAAAAAAAAAAAAAAAAAAAGGCAGAACTATCTATAATTATGGAAATATAAACAGTATTTAACCAAGTGGGAAAGTTTCAACTAGACAGTGCATGGATTTGGCAAACACTTTGCAAGCACAAATAAATTCTGTCTTTTCAGAGCTTCAGTGAAGAGGAACAGCATTGTTATAGCTGAAGGAACTCTCCAAAGATTCTGGATTGGATGGTATGTGCATTTCTTACATCAATACAGAAAGAAACGTTTTAGGTCAGTTAAAATGGAAAGAATGTATGTTGGCCTGCTTTACTAAAGTAACTGATGAAATCCCAGCTTTATGGGTTTGCTCTTTATCAATGTCTTTTATTTAATTACTTCATAAATAGTCTTGCCTCTGAAATGAGCAAAAGCTCATACTACTACAGGTAGTGAATTGATGGAATGAATATCCATTTCTGATTGCTATCAGGTAGACAGCAGTTTAGTAGAACACTTAAGCTTTAAAGAGCAAGCTTAAATCTTACTGGAGACAATTACATCCTTTGCTAAATTTAAACTGAAGAAAAAGGTTGTAGTACCTTAACAGGCTCATAGTTCTGGTCAGCAGTAAGATAAATAGTATTAGTAAAAGGTAATAATAGAGTAGCCTGGACACAAAAATACATAAGACAAATACAAATTACCTACTGAATAGGAGTGTGTTACATTAAAAAAAAAAATATTTGTTCCTCTAGCTCAAACTTGAAACGGTGGGTCAGATTGTATATTTCTGGAAGGAGTAATATTTTAAAAGTACTGTTTGTTCCATAGTAGCCATAATAATGTCTTGGTTTCTGTATTCTCGTCCTAATTTTCATAATCCATTTTATAACAGGGAGGATTTCCAACAAACACTAGGTCCAGGGAAAAATTAGTCAGTGTTATTTAGAATTAAATTTCAGTTCATTTTTCAAACTGAAAGAGGGTTAAACCAATCTAAGCTTTTATGATATATCAGCTCATAGACATTAATAAAGGCCAGACTCTCAACAGGCATCAAGGCTATAAAAGACAATGCTACATAATAGGATGCCTGTCTTACAGGATGTTTTATCTTGTACTTTTTGATACTGTTATGCCTCTGTGCTTCTTTAACCAGATCAGGTGGGATTTGTAGGCATCTTTCTAATTTGATTCATGTGCTGTCTGTATGCTAAGTGACAGTTTTGCCACTTGAGTGTCAGTAAGATATTTAGGACTCAAAATATCCTGATGAAAACTTTTGTTGGGAAATTCTCAACAAAATCTATTAAGAGGATTCAGAAAACTGTTTACTTCCCCTGCCCCCCCCGAGTTTCTACCAGCTGTAATATCCACCTCTGAAATCTCTGAAAATGTAAACTGAAAGCAAATATTATCTGTCTTTAATTCTTCCATTTTACAAAGGTCTTGGAGTTTACTGTAGAAATGAGTTGGGTTTAGTCATATTCTGGATTAGAAAGGCTTTAAAGAAGCCACAAATGTCTGACGAATTATACCTGCAATTGTGGAGTAAGGGTAGGATTTTAGTTTCAAACAGTATGCAGTATTTCACTGTCAAATTATTAAGAATATTGGTTGAAAAAATAATACAAACTGGGATGCTATCAGCAAATCAGAAAACAATTAAATGGAGTACAGATTTATGTATGTAGTGTGAAACTATAAAGAAGAGAAGTTTATGTTTTTCAAAGTAGTGATGCTAGTTTCACACTAATTGCACACACCAAGAGGTTTCATTTTACTGGGACATACTCATATTAACATCTTGATCTCTGTTGATATCCAGTTATTCTAAGTATATGTTTATTTTAAAAAGGTACTTCACAAACCACTAAGTATAATTCATAACAGGGTACCTTCAAAAATATTTTGTGACAGTAGGCCAAATTGGCTACCAATGAATTTCTGGCACTTGATGGATTTAAACTAAAAGTGAATTTAGCCCGATATGCTTTGTTGTCTTTGGATGTTCATTGATTATTTGGCTCCGTAACATCCTTTTATCAGTGTAGTAGCTTTCTGTAACA
This sequence comes from Aquila chrysaetos chrysaetos, assembly GCF_900496995.4. Taxonomy (NCBI): domain Eukaryota; kingdom Metazoa; phylum Chordata; class Aves; order Accipitriformes; family Accipitridae; genus Aquila; species Aquila chrysaetos. Next base: position 14,753,207 of record NC_044012.1, read on the forward strand.
CAACCTTTTCCAACAGCCTTTCTGTTGGCTTCTGGGAAAGGCTTCCCATACCACTTCAAATGCATGCCCTAGTTAAATTTGGATAGAGGCCACTGATAACCAAACAAGGCAGGGATCCAAATAAAGCTGCCTAATCTTTTACTGCCATTTTTTCCCCTGGCTCTATGAGGAAGGCACAGGAGCATGTGAATCAAATGAGCACCCAATCTAAAACAAGCCTGAATTAGTGCTGTGATATGTTGGCTAACATGCTCACAGAGAGATGGTCTAGGTTAAGAAGTTTACAGTGGAGTTTCTGCCAGCTGTGATTTCCACCACTGAAAACTGGAAATTGCCCTCCAATACAATGGGGTTTTTTAATCTGTTTGTTTTTCTGGTACAGGTGGAGAGAATACTCTGAAACTTCTTTTCTGAAACAAAAGGATAAGTACCTCTGCATGGTTTTCCCTCAAATGTCTATTTTCTTCTCTTTTTAAAAAAATTACATGTACTCAAAAGGGAGATGTCAAGGCAATGGAATTCTTTCTGTAGTGTCAGATACCCTTTGTGATTCTCTTATCCCTTCAAAATTCTGTTATTCATGGTGAAATCTGAAAGCAATCAGCTACAGGAAAGTCTCATTCTACTTTAAAAGCCAAACACAATTGTAAAGTAAAACAAACCCCAAAGCATTTCCTCCTGCAGAATTTTTCCTAATGCATTCATGCAAGCTTTGGCACCATACTTTGTAAACAGTATTTGACAACGCCAGAAAATACAATCATATATAATTGTCAGGAATAGAAGTTTTCAGCCTTAGGAAAGATTTTACAGAGTAACATAGTCAACATTATGAAAACTTTTAAGATACTCTTCTTTCCTTCAGATATTAAAATAGAAGTTCATATAAGTCCAGCATCTGCAAATTACTACTCACCTAAGTAAGAGATTTTGTAGGAACAGACTCACAATCTTGCTTCAGCAGGGTTTTGGTATATGTAAGACTAGAATTTGGCCTATGGGAAGTGTTAAACTAATTTATATTACAGAGAACTAGTGACACAGAAAATGAAAGCAGATGCAATATCCATAAAAAAGTGCTCTCATGAATATTCAAGCTTTTATTTTAAGTAATAGTATACATTATCCTACTCAAAAAAAGATATTCAACATTATCAGCAGGTAAGTAGCAGTGGAGCAGAGTGCAAAATTGTGATGTGAGGCAAGGCAGGAGGAAATTCGACTTACAAAGAGAAATATGTATATCTTCTGTTTGGGAACATACATTATGTAACAGTTTTATAATTCTGCATACATATTAATGGCCTAAATGTTTAGATTTGCATCCAGAGCAGATGTTGGGCAGGACTTGCAAAGCCTCATTTTCGAAAGGTTTAAAAATCAGAAAATATCTTTCTTTCTACAGACATGTCACACATCCAAACCACAAGAACTTACGCACTCAAACATTGAAGGAAATTAGCTGGGAAGCAAATTCCTATTTTGTTAATGTTGCTTATTGTTTGCTCGTATTTGCTTTTGACCTTGGAGAGAGGTGCCCTCATGGGTGGGAATGAATGTTGTCAGCACTGGCTTTTAACAAAAATATCCAAATTGCATCCCAGATCCATGAATGTCTGTCCTGTACTGGACAAAGTGGGAAAGGGGGGAAAAATAGCTTTACACATAAGTGGCCAAGTACCACAACTGCTATAACTTGGATAGCTTTACAGTGTATCTGTGTTGTGGAAGTAGTGGCTCAATCCTACACTCTCCAAACTCACCTCATATTCAAACAGGGGCAAACTCTGGGGTATTGCAGGACCAAGTCCCATGCAACTACTTTCAGCAGTGTGAACAAGCCAGGGAAAGCCCTGGATAAATCCAAATTCTCATCCCCCATAATTCCTTGTTAAGACCTCGCACAACTAAAATACAGGTGGCTTCTGAGTGTCAGTTAGATGTGTGGGTTACAGATCAGGGGGTATGTTATGCTTGAGCCCATTACTTGGCCCATCCTCTTAGGAATAATCTATAGTTGATGATATGGGCCTAGAGAACGTTACTCCGCAGAGCTCATTCTATGTCAATTTTCCATGACTGAATCATGCAAACAGTTCTTTCCCACAATAGGTCTAAACCACTTATCTGTGGGAGCACAAGAGGCCACATTTCTCCTAGACCTATTTCGCATCCATTATTCTACAGCATGGTTTCCTTTTCTTTCCATAACAAACATGGCTCAAAACCTCCTTATTCGAGGCTGTGCGGAGTGGTTCCCTAAAGAATTCTGGACACTTTGTGACAAATTGACATAGAGGCACCCAGGATAATCAGCAACAGAGCTGAATGACAGTATCTTTAATTATGAATTCCTGATTACAGTTTGTCTCCACTGACCCGTATGTCAGAGCGCTGACCACAGCCCTAGCTCATGTGGGAAAATTTTGTTGTGACAGGAAACAAATGCAATTAGATAGAGTCAGCTGTTCATGCCCCTTGAAAAGAGAAGGTGAAAACTAAAAACAAGCTGTATAGAGTTCCACATCATTGGGCATTTCTGCAGCTAGACTGTTCCAGAAAAGCCGCTTTGAATTTTTTCACTGCAGCTATTTATCATATGTAACAGAAGTAAAAAACAAGGCAAATAAACTCCAAAACAAGCAACTGGCACAGAAAGATTTTGCTAATCCCTTCAAGTTTTCAGTTATTGCTATTTTCAGAAGGAACGTAGAACTCCTAAGGACACTATGACTTGGCACACTTCATGTAAAGCAAATAATTGCCCTTCAAATAGATTTTCAGGTTATAAGATCTTGACCCATACAGCTTTTCTGTTTTTCTTTGGGAAGTGGGGGGATTTTTTTTTCTGGATGAGATTTCACAATCTTTAACCTTCCAGCAACCCCTAAAAGTAATAAAATGTTGTTCGAGTCCCAAAGCCCAGGAAAGAAGGAGAAAGAAAAGACATTGTCAGAATTGCTTTGCTCTTTATTCACTACTTGAGGGAAGCAGGAAGACATTCCTGGATAAGAAAATAGTATAAAACACATTTGACTCTTTTACTGCAGAAGTCATCACAACTGGCAGAGACTCCATCTGTTCAGTGTAACACCAATGTATTCGCCATTCTGTCAGTTGATCACTAGAGATGTTACTTATTCCTGCTTTCACGGTCCTCTGCACGTACAGAGTATTCATCTGTGTCTTCAGTAATTAACGTCACGTTACCAAAGGGGAAAGCACTTTCTCAGTAGAGTGCAACTAACTCCCACCTTACACTTTACACATTATTCCACAAACTTCATGTAACAAAGACCTAGCAGTGATGATGATTCATAAAAACAGGGAGCCTTGCCAAACAAGATGCCTGGCAGCCTTCTCTGCTTGGGTTATCCCTGAGGTAAGCAATGCAGAGTAAATCAGAGATATTCCTATTTCCACAGAGGAAATACAGTTCACTGATTTATTTTTGCTCTCTCAAACAGTAGACACACAGTTCCAGATTTTAAGCTGGCAAGGTTATTTTGTTAGGAACATGTTATATTTATCTTCATCTTCAGGTTCAACAAAAAACACCCACTGTTCTAATATGGGAATAATGAGTATTTCTCTCTTAAATAGACAGTGGTGCAAATATGCTGTGATTGTACACATTTCGCTACCTATGTTGAAAACCTATACTGAGAATGAACAGACTGTTACGAAAGATGGTCAACTGCACAGGGTTTTCTTTCTAAAAGGAGGCACCAGTGCTTCCCCAAGGAAACCCTTCTAAAGCAGAAAGGCTCTTTAAAAGGGACTTTCCTCAACTAATGCACAAGAGTATTGAGTGGAAATCAACCTTCCTGTGTCCTTACCTACCCTGGACCAGAACCACAGTGGATGAATTCCATGCATGCAGAACACAAACACTATTAAAATCTGGTATAACTAAGTGTTCAATAGCTCTTGCTCTACAGGACATTGTCTCAGCATTTATAAATGAATATTGGCCAAATGCAGCTGATAACTAGGAACAAGGCACAGGTTCTCTAAGGCAGAGGAATACATAGTATTCCTTAACCCAGCTGTTCGCTTACAAATGAGACAAACCTCAGGGGAGTTATAGAGCTTTTGAGGTCTTAGATGCTTTGTTCAAGGTGAAAACTACTAAATAGGGCTCTCCCCACCAGTGATTTCACAATATACTCCAACACCAGCTGGTTCAGAAAATATGTTGATTTATTGGTCTGTCTTGTTAAGCCTCATCTCTTTTTCTCTGGCACATGAGCACTCGGAAGACATATAGTATACAAGCTAACACTTTTAAGTCCTAGCGCTCTGCATCAAAACCTTGCAGTTGCATTGATATTAACTTGCCTTTTGTTAAGTGTTCAAGTTGTGAGATCAGGCATGCATGACAGAGTTATGTTTTTAACTTGCAGGGCATCTAAAACTTGAGGTAAAAACCTTGTTCTGTTTGTTTTTGAAGTCAAGATGAAATACATATTGTTACCATATAAAGTGAACAGGATATTTTACAAGACTTAATACATTTCTTCCAGAGCAAGAAGACTCTGAGGATCAATAATCACTGTATCAAAAAGGCCATAAAACAATTGGCAGACACCAGATGTTACCCTTAAATGTTTCATTCAGTGATCTTAAGATATTATTCCCTCTACAACCCAAAATATCAAATATAAAACAAAGGTAATGAAAGAAATCTTCGCTTGAGGCATGCTTATGTACACCTTCCAGAAGCCGAGTGACAAGGTCATCCCATATAGTTTCACTTAGGAGTATTTCTGGAATTAAGCTTGCTTATTGCTTCCTCTTTAGTACATCTGCAGTAACAATTCACTGAAAGTATGTAGTAGAGCTACATCAGACAGTCACAAAGCTGTAAGCACTTTTAGACTCAGATGGTATCACCGTTGTGATGGCCACAAAGCCTGAAATTGATACTTTAAGTTGTCTTAAATGTATAAATGTTTAAAAATAGAACTAGTGACTCAGCATCAAAATTTTCTGCACCAAGTCTGAACACCTCTTACTGTCACTAGCTACCTAGGAAACTAAGGACCACCAGTTTTCTGCAAGAGAAACCTGAGTATGATTTTCATAAGAATAATGAATCAAATTTTAAAAGATCTCAGAAGTACTCCTGATGTAATTCCACTGATTTCAGGAAGTTTATCTTAGCAGTTATTTTACTTCTTCAAGTTTATTTGAACCTGAAACTGAGCAAAAGGCAAGAGCCCATAACCAGAGAACAGGCAGTCTGCATTTTCAAGCTTCAGGATTCCTTGTGCTTTTTCTAAACTGGGCAGGGAGCCTAAACATATTGACCATGTAAAAATAAACAAACAACATGGCTCAATACCTGTGCAAACTTTTTTCATAATTGCTTGATTAAATTGATTAAAAAAATGATTAATTAATTTAAAAATACTCTACCTTCTTTAGAAGTCCTTCTATTGCACACTGAGGCCTGAGCTACAGTTAAAAGTTTTTGTCAGCATAATTATGTAAGGCGTATTAATAACCTTACAGAACCTACCCCTTATAGCCATAGCCAGCAAGAGCACTTTCCTCAGTAAAATCAGTTTCATTTGAAAAACAGGGAATGCTCGTTAGTGAGATGAGTTTCCATTAGACAAGTTTTCCAGCATTCCTTTAATCTACACCCAACTTTAGCTTAAAATAAACAAATAAATCCAGAATTACCAAATACTCAAAGCCAAGAGCTGAAGAATTTTCCACAGTATTGTCACTCCCTTAGAAATGTGCCTTAAATGTCTACATTTGCCTTTGAAAATTAATCTTAAATTTTATAAACCACTGCAGTTTTTCACTGCTTGTGCCTATGAGCAACTTAAAACCCTTGTACATAGGGGCAGAAGTTATCCCTTAATTTCATTAGGCTAGAACTAGCCAGTTTAAGATCAGCATTAGATATTTTATCACTTTACTATGTTGGCATCTGCAAAATACTCTCTCAGTAAATAATGCTGCCTTCCAAACCATGTAAAGCTTCGGCAGAGCATGAACACAGCTATTTAACATCCCAGATTTCTTCCACATCCAACAACTTGTACGATGCAATCATACTTCGCTTCTTTTTCACGGTCTCAATGTAATTGAATATGTAGAATATGCTGGAAAAATAGGATGAGAGTTAATAGATTGCATTAATTCAGCCAGATTAATATGTCCAGTTTCCCAGGACTGAAGTAGTTTTACAAAGCACAGAAAAGAATGTGTGTGCAGAGTCATTTCACCCCAGACGTTCCTGGCACTGATTTGCTAGCTTAACCAACATTCTTACAGCTCTCAGCTGGAAGTGACAGCGACCAAAATGTTTGTAACCGTGACAGTTGCTGATGCTGGGCCAGGAACTGGAGGTGCAATGGAACCCAGGAATTACCACTTTCTCACAGAGGAGAGAGGAACTAATCTTTTTCTTTCACACACAACATCTTGAAGGAGCACAGATCCGCTTCTTGGCATAAATCAGGATGATAGTGATACATATGTGTTCCTCTGTCAAGGAAAGGGAAGAGATCTTCCAAGAGTCCGAGGCAGTAGGAGACTGAGAAGGAATTTGTATCATTACCACTGTAATGTACTCTCTTTGGTACATTACAGTGGCAATGGTACAAATTCCTCCTGTACCATCTATGGCACATACAGTGCCAATACAGAAAAGTATGCAGGTGGTCTCAATGACTGCAACAATACTACAAGAGCTCCAGGGGAAGAGGTGGGAATGTTTGCCACTCTCACTGTACCACATGACCAAAATATGCCAAAGACATTGGGCAGTATTAGTCCTCCCATAAATCTCTCAGTCATGCACTAAGCCTGGCTGGGTATCAGAGCTTTAACCCAAGATTTTTCTTTCTAAATCATGTTTACATTATATTCTTCTGCAGAAAAGGACATTTCTCTCTGATTTTTTGGTATTAGCTTGTGTTTCCTTTGTATGTGTGCAGCTCAGATTATGATGGAGCCCTGCCCCCGTATGGTGCTCTAAGCTTTACTAAATTGATTACAATTAAAATAGACGGTTCTCTGACTGATCCTCTTTTCTTAAGTAGAGCTAATGCAGATTAACTGTCCATAGAAAGAGGCTTTAAGTATCCAGTGCAAGAGAAATCTCGTATTAAACATTAGTAGTGGCATCACCACGTATCATCGTCATCATTTAAAATGTTGTGTTGTTTGACAATATAAGAAAAATGAGCAACTAAAAATATACTTCTGTGCAAAAAGACCTAAGTTTTAACTCTCTCACTTGCATTTCATATGTGCTGTCTCATTGAACAGCAGTTCAAACTACAGCAAGAAGTAATCCTTGGGTGTCCTTCTGTCCAAGAATGAATGCAGCTGTATCTACTGAAAAATTAGGCTATCCACAGACCCATAAATTTGAAATTCTTAACTCCTTTTCAATCTTAATTTTGTTTCTAAACATATCCAAATACATAAAATGAAAAAGATGTGGAATATTAGAATGACTATTGAGACATGACAAACTCTCATCGTAGAGCATGACATTTTTCACAACTACATTCCAAGACAAAAAAAACCCAAAGCATGAGCATGCCTAAATTAATTATTAAACCACAGGACTTTAAAAATACTTTTCTTAATTTTGAACAGGGGGTTTATTCTGCTTTGATGGAAAACTCATGTTAAAGGAAATAATTTTCAGCATAAGCAAGCAAATGAATAGAATTTGTACAACTTACTATATGAAAAACACCAAGGTTTGTATGAGACAAACTGTTTACATGAGAAGAAGATGGATGCAAAGGACTGATTCATAGGATACCTAAAGTGAAATAAACAGTAACCTTGCTTCATTATGATTAGTCCTTACAGAACAGATTGATGAGTATCTCACTAGCTGTTGAAGGCACAAAAATAAATGCCTGTGGAATTTATGCAATATACAAATCCATGCTGCTACAAGTTTTTTTAAATATTCATTTGCTTGTCTCCATTTCTCCTCCAGTGACTCACAGAGCTTAGACTACAGCTATTTAAGCTCTCCAAAGATATTCCTGGATGCAAGCATAAAAGGCATGAATGAAGCCAATGCTAGGGGAAAAGCAGCATGTTTTGATTCTTAATTTCCCAGACATGAATATTTGAGAATTACTGAAACATCACAGAAGGGTTATTCAAGCAAAATTAAGCAGCGGAATGTTTGTCAGTGCTTCCATAAGAAATGCACTTGCTTAACTACAATCCAATTTCTAGATGAAGGTTTGGTCCAGTTTTAGGAAAGATTCTCACTCCCAAATAATTTCATTCTTTATATATTTCAGTATATAAAGAAGTCTATTAGCTTTTAAAACTACACAAAAGTATGTCTTAAAAAAATGTTTTGCAACAACTACCTTCTTAAGAAAAAGGATCTTTGATTAATAATTCTGCAGAAACACAGGTATTTAATTTGACTGATATATAGATGATACTCCACTGCCTTTTGGGGACAGCAGGATGTTAAGAATGCATCAAATTAAATGCCATGGCTTAACTTAACTGGACTCACATCAATATGAGAGCACAACCATGACAGCCATTACATCAGTAATACAGTACATGCTCATGTTGAACTGGAAGGAAACACTTTTTCAAATTGGTTGCACATGAAGATTTAGGTCTGATGACATTTTATCTCAGCTGGAATTTGGCCAGGAGTATTAGGTAACTACGTGGCAGTAGAAATTACATTACACCAATGTAAAGATTTTTGCGTAAAGACTTAGACATCTTCCTAAGTTATTTGCCAAAGCATTTTGACAGTAGCCTACCTCCTACAAGAAAGTACTATAGCACACTGAAATACAACTGCAGTACCCAGTCACTTGTAAGGATGACAGTCTTTTTAGCAGTCACTACAATGTATCATTTATTACTATGCAGCACACATGCCACACACAGTACACTTGGTATTGTAATTTAACTTCTGTGCATTACATGAGTATCATTTTCAAAAAATGTTTGCATGTGGCAAGGAGTTCTGAGAAGCAAGAACAAGCAAGCCAGCAACTGTTCTTCAGAACACACGAATTTTATTATGGCAAACCACAACAGCAGTCCAGAAGCCAAGAATACATCAAAGATTATTATGCCATCTGGTATATTTGGAAAGATTTTTATTCAAACTTAAAATCATATAACCCCCCCAAAAAACATATCTTACATCATGTTCCTTTTTTCTTAACATAACCTTCTGGCTGAGCAACAAAATGCCCAGCGATAATACTCTTTCATGCTAATGGTTTAGACTTTATAACATTATAACTGGCAAAGAGTCCCTACTGAGAGAAGGGATTGTGACAGATGGCATGAGATATTGCAGTAATTTTGCTGACAAAGCAGTAAGCATGTGCTAGAAGTTCAAAATCTATTCAATATATTCCAGTTGAAGCCATTTTAACAGGCATTAAAGCAGAAGCTTGATAGTAATGTTATTCAGAAAAGAGAAGTTTTCTACACCATTGAAAATACATGTATGACTTTTTTGTTTCTGTTCTCTGGATGAAGGCTTAAAACTTCCATTTGGGAAATAAACAAAGGGCCAGTTTACAAGTTACCTTCATATGCTAGAATAGCATTAAGAGGCCTGGAACCAAACTTTAGAGCACTGAAAGAACAGGTTATTTAAGGTAGTGTAATTGGTAGACATTGTGGATTTGATACAGGAAAATACTTCAAATAGTTCACCCATTTAAACCAGTACTGAGAAATCCATACACTTTTCCTGACAAATCTGAATTCAGCTTAAAGAGACGAGTGAATATATTAATTTACCAAAATTCTTTCATTAAGTTGTTAATTCTTTGTGGGTAATCAAATAGTCATATCTTCATACCAAAACAGTCTCGTCCAGCAAGTGGGAACGTAATCAAGGATGATTGCATTTGCTACCAATTCTTCTACAATCCTTTTGTGTGACCTTGGGAAAGCCGTTTTACCTCTCTGTTTATTTGTCATTTACCCTCTCTACTCCCCTTTGTCAGTCTTGTCTATTTAAAATATACAAGTTAGGGATCAAGCTGTAATGGAACTAATCAAATCCTTGGAAGAAAGCTGTATGAATTATTGCAGAAAGAGAAAATAATACAGCAAGTGATTGACATGCTAAGAGCTGCATTCAGTGACATTTTACACAATACCAATATTTGTTATCTTAAGTAGAAGGTCCCACTGTAGCACTTAAGGGGGAAAAATACATAAATTTTTATAGACACCACAAAGCAAGGAACTAGGCATCAGGACAACATAAAGGATTTTATTCCAGAATTGTTTAATTCTATTTTAATTCTTAAGGGTTTTATTTAATAGATTTGGAGAGGAGGTTAAATCTCAGAGATCTTTTTCATGCACTTTCTCATAGAACTGAGGTGCACATTCTGCTTACCAACCAGCTGTACTATACTTTTGTGCACTAACACAGCTATAAGCAAATCTATTGTTTAAAAGAGAAACCCACTGAGCGATGGTAAAAGACACCAAACAGCCTAGAAATAGTTTGATCACCTGACCATCAACAATTATTCTTGTAACCCTGTACACCAAGGTTAAGCAATGGTGATAGTTCCTACATAAATTGGAAGAAATAAGTTCCTCCCCACTGGATTTCCTGAGCAACTTTTACTCCCTCTCGATTTTTAAATGGCACCTTTAATTTTTCACACTATTTTTGTCAAAGACTAGAAAGACTGTAATCAGAATCCTTCACTGTCACTACCATCCCCTTAATGAAATATTCTGATTTTATGGGACATTTTGTTCCCTTCACACAATCCTGTGGTGCTCAGTCATCCTTAGAAGCAACCACAGATCAAGACGACTGGGTGTCAGTTTTTCCCAGTTCTTAGTATACCTAATAAAAGATGTTACGTCTTCTTGCAAACCTTATACCTATCAGATTATAATACCTCTACTACTTTGGCAGCCATTAACAGCATATTAGTAAATAGTTCTGTGGCAAGTTCTAAGCCAAGAAAAGATGAGGAACAGCGAACTACATTGACTGGGTACTTATTTTTTTGAGCTTGCTTGAAGGCAGAGTCTACTAACTGTGAAGAAATAACACCCCCTGGGGGTGGTCAGCATAGTTTGAATTGTTGAAGTTCACTTGGGGCTTTTTCTCTTAGTTGCCAGAATTGCTGTTCCAGCATATATGGGCTCTGTCACTGAGATATATTTCCAACGTCTTTTTATTCCAGCTAAACCAACACAAAAATACAGTTTTTCTCTACTGTTTCAGCTCATTCTGCCTCCTGTTGCAAGTGTTCAAGCATACACAATATATGGAAACAAGACTAGCTTTTTGCACTTTGCCTATTTGGGAAACTGAAATTGCTCCAGACTAAGGTGTACTTTATTTCAAATGCCAGTTGTGTCCTACCAGCGCTCTCACTCCATTAAACCCTTTGCTAAATCATTACCAGAAAAGGATGATCAGCAACAAGCCAGAATGTTCTGTCTCAAAAAAGTAAGCTATTATATTGAAACAAATGTTACTGAAACAAGAACTTCAGGTCTGGACTTCTGCAGAGTAGAGTTTTACAATTTTAACTTATTGCAGCACTATAACTTTCATGGTAAATCAGGTGGGAAGATTGATGTGAAAAGCCTTTTACGTAAACATAAAATGTTAGCAGTTTACGTTGACCAAACAAAAGTCAGATTTGCCCTTGGGAAGATTTCACTTGAAGAGATGAAAAAGAAAACTGATTTCCTGTTCATTTGTTGCCCTCACTTTTGAGGTTGTCTCATAAAATGCATTCCTACCTCAAATATTATGGTACAGTTATAAGCCTGTGACTCAGGATGTTCAAGATCTACAACCCATTCAGATGTAGTCCCTAGAAAGTCAGCTCCCCATGAACACTGGGGGATGTCTTTGGAGCATGATGTTTTAGCTTTTCAACATACAGGAAAGCAGGACATCAGCCTTAGCTGAAGCTGTAAATGAATACAAAACCAAACAGGGGTTTCTTTCATATTCAGGTATCTTTTGCTTGTAAATCCCCCATAGATAAAATCTATAAAAGAAACAAAAACCTAACAGCTTGTAATTCCACAGCAGTGTACTTAGGTGCAGGTAATCCAAAGGAACGTTTACCCTCATCCTCCATGTTCCCCACTGCTTCTTCATCTCTACCAACACCTACACTTCTTATACTGTACAAATTTTCTTGTGATGAGGATTATCTGAAGATGTGCGTTTAAGAAACAGTACTGTTAAAGGATGCAAAAGTCTTTGGAGATGGAGGTCACATACCTGAGAATCAGAGAATTATTACTGAAATCAACTGAAAAAGACAAAAAGAAAACATTCAATGGTTCTAATAAAATAAAAATGTTTTCCTAGTTACAGCAGCACAGCTGATAGTTGGATTCCAGAGACCTGATTGTTTAAGAATTATTAAAAAGATAATAAAATCAGTTAATGCTAATGTTGATCACAGCTAGTTGGCTGTTTTAGAAATGATAGGAATATTTATCAAAATGCTAATAAAAAGGATATTTTTCAAAATTAATAAAGATAAACATTAAAAAGAAGCAAGCAGCCAGAAAAAAAATGAAGTCAACAGGATTATTAAGGAATGTGAATACACTAATAGTGACAGATGAGGCTGATGTTGCTGAAGGCCTGAATAAGTTACTTGCTTTAACATTCATGAAATAATTTGGAGGACATCCCTCAGACCAAAATACATTTTCATAGGGGAGGGTGACATGGTGAATGAAATATGAGACAGTTTTATTATTCCAGAGCTCATAGAGTAATTCAATAATTAATGAAAAGCTGACATTGCATCAGCTTACAATGAGAACAACAAAAAAACTGGGTGTTCCTAACTTGCTCTTTTCCAATAGGAAAGATGATACAACAGCAGAAACTGGAAGATGACAGTATTGCACTTAGACCTACCTATCAGAAACAAAATGGTTGAGCTGCTGGCTAAAATAGTTCCTCACTTGCTATCATGGGGACGAGAAGATTGTTTGTGCTATTTCTACTCTTGTGAGAAATATCATAGACCTTACTTATCTAGCTTCCAATAAATTGGCTTAATAACTAAAAACAAAATTATAATGTCTATTTGCTGACAGACACAAACAGCAGGGATGAGCCATGCTCCCTGTAGGCCACCGACAGCCACAGGAACTGTATCAGAGTAACTACACAAAAACCAGCTGGCAGGATCTGCTCAGGCTCACAAAAGGCCTTTGACAGAGTTCTTCACCAGAAGTCTGTTAGAAAACCCAAATAACCATATGATAAAAAGCAAAATACTTGCTCAAAACCAGAAACTGTTCAGGGGATAGATATTAAAGAAGGAATAATTCGTTTACTGTCAGTATTGTTAAAGAATAACAGTAAGGCCTCAAGATTCTGTACAGCACTGTTTTCTAAAACAATTTAACAGAAAACATGAAAATTTCATAATATTTGGCCAGCTCATTAAAAAAAAACAAAAACAAAAACAAAAACAAATGGATCATATGGAATAAAGTTGGTAAGCAACATCCAAAGACACAGATTTGTGGTTTCATTAGGTAGATTTGACCATGTCCCACACAGGGAAAAGTTGTTGGGCCTGTTCCTCAAAAGCGCACAGACTGTGCTGTGGAGTTAAGCCACTATTGCTGAAGAGATTCTGAGATGCTTTCTCTGCCATGGCTAACCTGTCTAATTCTGTTTCCAAGCTGCAAGCATGCCAACTCCGTCATAGAAGTAATCGCCTTATCTCCTGAATAAACAAAATGTTCAGGTAAGTACAGCTAATTTATCATAATCACAAGATGAATTTTAGGCAAACATTAGATTTTCTGTTGAAGAAGAAAATTACTCCTGTTCTTTTTGTGAATGAATAAGGTCATCCATAAGGCATCTTTCACCTGCCAGTCTCCTGAATCACAGTGTTGGGCTGGATTTTTTTGAATCCCACAGGCCACTTTTTTTTTTTTAGTAAAATGAAAAAGCTTTGCATGCACATTTCAGCATGAAAGCCATATAACTCCCTATTCTTTGTACTGATTGCAGCACTTACCTAAGAGAAACATCTGCTAGAGCACAAATACTACAGAATAATCTTCTTTGGGTTAACATTCTGTATTGCCATTATGAATTTTTTTTTCTAACCAGATAGCTATAATAATTTTAAATCAATCTAATGTACTATGATTAAATACTATGATTAAATGAAGGAGAAAATTAAGCTAAGACCATACAGACCTCAAGGCTTCTGCAGTATCCGTTCCCTGTTGTAGGTGCAGAAGGAGGGACTTGTTATAGGTGGCAAGAAATTGAAACTTTCCACAGAATCTTGGAATAGCAGAATGATCAGATATGACTTTATGTGCAGTAAATGTAGCTTTTCATTACATAACAGTAAACTCCTTTGCATTGCATTGTATGCAGATGAGATATCTAAATGAATTATCATTTTTGGCAGTATCTAACAGGGTTTTTCTAAGATGCTCACTTCTAGTGGGTGAACAGCAGAATCACATAGAACAAAGAAGGTATGGCTGGTTCAATTCTGCTGTTACTAGTAAATCCTTTCCCATATAGAGACTTTAGGTCAGTGGACCATAGGTATGTGGCTCATTTCAGCTGAGTCCTTAAGCAAAGCTAACCTACACACAAGAAAAACATCTGCATTCATCATGCCCTCCCATATTTTGTAGGAACTGTTCAGGTTACAAAGACTGTCCCATTTATTTGTCCAAAATTACCACTGTTTTGGTGGAAAGCCCCTAGCAGCTTTGCAAAGACAGTTATGAAGTTCTTTCTCTTGCTGTGAACTGGCATTTTTCAGTAGCTAAGTATTTTCCAAGGAAGAAGGCTCAAGGTAAATCTGCAGTGGGTGTAGCTATCCTTCACTCATTTTCATTCTTTTCCTCCACTGGAATTTGCCCTACACTTTACTAGGTATTTTCTTCAGTGAAAGTACTATTTCAGTTAATGACATTTACTCTGTGCTGCATGCTGGTATGGCTTTGTCTTCTGTGCCATTATTTGAAAGACGTAATTGTGTCTTGATATATGAAACTGTCTAGCTTTACAGGTGACTGTACTTTCTATGTCCACCCACTTTTCCTGATGTTTTCACCTTGATTTAGTGCATGTTTTTTAAAAAAATAATTTTAAGATATGTGTTACAGGAGGGAAGGAGCACAAATACAGTACTAGTGCTTATGACATTATCTGTAGTCTTACACACAAAAATGACTGAGGTAACTTTGAGAACTCAGGAAGCGTTACAGCAGAGCACTCACCCAAGTGATTTACACAAGTGAAACATGCTGTACTTCCCAGTGGACTGGTTTACATGAGGTTTGAATTGTTTGTGTAGAGATGTTACACCAGCATGTTTCCCATCTGAAGCAAAATGCAACAAAATAGAAAGGCTCTTCCATAGTGAATTAACAAATTTAAACCAGCCACCTTTGCCTGTTGCTATAGTAACCAGCTGCAGTAAGTGCTTCGCAGAAATTTCAGGCACAGGCTATATGAATTGTTTATGTAATCATATTTTATATGCAGACAGATCTCTGCCTTAATAAAAAGAAGTCACGGTATCACAGGAGAGATGTGTGCTTTACTGGCTGCATTAGCAGAACAGATGTAATACATGACTCTAATATGAATAAAGCAAGAGACTGAATTTTCACTTTGAATTTTTAACAGTTATGGCATAGCATTACTCGATGATGTATCTGTTCTACGACATGAAATAGAGCATTCTGTCTTTAGGGCTGTCAGTCAAGCACACCAGCCAGCATTAAATTCACTTGTAAAACATCTAGATTTTGTTTCACTTATACAGTAAATATTTTCCAAAATTACAAATATTTTTATATAATAATAGAGATTACAGAAAATAAAAGCCCTGTTAGAGGGACATCTACAATCTGGAGTGAAATCTTAGGAATGTCCTCAGAACATATAATATTCAGTCAGATATGACTGTTGTGTCTGTGGAGAGAATTTGAAGTCTGGAGTCCCCTACGGATATTTTGTTTCCCCTTTAAAAAAGTTGGATTGCTTGTAAAAAGGAATATACTCAAAAGCTGTAGACCCTCCTGCTTAAATCTAAGAAGATGCAAAATAGGAAAATTATAGCTATTGCCCTACACCTGAAATGCAGTTTTAACCTCTTTTCAGCATTGTAAGAGATTTAAAACAATGCACATTACAAAATAAAACATCTAATGAGAGCCTTAATAACAGAAAAGCATAGCATTTAACCACTTTACACCCAAGACGTGATTAATACAGTCCAAAATACTATTTTCTTATGGATTTGAAAACATTTAAGCAAAAGAAGTTATGATTTTAGTCTACGTTAATTATAAGCACCTTACTAGCTCATCTAAAAATATAGTCTTACAGAAGAGAAATGCATGTATAGCACAAAAAGAGAAAAAGCATATATAGCATTTTGGTAAGCTACATCAGAGTAGTTCTGTGTTCATTTTTTCCTACTTTTGGCTGAAGCATTTCAGAATAAAATTTAGAACAGAGAATTATGCATACCAGGCTAAGCTTTATTTTTACCTCTTGACACAATTTGGCATTACAGTAAGGGATTTAGTATAATTTTAGATCAAACTCTCTTCAAACACTTTGCTTTTGGGACAGTTCACCCTCCTATTTTAATTCTTTGCACATTTGGTGGCATAACTTTGTTTCTATGGCTTTTCTTCCGCTATTTGTTTTTTTCCCACTTACTGACACGCCTCCCAGGTCAGAAGCTCACTGACAATGATTTCATCATCTATCATTTAATTACTTGTATTTCTTTTAAAAAAATTAGACTACTGCACAGGCCAAAAAGTTGTCTTGCTGCTTTGGTTATCAAGAACATGAACTCTTCACAATCCACTAGCTGACTCTGAAAGTGTTCTCCATTTCATTAACCAAATCATACCCAACTTCCATTGATAAACACAACAGCATGCATTAAGTATGTTCATATTTAAGGAGGCAAATCAGCTTGCATTCAAGCTGATTAAATTTTTTTCCCAGTTGTTTGTTATTCTGGTCTCTTTTGTCTGCCTCTTTAGTGAGATGCTATGGGAATTCTGTTAGAATCTTTTTTTATTATTATTCCATTTAAAAGCACCAATTCTTTTCCCTAATCTATGTCACTAAGAGATGAAACATTGCCAGAAAAAAAAACAAAACAAAAAAAACCAGAATTGATTTCTACTATATCTTATCGCATTTGCACCTCCTAAAATACTCTTAGAAGCTGTTTGCCTGCATTTGTGTTAAATGGCCTGGGGATGGTTTTTCTCCCTTAGTTGTTTGATTAGTTAGTTTCTACTCTGAATAAGCATTTATATGTTTATTCTGGTAAATATATTTACCAGAAATAAAATTATCAGAATATAACCCACTTAGGCTATATAGGCTTAAATTTGCATGGCTTTCCCTTTTTTAGGGAAAAAGTTAAAGTGTTTTAGGGGAAAAAATACAGAGAATTTTGAAATCATCTAAGTATAGAGTAGTAAACTACTACCCAAATGTCATGGAGGGAAAATAAACAGATGTTAGTGACAAAAATCCATTCAGTGTATTTCCAATGGATTTTTATTTACTGGAGCAGGATGAAAAATTCATTGCAAAATGCTTTTCATGAAATTTCCCCCCCCCCCCAAACTAGAAACACTTAACACAAACGTTATGATGTTTTCACAAAACAGAGTAAGGTTTTGTGAAATTTTGTTGCTTTTGCAGGGCAGAGGTAGCTTGTGTTTGGTACTGCCATTCACAGTACATCTGTGATGGCTCCCGACTGGCTGGCAGTAGGGGGATTATTGGGTTGCTGCTTCTCATAAGCAACTTCAGTGCTTCAAGTGCCCTCTCCACTGTTAGCACCAGCTGCTGCAGGAAACTCATCTCTGCCAGTGCAGGAGTGAGACAAAGTCTTCACTGCATGTTCCCGAACATAGCAAATATGAGCAACTGAGGCAGTGAACAGTCATTTGTATGAACCACCTTGTAGTATGAAGTGCAACAGTTGATAGCACCTCTTGTTTAAAACTAGAGCTTCATCCCCTATAACAAAACAAAAGCTTTTCAAGTATCTATTCTTTTGCCAGTTCCCTGCCTGGGTCTCTTCCTCCTCTTTACCTTCTATGTGGCTGTTCCTAGTGCCCTAGAAACTACTTCTATGAGCTAGAAATGGATCTGACCTACTTATGGAAGAAGAAATGGAAGATGTGAAGACATAAAGACCACACAATCTAAAATAAAATAAAAAAAAAAAAAAAAAAAGAATCAGCAGCATTTACCTTACTTGCAGGACTGTTAATGCATAACAGGTAGGGAGGAAATACTGAAAAATACTAGTAAATCTCATAGCTATGTTCCACAACAGCTTTCTAGGAAAACAGCTTGGCACAATGTTTTCAAATCAAATCAATGGTTATTCATGAAGTGTTGCAATCAATGTCATGTTTCTGATCACATGGCACCATTCTCCACTCAACAAACTGGTGCATCCTTAGAACAGGCTATAAAGATTGAAGATCACATTATTTTAACACATGGACAAAATGCTGTTTTTTTTTACTTCTGAATCTTGCATACTGTTTTTTCCTGCCCAAAGAAGAAAAATGTTTTCCTTCTATTCCATTATTTTCCTTTTACATTTTTGCAACTAATCTATATAAAAGTATCTTCTCACCCCTTCCTAGTGTTTCTGCTGAGTATTTATTGCAAGATCCTTCAACATACTGTGTTTAAAGTCCACCCTTTTTTTCCTCATTTTCCTTGTAAAGTAAGATTCGATCTTACTGTGTTCTGAATGGAGGAATCTGACAAACCTTTACTATGGATTTCTTGTAATTTAAACTTCACCTTTAAAGCAAATTTTTTATTTCTAACCTTTAAAGATAAAGAGTCTCCTTCCTTTTCATTTTTAAAAATTTGTTCCTTTCTGCCTCTTTGCTAATTCTGATTTAAAATCTGAGTTTTTGTCTTTTTCTTTATGGGACTGAATGAGGTTTTTCGCCATTATTTGTGAAGTTGCTATAAAAATATAACAATCATTCATTGTATACTTCAGATGTAACTTCTGAAACACTTCACTGGCTTTATCTGAAACCTGTGCTCCTAAATAATTCAGGCACTTAACTCTAATGCAATCACATTTAAAAAAAGCAACATGATTAAGTAAGGCTAGAATGCTGTTTTGGATAATGATCAATAGCAAATTCATAGAGAAAAACAGAATTAGCAATTTTATACAAAGTTTTGTAGAAATAGCATTATTACAGTTGCAAAACTAAGAGTATGTTTCCTTGTTATAAGATACAACTTAAAAATTAAGCTGGCTATCCAACCTATAATGAAATTATATTCTAAGAAGAATCCAAACATCACGTGAAACATAATATAAGGTGGATTCTGAGAATGCTTTCCACATTAGCTACTTCTGGAATTAGGTTGGGAAGAGAAATGGTGAATTTCACCATAACAAAGGGCCCTTATACATATTATTGCTCTCATCAAGGTTCCTATCACAGCATTTATGTACTGTAGTATACATTTATCAGAGTGAAACTTAATTTCCTCTATGCCTTTACTATAATTTCCCCATAACATTAGTCTCAGACAAGTTTTCCCACTAATATAGCAATATAGACAAAGAAAATTCTATACAGCGCTAACAAAATAATTATTGGTTTGTTCAAATTACTCTCAGTCCGTGAAGGAAGATAAACACAGATGATGTTTAAATTGAAAACAGGAAAGTAACATCCTCAAACAGTACCAATGATCAGTTACCTTGCATTGAAATGTATTTTTATCCTAATGACAAATCAATTTCAACAAGTACTTCATATACCTAATCGGAAAAAACAAAATCAGTGTTCAGCTGTGTGGGGTTTTTTGGCAAATTCTTTATTGATTTGAAAGAA
Organism: Aquila chrysaetos chrysaetos; assembly: GCF_900496995.4. Taxonomy (NCBI): domain Eukaryota; kingdom Metazoa; phylum Chordata; class Aves; order Accipitriformes; family Accipitridae; genus Aquila; species Aquila chrysaetos. The sequence goes on from NC_044012.1 coordinate 14,773,145, forward strand.
ATTGCCATTTAAAAAGTTGAAGAGATTAATTTACTGTACCACTTAACTACTATTCACCAAACAGCAAGAGTAAGCCTGGTGTACATGGCCAAAGAGACAGAATAAAAATCATCCTAATGGAACGTCCATGTATAAATGGATACACTGAAATAACAACCTAAATCTGGTTAATTCAGTGGCTCTCTCTGAATTTAATTATTCTAATTAAAATCATCAAGCATCTACCTGCCACAAGACAATTACAGGCTTGCTTCTTCATATCTAAAAGAAAATGCAAAGCTTCACAACTGAAAAGCAAACTATTACTACAGGATACAATACCAAAAAGAAAAACATGACTGTCTATGAAACCCCCCCCAAGAATGGAAATGGAATATAAGAAAGACATATTTGAATGGTATATACTTGAGACAGTCATGTTTTTTACAGTATGTTTCCACTTAATCAGGTAGCACAGAAGGACTTCAAAACCCAAAAAAGCAGTGAGATGCAAGAAAGACAAATGCTTTCACACCTCCTGTCATCCCATTTTAAGGCCAAAAGGTTCTTGCTTTTTATCCCTATATTTCAAACAATTCTAAAAAGGAAAAGATCCTTATGTGCTTAAAAAATGACAAAAGTAATCAGGAGTTCCGTCAGCCCCCAGAGTCAAATACCAACACCCAGAACCAGGGAAAGGATGGCACACCCTCCTAGGCTGCTTTGTAGTTCAAGATCCAGTCTTGCAATATCTTATTCTTTTTCTGCATGTCCTATCTTGCTTTTTGTGTACTGTATCACCATGAGCATGAGGCAGGCTTTTTGAATTCAAAGAGAGTAACATAATACAAAAGCTATAGATGAGGTAGTCATGAAACCCAGCGATGCATGAACATGAGTTTGTAAACAAGTATCAAGACATGTGAACAGCATTAAAAGCATAATCAAAAAGACTTACACAACCACTGGTATAGCCCTGCTGAGCACTGAGAAGTCCAACACCTCCAGCCTATTACCCCACACATGACATTGAAAAGTGCATTGTTGAGTTGCCTCAATATCTAGCACGATCTGGCCTGTTATGCATTTCAGTGATGTGAGCTTTGTCTTCTGAAGCATTTGTAATGTTACAAGTATTTTAGACAGTGTTGTTAGGAACTGCATTGAAATGATATCTACTGGACATATACATTAATTTCCATTTCCTCCATTTCCTTTTTTTTTTCCCCAGTGGATCAATACAGTGGTTAATTTATATGCTATCCTCTAATCCACCAAAATTAGTAGCCTTCTCCATCTTCCTTTCTTTCTGCCCTTTTTTTAAAATAAAAAAATAAACCATGAAAACCAACAGGTGTCCTAAACTACAACTACTCGATCACAGGGGTTTTTTTGGTTTGGTTTGGTTTTTTCCATGAATTGGGCCAGTGCAATAACATTTTGTAACTGTTTTAGATGCAGCTCTGGCTGAAGCTTTGGCCTTTTATTACAAAATTTGGAATAATTATCCTCTCCGGTAAGATTTTTTTTTTTTAGTAAAAATGGAAGGTTGAAGTTAAAGCGATGCTATTAATAGTGCAGTTTGGAGCCACATAGCACTAAAATGCCTAAGCAAAACATTTTTTGGAGATCCTGCCTTAGTGGAGGCAGAGGTGCATCTAGAAACAGCTCTAACATCTTCGGCCATGACATTCACTTTTAATGGCAACAATTACCTCTATTTACAGTTAGTATCATTTTGGCATCTTCCCACAGAGCACAACTGCAGCTTTAGAATTGCTATCTCAGATACCTATGACAATGTAGCCATGCTGCATAGAGATCTCTGTGGCCCAAGAAGATCACTCTAGGGCACTGAGTATCCAAGCAGTTAATAATAGCTAAACTGCTGCAGCTACCCTGGCTGCAGGTACGTTACAAAGTGAAAATAAAGCTCCATCAGCCAATTCACCAGGAGCTATAATTGCACATTTGATTGCCTGCAGTCATCAGCCAAGGAACCCTCCTACATCTGGGCTATCACCTACTTCTGCTTGCAGTGAGAGTCAAGCTCACGGAAACCAGGCAAACCATTCCCTAGGCCAGCTCCTCAGCCCCTCAGGTTTTCAGTCTTTGCAACAGCAATTGTAGGCTATAAAATTCCTTCTCACATCACCACACTTGCACCTAACCAGAAACGAGGATAGGATGTGGTGCGCTGCTAGCTTTCTAGCAGTAGAAGACACACCACTGTTGACTGGTGTAACAATGAGCTCAGCTAACTCTTGGCCTCACTACCTTCCTGTAGGCATTGATCAATACCTTCTATCTGTATTACTCCTTATCCTACCTTAACTAGTTCAAATATGACTCTAAAAAGTGGACTTCCAGATACACCAAAAAGTTTTTAAGAAGCCATAATCCACCCTTGAAAGCAAGGCAGTTCTCCTTTTACAAAATAGCTAGGTCATCCAGAAAAACATGCGCTTTAAAATTTAACATGTCAGAACATTGATCTCTCAACTCCACTTGCTACCAGCATGGTAAATACAATGATTTATATTATTACTAGAAAACTTTTAAAAAACTTTTTTATCCAACAACAGTTTCAAAGCAAACATGCTGAACAATTTCTCATTCTCAGAAATTCTATAAATGGTGCATTTGCTTTATTAGTAAATAGATGGAGCTAAACAAAAAAATTGCATGATGTTCCTTCAAATTGCTACACAGAAGCTATATCCAGCCTACAAAACATGAAAACCTGCCAGTTTCATTTCGGTTCCTATGTTTTAACTCTCAGTGTTTGGCATATTACCCACAAAACCTACAGCTGCAAACAAAAGCCTATGATAAGTAGTTTCAGCAGAAGATGAGGCAAAGTATTACTCTAAAAAACCCTCCAGCAAAATTCCTTTCCATTGGAATAAAAATCTTCTCTGACACACAATAACATGCTGCTGCTGGCAAGCCTGCTGCAGTATAGTACCAAACTATCATTTTGACAACATACAGATAGCATATTATCTAATCTCACATATTAAAGGACAGAGGCTAGACTTATTTCAGCCCTCCTTTATTTTAGAGTAAGAAACAGGCACCTTACAGTTGTGGTAGTTACACAGTAACTTTTTTCTTTACTCCAAAAGTTAATTTTGTTGTGCTGAGTTTTAGCACTTTTTTTTTTTTTTTAACCTTTTTTCCTCCTCCAGGAAGAAGACATGAGGTCTGGGCCCATACTTTATGCTGACTGGTGAAAACAGTATGAAAGAAACCTTAAAGATAACAACATAAATTCTCAGAGGCATCCCAGAAGTGATCTTTTAGATCCTAACTTTCTTTTAGGGAAAGCATTTCCAGATTACTTGCAGATCAAGTGCTGAGGTAAAGCATATCTGCTTGAATGTGTTCCAGCTAGGATATTTGTGAAATAATGGCAATTAAAATGTGAAATTCCAGAGAAACAGCCTAGGGGGAGCAGGGGAAGGGATTCTCTGTTCCTGTATAGATCCCCACCCCCCAAGGCAACAGGAGCAGAGAAGATAACATCCAAAAGCAGAGATCAAGACAGACCTCAGAGCAGCCAATGGCACTAGGAGCAAACCACTCACATTAGATTTACTTTTAAATTTTACTTACCTTTAGATTCTTGCACTGTTCAAATCAGACCTCTCCCATGACCAGCAACTGGCAAACCCCTTAGCTACTCACTCCAAAGTTAAGATTTCAGTCTCTTGCTTAAGCTTTCTATTTTGTATAAATAATTAAATACTTATTAGAACAGAGCTGAATGTGATTCTCACACATTCCAGGTGAACGTAATAACCACTGTCTGGACCACTTTGGAAGCAGTGTCTTTTTAATTTTATGCTTCTGATTTAATCACCACATTATCCACAGGAAAGTATGACAGCTGTAAGGCACAGATAAAACAAACAAACAAAAAATCCTCCTGTAAAGATGAAGGTAATAGGGAAAGATTGTTAGCATTAAAAAAAAAGTTTCTCTCTCTACCACTCCAAGTGTATAAAATATAAAACTCCAACTATTCTTCAGACCAGGAATATAGTGTTCTGTAAAATAGCTGGCTGGGTAATTCCTGATACTTTTGAAACCAGCCTGAACAGTGAGGAGTAAGGCAGTGTGGTTATCTGTAGCAAATGTAGAGCTTATCCGAAGCTCTACAGTTCCCCTCCTTATCTGAAGTCCTGCAAGGGGCACACTGATTGATTACAGGGAAAGAAGGTAGTTATTTCAGACTTTGCTTTGCTCTCCCAGTTCATGCTGAGGGGTTTCCTCCTGCTGTAACTCTCCACACGTTCCAGGGACAGCACTGCCTCATGTGGGGGAGGAGAGGGCTACCTCTGCTACAGCAGTGGCTGGTTGTCCCACAAAGGGAGGTAGATTTCAAATTAAAAGAATAACACTGTTGGAAGAACAATTTTGTTGGAAGATGTAATTTTCTGCCTTGTTAGGGGATGACTTAGCAAACAACCTAGCTGCTACACAAGGCAATTGCTTGCCGAGATGGCATTTCAGAGATGCCTCCCTGCTCCGTGGCACCAGGGCCTTCATCTTCTAGCCTGACTGCAAGCATCTGTATGTAATCTAGTCACTAAAGGCAAAAGCTCGCTCACCACAGAAGCCCACAAGAGCCCAGCCAAGCAGCCAGGCACACCAGCAGGTCCCTGGGCCTTCTGAGGCAGTGCCAGCCGGGATCACAGTCACAGAACAACTGATTGCACCTATGCGAGATGCCAAGAGCACTACAAGAGGAGGTGAAAGGCATGGCTAAACCCCGGTCCCTGTGGGCTTCTCGGATAACGTGCAACAGCCCTATGTCTACATGCACTGCAGCGATATATTCCCATTTGGAAGGTGTAGGAGTGGGGCATGGAACCATTGTGTGCCATTCCCAGAGAAAAACTATGGGAAAGCCTAGTACTATAGCAAAGAACATTTCCAATTGCTCTACTGCTTATGAGGTTCTCTCGGTTCTTTTCCTCCACTGATGCAAACTCAGAGTTGACAGTCTGGCATGTCTTCTCTTACACCAATAAGGTTCATCCCAATATAAAATAATTTATACTGTAGCAGCTTTTCAGTTTAACATAGCTAATAAACATTTTATATAAAAAAAAAAAAAAAGAGGTGGGTGGTGGACTAAAAGTTATGACAAAGCTTGCAGCACTCCAGCTTTACTTCTCATGTGTTTTTTCATTAAAATGTAAGTGAATTTTTGAAATATTGTTTAAAGTTGAGATAATATATAGCCAGTTATTAATTTCACTTTGTCTAATTAATCATTTACTGAGTTTTAAATTAGAAGCTCCAACTCAACTGATTTGCCTCAAAAGCTGTTTCATATACTCTAGGCTCACACCTACAGTTGTAAAATCTTTTGCCTAGAGTGTATAATTTTTATTAACCTAGATGAAGGCATGTCAATATCAATGCTTAATTACCAGAATCTGTGTTGTCTAGCAATCCCTTGGGAAAAGTGGATTCATAAAACAGGAATATAGATCCAATTTGCTGTCAGAAAGGTGAGATTAATACAATTTGTCATGTGTTACTGTCCAGGATTCAGGTACGATAAGCTGGGACAAGACATGCTGCATGCAGCTTATTCCTCCCGGAAGTATTTGTACGGCAGTAATTTATCTACCCAGTAAAGACATGAAGGGACAGGGAAGAGGTTAAAGACAAAGCTCAAGGTTGCCAAGATTTGAGAAAGTAATCAGTAGTGGAAAGGCCAGACAAACAAAAAAATGGGGCCAGGACCAACTAGGTAAGCAATGGGGTAAATTTAATTGCACATTTAATAAGCGTAAAATGTAGTAAGTCAAAGAACAACAGGCTAGATACATAGGATGGGGAAATCTCATCCTGGGAGAAAGTTATTTTGCAGCTGCTTAAACATTTCTTGAAACAAAATGTTTTCACCAGCTTTTCTTTGGCAGCTACACAAGAAAGCATTCTGGAATTAGTTTCTCATTTAGGAGGCAGGGAACATGCACAGAGAAGAGTAGATCATTACTCATCGCTATAACATCAAACACCTTTAAGAAAAATTGAAGAAAATTTGAAAATGCAAGAAAAAATTAAAATTTAAGAAAAATATTTACACAGAAGAAACTTAATTTATAATTTCAAAAATATAATCCGCTAACAAAATGCATCACTCCAAGTTGAGCGTACAAACCTTGTGTTAGTCAACAGTTCTTTCCCTTTATATTTAAACATTTCTTCTTCTGCACTTCAAAGGAGAATTAAACTGCAAAATAAAGAAACTTACATTTATCAGTGACATAAGTGATTGGAAGGACAAAACACTGAGATGAGAACGGTCCATTCAGAGCTTAGTCCCTTGAGGCTCAAGTGTCATCAATAATATAACCACAATTTTATCATACAGTTCCTGCACAAAGGAAATTGCTGGAAGTTGTACTAGCAGCCTCATCTTTTCATACTTTGCTCCTTGACCTACTGACAACCTGCACAATAGAATCACCACTGGCATCTGGCACAGGAACAGGCAAAACTGTGCTGGTATTGAAAGCAAGAGAGTTACATTTTTATTGGTATCTTCATAAATGTAAAGCTGAATTTTAAAAAAAAGAAGATAAGAGGCTGTCAAGACATACGCCAGGCTTAAAATGAAGTGCAAAGGAAAAAAATGCTACCTACACATCACGAAGGCAGCTCACTCAGAATTATGGTTTTGAAAAGATGAGAGGAAAGAACCACAAAATTAGTTTTTAGCCCCAGTCCTTTAATAAGGATTACATTCAGGAAATAAAGGCATAACATCAAAGCATGAAACATGGCATGTGACCTGATGAATAGCTTATGATACTAAACTACTGCCAGTCTTAGCATTAGGCTTTCACTTGACTCAAGTATTTCTTTAAAGTCGCTAAGTGGCAAACATTTATGGGTTCGTGCATGTTGAGATACTGCAATGGCATTTACGTTCATCAAAATACAAAGTTTAGTCCTGAAGTCAAGTGTCCTGAGCAGAACAAAAACAGCAGCAGTGAGCTAGGAAAGCTGCAATGAATCCTGCGGGTCACATAATGGGAAAAAAATGCTTGTAAAATTACACCCTTCTCTTTTCCTTTCTATCAGCTGCTCACTAAAACAAATCATGTACTGAAGTGAATTTTGATTGTCATCTCAATTTAAGAACAGCTAGAGTGAAAAATCTGGATCAGACTATTCACATCCACTTCTAGGCAATGCATTCATTTCTACTGAAGGCATACACCTGCTAAGTAACTTTCAGAAATTATTCCAAAGTCAATTTGCTGGCAACATGCTTTTCACTTCCTAACACCATATTGGATTCTGTTTCATAGGACATCCTGAATCACTTAAGAGTTAGTATTTTCCTACATACATTTCACACAGCAGTTCAAAGAGTGATCTACAACTCTTGAAGACAGTACAAAAGTTTGAAGGCAGCATCTAGATTCGTAATTAAAAATCAGAGAGGCACTGAGAAGGAAGAGTCCTCAATCAGGCAGTCCTTCCAATTTTTCCCTCAAGTAAAAACTAATAACATGAACAGTGAGCTGCTGAAGTGCCTTTGTTTTACTGAATGTTCCACGGCTGTGGGCTGATAATATTGCAATGGAAAGTAATTTTTTAAATTTTCAATTCATTTCCAAAACCTCAGCTGCTGCAAGTAGCATATGGTTTTAAAAATTTTAGAATAATGCACTGAAAGGTACAGTACAAATACCACCAATAGACAAAGACATGCCTATTTTGATTTCTCTTTATTCAGATTAATGGAGTTTAGTTAGATGCTGTCCTCCCTAAGGAAAAGGTGCACAGGCACTTGTAGCTGTTGGAAGTAAACAGCTGGGCATGGAAAGACATAGAAGACTGAATGATGCTACCCTTCCAAATGCTAAGTTTTCTAGAAAATCCTTCAAGTATGAAGCATGGCAGCCAAACACTACATTCCTAAGGAAGAGCATGTCACCAGCTTCTGTTCAACGTAAAAAATTAAAAAGTATGTCAATCTCTTATAGGAGTCAGCTGCAGACTAATGACACTTTAAAAAATATACGGAGGAAGATGTACCACTAATTGCCACACATTTGTTGTCCACTCTACCTGATGAACCCTACCTATATTTTCTTTCTTTGAAGATTTTTTTTACAATGAGAAGTTAAATAAATACACTAAAAAAAAAATTCAGAGAGCTAGCAAAGCAGCAGCACATAGATTAGCAGAATACAGGCACAGTCTCCATGCTAGAGTTCTGTTTTCTACCATGTTATCCATACTTGCAGCAAAGCAGCAAAGTTTCCACATGCAATACATATACTATTAATAAATATTTGACACATTTTAGTGACATTATGAAGTCTAATGGAACAGGTTAACTCCTCTGAAAGCAGCAATAAAAATAATAGCTTGTGCAAATCTCCTATCGCAGTGCCATTAGGGGTCAGGACAGTCAGAAAAGAAAGGTACCAAAACTTCCTTTCCCATTCCATTTGAACTGATTGCCCACAATAGAAACAAACATTTCCTGTGACATTAAGTTGTCATCAGCTTCTGTGATTCCCAGTTCACTCAGTCTTTTTTTGTGCATCTGGCTCTTCCTTGCAGAAGTAACCCCGAGTTCATTTGCAATTTCATAATTGCCTTCAGTTTGTTCAGAAATCTCGGCTTGCTCATAAAGCTCCAACTCATCAGTTACACATTCAGGTAGTTCTTCTTGCCGGAAGCCCTCTACACAGGCTGTCCCATCACCTGACTGGGTAGGCTGTGTATTCCCTAAGTCAGGAAACAATAAGAATGTCATCACAATCATGCAAGACAGCCAAATCATTTAAAAATCCTGGAATTAAATTTTCTTCAGTCTTAACATTTTCACTTCATCCCACTCACTTTTTGGATAACTACTTAGTGACAGTCACATATGCCAAATACAGTGTAAGATGCTTAAGGAAAAGGTTTCTTCTTGAGATGACTTCAAGTTGCCAAGCAATAGTGATATTAGAGAAAATTACAGTGGGTTTACACATTGCACTTAGTGACAGTTCATGAGTAAGACCTAATATGAGAAATACAGTTGTCACATTTATTTACTGAAGAGAAAAAAATTCTTTGCTGGGAGCACGTCTTGGCTCTAATGCACAAAAGAAAAAATGAGCAGAGAATTATCATGAACCAGAAGAGCTGTAAGAGAAGCCATATCTGCTTTCTTGCTGGTCACGCTCTTTTTTTCTGTATGACCCAAGGAAGCCATCAGTCATACAGGCTCCGCTTAGTAGGGAGCACAGATGAGGTACGTAAGGACTTTACAATGGAAGCACACACACACAGGATGAAGCACACACATTCGCAGTATTTCTCTCCAGCAAGTTCATCCTTTAGGAAATTCCAGTGTTCCAAGAATTATGAAGATTTATTTTGGCTAAATCAATCTAGATGTTATTAGAAAATTTAAGAGACTTGGTTATGAATTATGCAATTCAAAAACCTGGGTATACTAGATTTACTAGTTTTAGGAGTTTCTTCTAGGAAGAGAAAAATACCTTTTGTTCTCTCCACTGAAGCATCCTTTACATCAGACGGCATTGTTGGTCTAACCAGGACCACACCATATCCTTCATTGTTATGGATCATATTATTGACCATGGTTATCTTGGGGATGTCATAATGTTCATCTAAAAAGTTCTACAGCAAAGAAATGGAAATCCAACATGTTATGTCCAGCTAAAGGGATGCAAAATATTTCAGTTTTAGGTAGAATCAGTTCTATGTATTGGCTAGAATTTTATTATTTGCCTATGCAAGTGACATCATAAAAGGCATTTTCTTTCTGGCAGGTAAGAACTAAAATAAGTATACTGCTTTGATGGACCAACCCAAGGCAAACAAGTACCGTTATCATTGCATGTGACATATAAGAGTTCTACCATAAGGCAGCAAGGTTATAAGCCAACCTAAACGCAAATTATTTGCCTTAATTCTAGCAGCTACAAGCTTTTGAAAAACAAGTACATTCTGCCTTGAACTGACCTTTATAAGTATTCCCTCCTTGCAGTGGTGTATGCCATTGTCTAACAGGGTGCAGGTACTACCTGGATATATTTCCACACCAGCACCCTACAAGATAAAATTGATAGCAGTTCACAAATAGTTTGGGCACATTTCCAACTTAACTTGACAACTCCATTGCAGATCTTTGTGTTCATCCACCAGTTTACACAATGCAAAATTGTGTTACCACACCAGCTTCACGGCTTTGTTAACCAACTTTAGCAGCAATACTCAAGGTTGAGGCCCCATGGATATTATTATTGTCACCAGTCCATAAAACCTCTGGTAAAGAGTAACTGCACAGCCTTGCATTACTTTCCTGTTCTTCAGTCATCCACCTCAACACTCAAAGCTCCATCATTCTTCAAAACATCCTAATCAGAGTTCAATTCTGTGCTTATCATCCTTAGGTAAGAATCAACGGACAAGGTGTCCAAAAAGGGCATTTCATTTGCAGAACAAATGCAAGGTTTAATAAGAAAACGATTTATGGGCAGAGAAAACAGAAAATCACTTTAAAAGTATTGCAGGATATTAATCAGTCCAGCAATGCAGCAACATTATTTCTAGGTGTCCCCTGTTTCTACATCATTTTCATATCATCACACACAACTCGTCATGAGACACTTCACTAGATACTGCTGGAGGCCACAAGACCCCTGGGACCAATCTCTTAAACTCAATAACATGTAGCTGTCCAAAATGAATTCGTAAAGGTTCCCTCAAGAGCGACAGAAGTCAGCCCATTACTGACTGTGTTATTTCCAAGCAGAAACCTTTATTTTAATTTAGGAAATAAGCCAGAGTTAAGAATTTGTTTGTACCTTGGCACCATACAGATCCGAGTTTTTCATTAATAGCTCAGCTGATGTTCGTACTGTTATGCCTGTCGTTTCACATTGTAACACACAATTCTCCAGGGTGGTTTTCCCATGATGAACATCTATATACACAGAAAACAAATATTGTTAAATGAATTAGTTATGCAAAGGCAAACCCCTCCTACAGCTAGATGAACCTGTAGCATTTTTGCAGTGTGATAAAATTACTATTTTAATTTTATCCATTTTAGGTTAATTTTACTGATATGCTTATGCATGGTTTGAACTCATGCTATTTTTCTGGTAGAAGCAGGAACACTGCTGCAAGGGAGCACTAGTCAAAGATTTGTCTTAGAGGTTTTTTGGCTTTTTTTTTTTTCCTTGAGAGTGACAGCAACTTTTCTTTTCATTACATTCCTAAGAGACTTTTGAATTACTAAGATATTAAATACATGTATACAGGTGTTAATAAACATTTTAACATGTTTCAAACCAAATGTCTGTTGAGGCAAAGAATTAATTGGCACCTTCTGCAAAGGCAGAGGTCCATGGCCAATAAAGTCACTGGATACAATTTAGGATTATTTGAGCCTCATTTTGAATGGGCTATCGGCAAACAAAGTTCTACGCTACTTCTACAGCATATGCCATTCCTCAGCGGAGAGCTGGCTGGGTTCAGCTACAGCTGAATATTGCCATGGGGGTTCTTTTGTGGAAAAAGGAATTATTTCCTTTTCCAGGTAGCTTGACATAGGCTGTGCAGCAGAGTCAGGTTGCCTTAACAGCAGAAAAATGATCAAGTCAGATGATCTTATCCCAGTATAAGAATAAAACGCAAGAGCCACAATAGCTTGAAAGTACAAAGAGTAGAAGTTATTTGGATGTCCACATTATAAGCAAGTTAAAAAGAAGGGGAAAGCCTTGATATTTATACCTGTAGGGCTCCTCTCTACGATATTTTGTTAAAACTAGTAAACTCCAACACTGAGTGTCAGCTTTAATTCTAACAGTAAATTATGAAAGATTCACAAAAAGGCCAAGATGCTTTTATACTTACTTAAAATCCCCTCCACAGCATCATGTTGCACTAACTTCAAACTGGAAATCCTTATATTGGCTCCTGTACAGTCAACGAAGTTGTCTCCTTTCCCTCGTTTTTCTATCACGATATCATCTGGCAGGCCATAGCCTTAAAGCAGAGGTGAAAGATGCAAGTTTGATGAATAACTGGTAACAGTCAGGTGCTTAGTACATAACAGACATTTAAATTAAATACGGAGGTTTAAAACTTGAGGTCTAATATCTTGAGTAGGATTTTCCACCCAGTGGCTAAGCTACACCTATCCCCTCTGTACCAAGGTACAGGCACACAAAACCAAAGTCAAAAGTTACCTTATTTGAATGACACACAATAAAATGCAAAGTTATTTTAGACAGTTGAACAAAAGGGTAACTGAGCTCACATTTCCCAAGGCCAAAGTTCTCACTCCCAAAAGTTACAACAGAGCAGAGAGATGCAGTAACTGAGGACACACAGGCACCTGCAGTCTGCTTTCAAAGTACAGAAGTTCACTAGAGCAGGCAGAGGTTCCAAAGAACATGGGTGAAAAAAAGCAGTCACCACCACAACACAAGGAAGCAAGTGCAAAGGACTTGATGTTGTTAATAAGCTTCACTCAACTTCCCTATTTAAATGAAACTTGGGTCAAAATTTAATGTTCCTGTGTTACACAGGCTTCCAGATTAATTCAGATTAAAAAGAAACTTTCACAAGCATATGCCAACATTGATTTACTAAGCCATCCACAGTTGTCAGCATTCAACCACTTACAGGGAAATTTATGAGCATGTAAAGCTTTTATTGCTTGTCACTGACAAGAATCATGATAAGGAAAGCAATAATGCAACATCTATTAAAGCAGCATGAGTCCTATCATTTTCTGAAAGCGCACACAAACTCAGATAAGAAGTGCCTGAGCAGAATGCTAGCTTTTAACCAAGTACATAAATACTGTAACGTGCAAGTAGAAAGGTTAAAAAAGGAAAAAAACCTTTGAACAAGAGTTGGCAGAAAGTTTTAAAGACAGCAGATTTAATGCAAAGTTAAGTAATTGATACTTCAACAGACTATACTATCTAGAAATCTTTTCCCACTGCTACTGATTTACAGTCCCCCCCTGGGGAGGAGGTGGCATGGGGCAGTTTACTTCCAGCACATAAAAAGAGAGCACCATAGGACAGCAAATGGCAGATCTAGCTTAACTTCACACCACTGCAGAAAGAGGTTATTATCCAACACGAGAGTTGAAGAATAATTGTCCTACAGACTACCTGCAGTTTTTCTAATCACACTTTCAGCTTGCTTTACACATCACCTCTGAAGTAGCAGCTCTAGTAGTAAGAAGGAAGCCAGTGCAAAGACAAGGAATAGAGAAGGAAGGATTCACCTGCTGTCAAGTGGTGTCAATACACAACGTGGTCACGGCTGTATACCCTGCCTGTAAGCTAAGTGACTCCACAGGAGCTAACACTGATCACAGGTATTAGACGGGCTGATCCTACTGGTTCCCCTCCAGCGTGAACAACTACTGTACAAGCAAAATGGAAGTTCTTAGGTGGCTTTGCTACACATCTTTCTCAGGTGTTAAAGTTATCCTTACCATGATTTTCTGCAGCGGCTACTGCTTTAACCGTATTTAGTTCTTGTAAGTTTTTATTTATCCCCGACTTACTAATCCCCATGCTTTCAATGTTACTACTGACTTGCACAGTGGCTGGAAGAAAATAAAAGCTCTACTAAGCAAAGTGACATTTTATCTTTGATGAGTCACCCCTTCATCCCAAGAAAGCCACCAAAACGGCCAGCTGCTCAGATTAGTGCCAGCAACATTTTTCTTGATGCTCCTACTTCAAACGTTTTTGCCTGCTACTATTGCTATAAAAACTTCTCTAACAGGAGTCCATAAAAGAAGATTAAATACCCTGACATGTACTCATTATTCAGAGAGTGGTTCACACTAAAGATACATATTTATATACCTTGCTCCTTAAAATAGAGCAGCTCATCCTTTAATAGGTGTGCTATTGCACCATTTGTATTACTGTTTCCTCAAAGCTAGAAAAGCAATAAATACCACCCCACACAATTTTAGAACAACGTCATTCTTGCAGATAAATAAAGCACTTTACTGAGGTCCTTTATCCTGCAAGTGCATTGTCTATCAACATGCATATCTATATAAATCAAACACACACAAGAGAAGGGCAAGAAAGAAAATGACACTCATAAAACAAGGGCAAGAAAAATAAAGTCTAGAACAGCAGGAAATTAAACTCCCAGCCTTCTTCCCATTAAGAAGTTTTGACAAGATAAAAATTCAGCTAAATAAGTATCTGAACAGCTGCACAAGCCCCAGTGATATACAGACTATTACCCTGCAACAGAGCATGCATGCCTAAAGCAGAGGAATTACACTGAGAAATCAAGAATTGTGAGGAAGAGATAGCAACATATCCTAGACAAGGCAGAAGTATTTAAAACACAAATATTTTACAAGAAAAATGGAATCGCAGATGCTGTGTCCATTTCTACAGAAAAAATACACACGTTAAATCAACAGCTCCCTCTACCCCTGCGCTTCACAGAACGCAGATTCACATTGGTAGCCCCCACACACATCGTGGACATGCAATAAGTGCTATAAACTCAGTTCTAATAGCACCTGGCTCTTTTCCTCTGTATTCACCAGTGCTATACTGGCCGTGAGTCTCAGAGTATACCTCTGAAGCAGATTAAGACATGCAAAGAACAAGAAGGACATCTCTCAAGTACTCTTAAGTTACTGGCTTTAAAAATTGAAGCCTCTCAGAATGACTTCTGTGCTTCCTAGATTTAAAGAAAAAAAAAAAAAGCAAGTCCCTCATGTTTATGTTGAATCCTCTCTATTATCTATAATCTGTAATTATAATATTATATATATAATCAGGATTTATCCAGACAAATATTTAGGAGGAAATTATGAATTTGCTATCAATCAGCAAAATTTGCAGTTTATTTGCAGAAGTAACTATGGCTAATAAAACATTGTACTCCATCCTGCATTAGACATGCCTCTATGAGCAGAAATAAGAACACTTTAAAGAAAAAAGCAAAGGCTCCCACCAAACTCTGCAAAAAGTAAATCCTTATGCAGAGCTAATTTAAGATATTCACAGTTTACTTTGTTTTAAGGACCTTTATGCTAGCAAACCTTCTACCTTCTAGTTCAACTGAATCAGCAATGCAGAACACGCCATCTACAACATAATGACCAGGACAGATGATGACTGTGTCTCCTTCATAACAGGCATTTACAGCTGCCAGTGGATCATTGTGAAACTGTAAAAGACAAACAATATAATCAGCTCCTGAAGAACGCTATAAAAATGGATGCATTTATGCCCTTAAAGCTTGCTTTTCAATTAAATGTTGCTGCTTTTGCTTAAAAGAAACCCTTTTTAATGGCACCAATAATACACAATTTCTACTTTGAATTCAAGAATCATAGAGAATCATAGCACACTCTGGACAAAAACACCCTTAAAGCATTCCTTTCATGTTTGTGTCATGTCCATTGCCCCATGAGAAAACTGGGACAGAGACACAGATTGAAGAGAGCATGTGCACCAGAAAGCAAACCTCAATATGGCCTTGGTTCCAGGCCAACATCTGAATTGTCTCAAGTGACTTGCCATGAATTACTGAAGAAATAGATGACAGAAGGTAAAGAAAATAAAAAATACAAACAACTCAGCAACTAGATTTGAGCTGGTCTGAATACTGACGTAACCCTGGTGCAAGTCACCCCAAAATAGAGTTCAGATATTACAGTGGCAAATATGGGGTCCCCACGGTCCTTTTCTGTGCCCAAAGAGGGCAGGCTGATAGCCTTCACAAATATTACTGGGGGATTCTGTATTGAAGGATAACAAATAGTACAGAAAAATTGCCCATTTATTGCTTCCCAGCAAATCCCAGGATAAGCATAATGAGCGCATTTTTCAATTGCCAAGTCAGAAAATCTGATTTATAGCCCAAAAGTTAATCCAGGACCTTCCCTGTGGCTCCATTTTGGCCACCTGTAATTCATGAACTTGATCAGAATACAGCAAGCAATTTCATTTGGGCCCAAGGAATCCAGACTGTAACTGCTGAAGTGGTAAGTCCTGTCTGAATTCACTAAAACTAAACATAACTGCTCTAAAATAAATGTATCTCCTACACAGAACTAAAGCAACAGAATGACATTTCTTTCTTCAAACTCTAGATCATTATCAGTAGCATCAAAAGACACAGGTATTTCAAAACTATATATAAGTATTATGCCTTACCATGTTTCATTGTAGAATTATTTCAGAAGGTTTATCTCATTATTTCCTACACACAGGTAGGAAACTGCTTGTATAGAGTACTCAGCAGACACAAATGAATTAAAAGAAATTATTTGTATCATCCAGTCTTACCCCTTATTGTTTAAATTACAGTGGTTTTTTTGAACTGACAAAAAAATAACACTGAGCAAACGTAGTATCTTGCACGTGATAAATTAACTTACTCTTCCACATTGTTTCTTGAGGAGAACAAAGTATTAGCAGACAGACAATTCCTGTTACTGTACCTGTATTTCTAGTTCTTCACCACAAGATTCAGGGCAAAGTTTGTCTCTTAACAACGACTGCAGCAGACTTGCCATCATGGTTGAGGATACAACATGAGTGATCTTGGTACCTGTTGGTCTCAGTCCTTTAGCTTGGAGACCACTGTATTTTTGGTAACCAAACACATACCTAAAACAAGAGTAACAAAGCCATCAGTTCTTTCTTCGGTAAAGAACATCCATGTATAGATACCCATATGGCCCTCCTCCTTGCACAAACCCACCAAGTACCTCAGCAGAGGATTCTCAATTAGTTTCAGCTTTTGTTTTAAGTGCTCTATTTTCTCATACAACTTTAGTCCTTCCACCATGGAGACGTTTTCTACTTCTGAGTCTGAATCACTGCTTGATATGCTGTTCCTCACATTTAAAAACTTCCTGTAAAGTTCTTCACATTGAGACAACAAGTTCTGGTAATCCGCTACAAGCCCAGAAGGTACACGGTGTTCAAGGATGTCGTAATGCCTGCAGTTAGAGCAAGGGGTCAGTGTATTTTGCATTTACAATTTTGAAAGATCAAATACAAACCCGGAGAGAACATGAGGAGTTCTGCATCCGTACTTCAGTCAAGAGTCTCTGCAGTCTATATTAGTCTTTTTTGAAAGCAGCAAAACCAAAAATCTGCACAGACAAACATATAATTTTCTAAATAGTTGCCCATCCACCTTGAAAGTTTATACACAATTATCAGAAACTCACTCTAAAACAAAGGCAAAAGCACAGCTATAAGACATAGTAAGAATTTCTAAGATAATTAGATATAAAAATTAGTGTATTTTTAAGCATTTATTAGAAAAACTGAGAAAATCATGTCTGAAATAGAAGAAAAATCCTATAATGTGAAGTCTCTGTTAGCAACAACCTAAACAACTACCTGGACAAAAACACAGAATGAATAAGAAAGGCATTATCAGCACCAGATGAAGATGTGAAGGCACTGCACGGTAAATTTTCCAGCATCCCAAGAGTATCCTCTACAAATGAAACTGCAGACCAGAAAATGCAAGCCCAAAGTTGCATTGCCAAAGTCAGAAAGATGAGGACATCTGCCAGCTAGACGGTGCCAAGAACTCCAGGGTCAATCACACAAGACCAATCATGGTCACTACAAAAAGCTGGACAGCAATTAATGATCCAAATAAAACAAGATTTAATAATCTCCTACCATTTTTGTAGGGAACCAACTGAACACAGTATAAATAGCTCTATTCAAGAGGTTACATGAAATAAGGGCAATGATGTTCCCTCAACTTTCAGAGGTTCTTTAAAGGGTGCACTTAAAGCATACTGCAAAGAGCAAGAAAATTTGCAGTCAGAGCAGTCAACATCTATACAGTTCCAATAAACAGGGCGTACAGAAACACAAAGAGCCCCACAATGGCACTCACTTTGGCAATGGGGTTATCGGAGGCAACAGAGTAAGTCAATGCAGTGTGATTAACAGCAGAAGAATTTATAGCAATATAGAAATATAAAATATTTGAAGGAAACTGAATGTTGTACATAATTTGGCCCTGAAATGCATGCTCTACATTTTTCATACAGCTTTACTTGGCTCAGATAACTAGTACAACCTAATGTGCAATGTAAAGATACTGTTTGTTCTCATTAAAACAGTGCACACCAGAGACCTGAAAAGTTTAAAGCATCATATATTTCCATGCATTGAAGTTTAATGTCATTTCTGAGCTGACACATCAGTGCTTAGATCAGAACACAGGATAGCACCAACATCAGTGTAGCTTGGAGGACAGATTTTGTATCAAGGATGGTATGGGAAAACAAGAAGGGATAACATTTACTTTTCTGCTTGAAGACATTGTTTAAGTATTTTGGATTCTCACTAAAATGGCTGTAAGGCCACATACAGTGTTAAAAAAAAATAACAACAACATTATCCCCTGGCACATCGTTGCATTCTGGTTTCATTCCATGCAAAGTCTCCATAAAGCTCCAAAAACTCAAAAGCAGAATAGCCATTTGCTGGAGCATACAAGTACAAACACTTCAGAAACATGTACAGCTTCCATATATAACACTTCCTCCTAATTTGTACAATCTCAGAAAAATACAGGCATATCAGAGTCCTCAAATGCCACATAGTGTCCTGTTTCAAAGAAAGGCCTGCAGCCACCTTTCTAGTGTGGGTAATTATACTAATTTTCTTTGGAAAGCACGTGCTACATGCTATAGTCTAGCACATGTAATGCCGTATTCTAAATAGCATTTCAGGCTAGGTTATCAATATTCACTGATGTAGTTCCCCAGCATCACAGCAGTATCAAACCTGGATCTGAATGACACACAAACTTCAGAATACTCATGATGCTAAGTTATAGTAAGTAAAAGAATTGAAAAACAACTCTCATGAAAGGCTTAAAAGAGTGTATCAAATCTCAGGGGAAAACCTACAGTAAAAATCACTTTTGAATTATTTGTTCCAGGTATGTTTTATGGTGTGCTTTGGTTATTCAGCACCCTCAAAAATATAACGAGATTGTGTCCCTGTGCACTGCTTCAGTTCCATATGGCCGGACAGCATTAAAAAACCTTCGGAAAACCTAATGCCAACTAATCCTACTAGGGAAAGAAATACACACATTCCTCCTTCAGCATGACCAATTTACAAGTTTTTGTTTACATTCAGTTCCATTCTGGTTCTTATTCTATGTCCAGAGGCATCAGAGCATCCCACACTAGCTTTAATTAGGATTACAATTCATGTGCCTGCAATTTGAAGAAGGCAATAGCTGGGTGTGAAGCGCCATCTGATGGAAGGTCAAGGATTACAGGGAAAAACTGAGGGTTCAGAAATCGAGTGGCACCCACTTTACAGAAAAAATTTTGACCATTAGATGGTGAATGCTGTTAGAACGATTTGCTTTGATTTACTAGTGAACAGGGTTTTTTTAAAATCTAGTTGTGTGTCACTATTCCCACGTCACCCTTTCCTGTGGTTTTACCCTAATAATATCAAAAGTGTTGCACTTACAATCTCAGTCGAGGCTCAACACATCGCACAAAGTAATCAAAATCATCCTCCTCCTCCTCGTCCCAGGTCCTCCAGATGCACTGGTAGAAGAACCTTTTGAAGCAAAGTAAGTGTTTAAGGCCGTGTTTACCTGAGCAGAGACAACAGCACTTGGAAACACAGATGTAACTAACTTGAGAATTCACCTCAAAGCATCACCTCTCTCCAAGTCCATGTTACTGTCCTGTAAACTATTTAGTATAGACAGAAGTTATGTCTTGTCTGTTGTTTACCTGCATAAAGAGTTTTATTTTGTGTATCTAAGTTCAAAATTCACAATAGCCTGAGTCCCACTTCCATCAAAGGAGAATGAACAGCTAAAAGCTGGATTTGAAAACAAGACTTACACCCTTAAGATCCTGAGGCTTTTTAGTTGTTTGGTTTTGGCCAGGCATCCTTCAGCGAAGCTTTCTTTTTGACAATGAGTTTGTCACCTCCATCATCCAAGCTTACACCTCCACTACTGAGTAATTCTCAACAGAATGTGTCTCTTCTCCCCTTTTCCTCCCACACCCACGACTTCTGAAACAGCCCATTTTCCAGATGGGAAGGTCATTACTCCTATTTTAGCTTTTTCATGCAGTTCCACTGCCTATTTGTAGACAGCTTTCAAACAGCATCCAGTACATGAAAACAAGGTAGATGGAAAAGAGACAGAGAGATGATAAAGAAAGGAAAAGAAAACAGAAGTAGTAAGATGTGAACAGACACCTGAAGAATAAAGAGCAAATTTATGGGAGGAGGCAAAATGCAAAAAAAAAATAAGAATGGGACAAAAAAAAGGAAAAATCCACTAAAATGTTATACAAGAGAAAGAAACACTGCACTAGAGCCAGCAAGGTGATACAGCCCAAGGAAATCTAAGGTGGAGAAGAGAGGGAAAGCAACATAATTTCCCCCCCACCCCCTTTGGACACAAAAAGCAGACTGACAATAAGCTGCAGCTAAATGTACCTTGTGATTGTGTGATTACCTGTAGCTGCAGAGGACACCACAGATTTTCTTTGTGAGCTCTCTCTTCATAGTACCAGTCATCAGAGTTACTTGGGAGAGCTTGGCTTGTGAAGCTGCCAGCATGACCACAAGAACTCACGGCACCATCCATTGGATACTATCAGAGTGTAATTGTTCAAGACAAAAATTAAACCTTGAGCATTTTCCTACCTGACATGTTCTACAGCTAGTGCTGTCTGGTCAAACTCTCCCGATTCATCATACACAACCCACAGCTCCTGCAGTGGTATCTGACACTCCTTCAGCTCTAAGAGTTCCTGCATGCAGTCCAGGGTAAAGGTGCTATCCTGTGACTCGCACAGGAAAGGCTCACTGAGTTGCACAACTGCTTTCAGAGCTGAGTAGTCCACATCAACAACCTGTTGGAACAAAGAGTTCTTAAGATTTCTTAGAACCTTAGATACAGCTGAGGAAGGCTAACACAATGTGCATAAGTCAGTAGACCATGCTGCAAGTGCCAGTTGACCCACACAAACCAATGCACATTGCATAGTGCAGCGAAGGCAATCTATTCAGCTGAAGTGATAACCCCAGAATTAAGCTTCTCAGAACCACACATCTAGAGCCTTTTCCACATTAAAAACTTCGTTCAATTCCCTCATAACACTCATACAAGGCCAGTAAGCTGCTTCCCAATTTTTTTTTTTTTTTTTTTTTTTTTTAAAAAAAAGAGGCTAAAGCAGTATCCTCAGACTCAAACAAATCAATACCTTACAGTTCCTAGGGACTCCTTTGGGGCTCATTTTTCAAAGTGCCCACAAGACACAAACAATCCAAAGAGTTAGTCTGGGCCCATGAAAGCCATTTTGTCACTAATTGGGCTGAAAAGCTGAGGGGGTACAAAGTTTTTTCCCCTCTTCAAACATGTAATGGTACTGCAAGTTTGAACATCCAAGGTTTGCACAAACATGTATGACTTGGACATTGAGAGACCTAGAAAAGGAGTATCCCAAACGAGCAATCCTCAGTGGGTTTGTGACAGGAGTATGCAATGCAGAAGAGCTACTGTCAGTACCAACGTGGGTTAAAAGGAAGAATTTTACTGATAAAAAAACCTGACAAATGAACAGAGCCTGATACTTGAAAAGACTACATTACAGCAGCCAGCTTTGGACCAAGTACTTATCCCTTCTGCGCCCACAGAATTCTACCTCATGGCTCACCCGCACTGACTTGGTGTTCCCCCTTCCAGTTTCAAGCAAGGAGCCCTTTGAAAAAATTCCTATTGCCCTAGCCATCAAAGGCAATTAGATATGAAAACATTACTGTTTTCTACCAGCTCATAAACTTCATCGATAAATGATGTTAATTGGAGACAAATGCGTGAGCAACTGCGTTCCATTTACCTCAACAAGGACCTCAAACACATTAGTGCGCCAGACCGCCTGCCATCCAGATGGTTCGAGGACCTTCTCTAGGTACTCAGCTGTGAATTCTTTCACCTCAGAAGCTTTGCAGTCAGCTAAAAAGAAATTGAAGACAGTACACTTATGCAAGGAAAGAAAGCATAGTCCTCCAGATCATTGGAAAATGAAAGTCAACACAGTTGACATGTTCCTCTACCTCATCTAAAGTTGGACTTCATTCCGTTTTGCTCATGATAACCACCAGCATTTTTGCTGTCTCTCTCACTACTGAGAGAGCTGGAGAGTCATCTGTTTTGTGCTTCTGTGCTTCTCTGGAAGAGGAGATCCAGTACTCAACCTTCCAGGTACTGAAGGTTTCAGTGCCAGTGGTATTAAACAGCTAGCCCCTGCCTTATCTTAGTCTTACTACACACAAAAAAGTTCTAGTAAGACCAGTTAAAACAAGGCACAGAATCCAGTATTAGCACCTTTGCCTTTCAATCATTCAGATTTTATTTACTGATATTAAAACCATTGCCTCCTGGTCCACCAGCTAGAGCAGCTCAGGTTACAGCATAAGTGATGGCAGTACACTACATCTTTTCCAGTCCTCATTATTATGAGCATCTCACAGTTTAATATGGAATTGACTCCATTTAAACTGGATCATTTAAATAGGCACTGCAAGAAACCTAACTACATGTTCTTTTTTTACTAAGAAATTACTTACCCAAGATGTAATCCTGGTAAGCTTTAAATCGCTCGTAAAACAAAAGATGATCGGTGTGAAAAATATCTGGAAAAAGCACATTCCCATCTGGCACAGTCCTTCCTAAAGCAGTCCCTGGTTTGTCACGACTGCCATAATCACTACAGGAATCATCATCTTCCTGGAGCAGATCTGGGGAGGGGAGTGGGAACAAAGCAAACCCCACAAACTGTCAGTTCAATGCAATCATCACTCAATCCTCTATTCCCAAAGAATTCCTGTTCAGCCCAAGATCTATCATGAACCTGCTTTCTACAACAGATCTTAAATTATCCTCGGTGAAGAGACTATCTTACTTGGTTACTTGCTCTCTTGTTCAGAATATTTACCCTGTCCCAGAAGAGGATCTCCCTATTTGTTGCCACCTACCCTGAGCTGCAGTTACATGCTAATTTACTTTGTTCTATATGTTAAGATCTAAAATACTTTAGGTAATGTATTATTATTATGTACATACTTTGCCTTGTTAGTACACTGCCCGCATCACCCAGATGTCATATTAAGCAATAACCCAAATGATTTTGGAACAAGTATAAAACCAGCTGATCCCACACACAACTGATCCAAAATAATGCACAGAATTACTGCGAGCAAAGAGCAAAATGTAAGATGAATGATAAAACCGCAGATACTAGTCTCAGCTAAACATGTGTTTTCACAGTTGGCCTTTCCTTAAGTCTTTTCCTGTTCTTCAGTACAAGCATTCCTTTTGTATTTTAATAAACTAACAAATAACAAAGTCTCCACACCTAAAGTCTCCATGGAAATTCCAAGCAACATATTTAGACAGAAGGGACACAGCATTGTAATTTTTAGCCCACTTAAATGGACATTGGCTGAATCTTTACTTTGAAGGGCTCGATGCAATGATAGCACCCCTTTAGAAGTCTCCAAAAAAGTGTCTCCACTTGTGTCCTCATTACAAACTCAGTGAACTCAGTCACTGTTGGTCTAACAGTATCTCTCAGGCCTGGTCATCCAGAAGTTCAGAAAATATTAGAGACATGACTGCAGTAAACCAAGGGTGATGATGATTGAGGTCTTTTTTTTTTTTCTTTTCATTAATGTAACAGCTCAAGACAACCTCATTGTCCATAACTTGATTCTTTAACAATCCATAGGGCTCTGCATTTTCATTAGACTACAGTCTGACCTTTACTATATACCTAAAAAAAAAAATAAATAAATCACTTTCTATTTCTAACACATCCCTTACATTTTAGGATGTGTTATGAAAGCTAGCAGTTTTGACCTCAAATTTGTTACAGGTCTTACATATTTGGGGCCAAACTCAATCAACAGAACAAAAATCAGAACCAGTGTATGAGCCAATTACAAGTCCTTAGACAATATAACTTTTCTTTGTAGCAGAACCACCGTAATATACATAAAGAAAGGAAATTAAAAGGTGATTTTAATCATCAAGAATGATTTATGAAATATTTTTAAAGATTCCTATAAAACTGTAGCTATATTACATGTACACTGTAAATAAGAATTTTTTTCCTACACACCCATAATCAAACCCAGTAACCATGATAGCAATACCCTGTACAAGCCACACTATGAATTCCAGAGCACAGCATAGGTTCCAGAACAAGCCATTTAATCTAGCGTGCTCTTTGTTTACAAACTACAAGCCCATAACCACGTATCAGTAATGACCTGGCACTGAGCAATGATACTCAATAGATACTCAAAGCACCAACATTCCAGTATTGTGCTGTTAAGGCAGAGGGCAGGGGAGTCACTTCCAGGAAAGCGTTTTTCCTCTGTCTGTGTCAAACGCATGCATGCTCCTGGACGCCGATTTAAAAGCCCGTGGTACGCACCCGAGACACACACCGTAAGTTCACAATCAAAAGAAAAAGAAAACATTTTACTTTACTCTGCGTATTTCCGAAGACAACCCTACGTCCCCTCGCAGGTCACGTTTCTGCCCCGCACCAGCAGACTCCCGAGCCGGCGAGCGCTGAGCCGCAGCCTCCGTGCCGGCACCCGCACGGGGGCGGACCGACAACAGCAAGCGTCTTCCCGGGAAGGGCGGCCAGGCAGCAGCACGGGTTGCCCGGGCAGGCTGCGCGACCTCCGCCCGCGGAGATATCGAAGGCCCGGTCTGACCGGCTCGGAGCGGCCCGGTCTGACCTCGCAGCCCCTCGCCCCGCGGCAGCCGCCTCCAGCGTCGGCTTCCGCAGCTGCACAGCCGCCCCGGGCGAACGGCGCGTCCCTGCCTGCGCTGCCCTAAAGCGGGGCGGACGGTGCCCGCGGCTCGGCCCTCCCTTTCCGAGCGGCGGCGGGATCGGGGCGCGCCCGGCCGTAGGTGGCCCCGCGCCCTTCCTCCCCGCGGGGCGGCCGCCCGGGACAGGGAGCCCCTACCTGGCTTCGCCTCCTCGGCGCGCTCCCGCAGCCCAGCGCTGCTCACGGCCGGCAGCGGGGCCTGACCTTCCCCCGCCGGTGCCGGTTCCGCGCTCCCCGGCAGCTCCGGTTCGGCCATGCTGCCCGCCCGCCGCGCGCGGCTCCGCCCGCTGAAATTTCAAACTTCCCCGGCAGCTAACCCTCCGCGACGTCACCGGCAGCGACGGCCCTGATTGGCTAGCAGCAGCCGCCGTCGTGTCCGGCCGCAACGGAAGGGAGGGCGAGCGGGCGGCGGCCGAGCCGTTACCGGCGGGCGCCGCCTCTCGGCGGCCCTTTCTGCCGGGCCGGGCTGGCGCCACAGTCGTGCCCGCGGGAGCTTCCCCGCCGGGAGGGAGGGAGGGAGGGAGGTCGTGGGGGCTAGTCGTGGGGGCTCCGGCGCTGCCCCGCCGGCAGTTCCCGTTACCCGCAGTTGTGCCCGGCGGCGGGGATGACCGTGACCGGTACTCTCCCGTTTCCCAGAAGGCTGGCCGGGCTCCCTCTGGAGCAGGGCGGCAGCCGGAGAGGTCGGAAACGGAAAAGAATGCTTAAAAGCTTCCACCCGTCGGTCACGACCAGACCGATAAGCTGGGTCCGTTCGTGTGAGACAAAACGCGGAAGTGCCCGCGAGGACGGGCCGCGCCGCTGCCCGCCGCAGCTCTGCTGCCAGCCGCCCTTGTGGCCCCGCGGAGGGGGGTCCACAGCGCGCTGACCGAAGGAGCTGTCAGGCTCCAACAATCCCCCCCAACAAAAACAAAACATAATTCACCGAACGACTTCTTCACTTAACTCCAGGAAGACGTGCTTTGCTTTTAGCTCTGACCGGCTGCTACACAAAAGGCACCCGATCAAAATTTAAAGCACAGTTTTTCCCCCCTCTGAATTTCTCGGAGGATCGGTGTCCTGTGATGGAAGGCAACCACGAAGATTTGGGAAGTACGGATTCTGTTCACCTAACGTACCTCTGCCCACGCTGAAGCCGGGATTGCCGCTGTAGGCCAGGCTTTAGAGAGCTGCTCCTGGCAAGTCAGTCAATCAATTTCAGATCAATGCCACGCAAAAACTGGTTTTGACCTGTATCAGCACAACAGGTTATTGGTTTTATCAACATCTTTAACAACTGTAACAGTACGCAGTAGAAATTTTAAAACGGGAAGCATTCATTTCTCCTGCAAACAGTGGCTATTTTTAAATGGTTTTCGAAACAATTGCTTCAAAACATAAATGGCCACGAGGGGGCTGCCTTAGATTTCTAACAACATGATTAAACAGCTACCAGGTTAGAGTTTCTTCATGTTTACTTTCCAAATATTGATTCTTTTGCAGCAGCAGTGCAAGGCCCAGAGCAGTTTACACATTCAGAGTAAACCAACAGCCCTATTCATCCCGGCATTACACGAGTCTGAGTTACCGCTGGTCCACTGAAATCAACCCTTGCCCGTCATAACCCCAGAAGATAAGAGAGTATCTTAGACCCCAAGACTTTTCTGCAGTATGCTATCAGAATTTAACCATTATACCGGGCATGGATGTTTAACCATACTCATGTAGTTTTCAGCCATCATAATTAGTTACAAAATTACACTAAAACATCTACAACTCCCAAAAAACCTTTTTTTTATAAGGTCAGCCTTCAAAGCAGAGTGTGTTTTTAAGTGTAGTGTCTGTAAATTGATAAGCTTTAAGTAATTATGAATTGGGGGTTTGTCCTGACTAAACCTGGAATACCACTGACCATGGTGTTATATTTGAAGCGGGATCCCCCATATTTAAAGAGTAAAGTGAAACAGTTATTCACCTAAATTCTTTGCTATAAATGCACAGCACTGAGATTCTGCAGTGGGCAACACACATTTGTTATATTCACACAGAATAATGTCTCTGATATGATGGAAACTTCACTGAATGAGTAAGCATTTTGAATCCAACCTCAGCAACACATACTAGCAAAACTCTATTCAGGCTGTACACTGAGTCAGGAGGAGTAGAGTAATGGTCAAAAAGAGAAAACGAAAAAAGAGTAAGAAATAGTCTAACAGAGAGGAAAGATAATGGAGGATCAGTAATAAGAACTTTCAGAATAGGAATAGCAATGGGAAGGAAGAGAATATTTGGAAAGAAAAGTATTGGAAAAGGGATATTCCACCACAATGAAGAAGGGCATCTTTTGGCACTTAGGCCTAAGTTACTCTGGTGGGATGTTCCTTGTCTTGTACTTTTTTCAACACCGAGAATGAAGAGAGACTACCAGCATGAAAGGACAGAAATAGCAAACACAATAGGAGAAAAAAACCCAAGAAAGGCCAAATAAAAGGGAGAAAAGCAGAATGCCAAAGATAGCCTGGAAGATACAAGAGAAGCCAGAGTGAGTCTCAGAAGAAAGACAGAAAATGTTTTTGTGATTACAGGAGCATGTGTACAAGCTTTTTTCCTGAACACGGGAGCTAAATAAAGGATTCAATAAAAAGCAAGAGGTGGATACAAAAGGAAAGAAAAGGGGTATCAAGTGAAGAACAAGCAAAAAAACCCATGCCGTTATATATTTTAGGCATCTCCTGTTAAATCTCCACTATTACATATTTATGTATATAACCTTAGGCCCACAGTCTTGCCTGTACATATAACTTTATGCATAGAGTAACTGTATAACCATGGTAACTATATAATTGTAAAGTTATGGGTATGTAGGTTCCCATATTATTTAAATGTTTAGATTGTTTTTTCTCTAAATAGATATAATGAATTCAGGAACTTATCAGGGCTCACAATGGGAAGATCAGTTCTGTCACACCTAGGTGAAACACTGGCACAACACTGTGAACAGGACAATCCATTTACCCCTATTTGTTCAGTTTTCAGCACAGCTGGGGGCAGAATGTGTTCTACTGTTGTGCTGGTTTTGGCTGGGATAAAGTTAATTTTCTTCACAGTAGCTAGTGTGGGGCTATGTTCTGGATTTGTGCCGAAAACAGTGTTGATAATGCCGAGATGTTTTCCTTACTGCTGAGCAGTGCTTACACAGAGCCAAGGCCTTTGCTGCTTCTCACCCCACCCCACCAGCGAGTGGGCTGGGGGGGCACAAGGAGTTGGGAGGGGACACAGCTGGGACAGCTGACCCCAACTGACCCAAGGGATATTCCAGACCATAGGACGTCATGCTCAGCATATAAAGCTGGGGGAAGAAGAAGGAAGGGGGGAGGCATTCGGAGTGATGGCGTCTGTCTTCCCAAGTAACCGTTACGCATAATAGAGCCCTGCTTTCCTGGGGATGGCTGAACACCTGCCTGCCCATGGGAAGTGGTGAATGAATTCCTTGTTCTGCTTTGCTTGCGTGTGTGGCTTTTGCTTTACCTATTAAACTGTCTTTATCTCAACCCATGAGTTTTCTCACTTTTACCCTTCCAATTCTCTCCCCCATCCCACTGGGGCGGGGGAGTGAGTGAGTGGCTGTGTGCTGCTTAGTTGCTAGCTGGGCTTAAGCCATGATAACTATATAAGACACTTCAACAATGTTCAGTTAATTATCCCCAATCCTTGCAACACAGATGTTTTACTTCAAAGAAACACAGTCCTGGCAGGGGTTGCTGGTGCAGGCAACTGTCATGGACTGATCAAGCTCCATTGTGTTCAAAAAACTCCACCACATTTGGTTTCTTTCCCCTTATATTGGAAATAGAAACTCAGTCCTCTTGTTGTTGGAAACCTTCCACTTTCCAGCTTGAATGTGCATGCACAATGCAGACAGGATGCATGCAGACAATGCATCAGTTATTTTCTTGAGCTTAAACAGTTCTTTTTCTCCCTACAATGTTTATCCATCCAATTTATTCTTCAGCATGAATTAGCACTTTCCTGAACCTCTTTTGGTAAGTCACAATCTCTTTCCTTTTGCACAGCAGGCTCACCATTCCCCTCATCTCACTAGTTGCCCTTCTTTGCACTTTTCTACAAGCTTATTTTTTCCTTGAGTAAGAGTAACCAGGTTTGTGTGAAGTGCAGAGGACTGGCAAGACTTTACATGGAATATTAACGCTACTGAGTTTGAAAGGAGGAAGAGAAAGTAGTTGCCCTCACACTCTGTACTCAGCTCTCACGCTTCTCAATGAAATCTCATTGCTATTGCTCCTGTCATTGAGATGTGTGCACTTCACTCACCTAGATGCTTCTAAAACCCCTAGCCTTATCTTAAGCCCCAAATATATTTGCTCTGCTGCCTTTCCTGTGAAATATTAAACCAGTGAGGAGTGCTAATATGCAGAACACTGACCTCTGAAATAGACCTTCACTCAAAAACATGACATGGCAAATACAGTTTGTAAATCACAGAAGGCCATTAACTGCTTTACAGAAATTAATGCAAGTGCAGCTACATCAACCTAAGGAAACGCAGAGAGGAACTAGTGTCTTAGTAGTAAAAGATAATTTTCTTTTGGCATTTCACTAGTTTTAACTGACGGTACACAACGGTAAAACAGATCCCACATGTGGGATTTGGCCAGTCTGGGTGTCCCGACAATACACACATCACAAGCAGTGAAATTACAGTAGCTCCAATGCAGGTGCCACGTAGGTATCAAGGCTATGTTGGCTCAAAGCCTGGTGGCAACCACAGCCCTGGCTAAGAGAAGCAGCAAGTCAGAAGGGCTGCTGAAGCTGAGACATGCAAGTCAACCTACAACTGCTTGGACTAATGTGCAATGGAAAATTATTGCAGTGTAAAATTGTGCTGAGCTGTTGCTTCAGCTCTCCACAGTGCAAGTCTGGTGGCTGCCAGTTATTAAACATAAGAGCATGCGGTTCACAGGGTCATGATAGCCCTTCCTTTTATATGTGGGCTCACAAAGAAAAAACACCTATCTACAGAAACATATGTAGGATGACAAACTTACTTGGTTACTCTGGACCAGAACTTCATTACGCGTCACTGATTTCACTGGAGCAATGTCTGTTCATGCCAACTGAAGATTTTATTCCAAAGTTAAAAACCTAAAGAAAAATAGCAGAGTGTTTTACCCAGTGTTCCTATCTAAAGAAAAAATAACTTAATTCTAATTTGCTGCTGGAAGATAAACCCCTTGATATTAGTTCTCTTTTGTGAACATACATATATCTCAGTTGAGAGCACAGGCTATTTCTGCTTTAAGATGTCTTAATATCTTCTTTCTCATGTCTCATTACAAGGCAACCTTAAAATAGAAATAGAATCGAAAGATAAAATTATTTTATTACATGTAATGAAAAAAATTGTTAATATAAGGCTTGCAAAACAGAAAATGTCTATCAAATGTGTGGGATAAGCAGTTGAGACAAGCCAGCAGAGATATTATAGTGATGGGAAAGAAACAACAAACATGCACAAAAGAAAAAAAAAATCTAAAAAGAGACGGCTACAGAAGACAGTAAAAAAAATTCTGTGTACTTTTCCTCATCTTGACACAAATTTTCTTTGTTGCCATGGCAATCACTTTAGTCTCTCTAGGTCTCCATTTGCCCACTATAAAATGCAGATAATATTTTTTACTGCATATGTTTCATTAATTCATTTGCAAACCACTTTTATGTCTGGGGATGAATGGTGTCACATAACTGTAGATTGCTGTTAATTAGTTGGGTTATTAGCTATAACTGATGTTCTTTGACAGGTATTTCATCAGTCTTTAGACTTCTTTTTATAGCTGTATAAACTTAAACCATTGTAAACCTAAATAAATTAAATCTAACCAGAAAAGCAATTAAAATTTTGAAAAGCTATATAGTTTCATTCCCTCAAAAAGTCAAATCCATTTATTTTTTATGAACTATTTTGGAGCTTCACATATGAGTTCTTACTCAAATGTCTACATGTATCAAAGATGGAGCCATATCACTGCGATCAATATATCTGACTTCCCGAAGTTGGAAAAATTTAAGCTGGAAATCACCTGCTTGTATCACTGCTTCTCTCTTTATTAACAGAGGATGCTTTCTTAAGTGTTTTCTCTAGTGTGATTTGAGTAGTTTTCAGAATATTCCCAATATTGTCTTCTTCAGGAAGGTACTGGGTGGCCTTAGAATTGGTCTAACAGCCAGCTTATATTTTAAAATCCCAACAACAGCGTTGCTTGTTTGGATTTTCCTGTTTATAGATGCTTCTTTTCTTGCAATTCACTTTAACAGCTTCCAAGATTCTTACTGCTTTGCCTGCTGAGCGTTGAGTTTCTCTTAACCACAAACATGCCTGGTATTGCTAACTCCTTACTTTTCAGAAATGCAAGTTTCAGCTGACTGACCTTGCAAACTGAACCTTTACTCCTCTTATGAAGGGGTTGGTAAAACAGATTTTAGCCTTTTTGCTCATTGAAGAGGATACTGCAGTTCTGTTTTCACTCACCCTTCCACAGTTTTCAAGTTCCACTGAAGAGCAGGCAAGGTGCTTCAGTAAGAGTAGAACTATGTCCAACTAAGGACTGATCTAATGTAGATAGGGTTTTCTTTTTTTTTTTTTTTTCCATTATTTCACATACATTGAGACATACCTGCCTCTTAGCCATGCTTTCATGTCAGGGAACATTCAATTTAGATATTGACTTACAGAAGGTATCTACATAATAATGGAAAATTCAAGTCTATGCTGATTACTTGACTAAGACTCATCTACAACAGAAATGCTATTGATCATGCTCCCTTAGTACTGGGTAGGCCTGTTTCTCCATTTACTCAGCTTTCTGGAGGAAGGTTTGAAAAGAGAGCCAAGACGTCCTTTTTTAGATGTTTGAAAGTTGTCAAAAGCCCTAGAAGAACAGGCTGAGCCTTACACAAGGTGTTCCTCAACTGACTGCAGAGATACAACAGGAACACAGCCCATAACAAAATGTTTTCTTTCTTTGGAGACAAACAATAGGCAAGCAGATTTTCCAACAGATGTTAAAATTGAAATTGAGTGTTGATGGGAATAAAGAGGCTTTGGGCAAAAATGGAAAGTGTAAACAGGCTTCAGCTTTATGACTAACACTGTGAGATTTATTTATCAGGCATTTAACATTGTATAAC
Organism: Aquila chrysaetos chrysaetos; assembly: GCF_900496995.4. NCBI lineage: Eukaryota > Metazoa > Chordata > Aves > Accipitriformes > Accipitridae > Aquila > Aquila chrysaetos. The sequence continues at coordinate 14,805,268 of NC_044012.1, forward strand.
AGTGAATGCTGTATTTTGCCCTATTACTGTCAAAATTTTCATTAGCATTAGTAAGAATAGGCATCATTGCCACCACTGGCAATACCTTAATTTTCTGCCCCTCTAGAGCTGCTGACCACATCTTTGAAAGAATAGCAAAAATGCAGTGATTAAAGATAAGGATGAAATAATGATTACTGCAGATGCAGAACGCAACAAATCATTAGGCATAATTATGTCAGGAAGAAAGCATGCTTGAAAAGAATGAGAATTGCTTGCACTAGTGATTTCGCATGATCATTGCACCTCTTTATTCACTGTAAACAAAACAAAATTAAATTTACAATGATGCAAAAGAATGCAGCTGTTGGTGATGGGATATGTTGTTTTGATCAATGCTTCCTTTTGTTTCAGTTAAAATTTTGAACATGGCTGTTTAAAAGCAATTTTCCTATAATTTTGTGATAGTTCAAGTACTTTAGGTTCTTTTTTCCAAAGGACAGCTGTGTCGTTATCTTGACAACTAATGTGTAGTAATGATGGCTCTTGGGTCTTAAAAATTAGCTACTAAAGTATGTCAGAAAAGAGATTAATTAGCATGAAGTGATTTCTGACAAACACTTGTCAGTGGGCTTATGATTATGTCTTAACAGATGGTAGTTTGAAGGTTGGAACTATCTCAAGTGTGCTACTTCAACTGATAGTCAGAACAGTGATAGGCAGCCAGTTAATTTTGGGCATCATAAACCAGAATAAAGTATGCACAGGCACAATGGACTTTTCTAGTTGCCTTTCTGTTGTTGACTTGGTTTTCTGTGCTCTGCAATCTGCTTAGCAATTTGTGCATAATCACAATAATTTTACTACATACTACATGAATGTGTATATATAATAACAACGATGCAACATATAACTACATAGACACTCAAATGATAAAGTCAACTCCTTTTCTAATGGAATTCTTAAAATATTTTGGAATTTTAAATATATGTTGAAGGCCTTTCAAGAAAAAAAGTTTCAGACAAAACACAGGTTTTCTGCTCAGTACAGCAGATACTGGAGTACATTCTAAGTCCCGTGGTTTATAAAACAACAGAATATGTGACCCAGTGATCCCTAACGACTACAATCTATTAATCTAGATAAAATTGGTATGAATCTTACTTTTTATAGGTAGAATGGCATATATGCTTGCATTCATGGGTGTACACATTTCTAGATCCCCCAAAAATGTTAGTAACAAATAACCAGGATGAAAGTTATTGTTTTGTGTGGTTACTATAGTTTGTTGGGGTGGGGTTGTTTGGGGTTTTTTTAAGTAAATAGAATATAATGTGGAGACCAAAACCATTGATAAATTGGATCAAATTCAATTAACAGAACAGCTTATATCAAAAAAGGACCTTTTTTTCCCACAGTGTCAAAACATATTTCAGTTGTTTAGTGAAATGTTTTAGTTCAAATACGACAATGAAAAGATGCATTTCAACCTGTATATACTATCTTTAAATTATACCCAAATTAATAAATAAAACAATAATTAAGTAGTGTAAAATAAAATACTATTTTGCTTTTGAATGAATTCTTTAGTTTTATCCAAACCAATTTCCCCTCTGGTGGCTGCAAATCTTACCCTTCAAAAACAGGGCCTTATTTATTTAAAAAATAAAAATTACAACTTAAAAGTATTTGAAGCCACTGTATTTCTTTCCTTTGTACACATCACCAATCTGTAGTAGTGTCTATAATGTAGAACAGATTTCTACTGAAATGGAAAATGTATCTTGTCCAGCCAAAAAAAAAAAAAAAAAAAAAAATCCAAGTTCTTGAAGTTGATTGTACGCTCTTTTTTTAGATATGCCTTTTTTAGATACACCTTCTTTGTTTGTAGCAAAGCAGAACACTGTGTGCTGATGAGAATCCATTGCTATGTCTGTACAGTCAGGCTTCTTCACAAAATAACTAAAGCTTGTCCTTAAAATAAGACTACTGCTAATGAACTGTTCCCCTTGCTAGCTTTCCTCCTAGCTTTCCAACCCAGGAAAAACACCCAGAAAATATCCATCATTGCAAGCTGACATGTATAAGTAAAAATCCCCAATGTGAAAAATAGTCTTAACTATTTCAAAAGTGTGCAAAGCCAGTAATTTTGCAAGCTGCCCTCAACCATAACATTCTGTAGGTAACACTGTACTGGATAGCAGGACCTCTCCAGGTTCAATCCAGTTCACAGCTTTACCCACCACGTACAGCCACTATCACTATGCAACAATGCTTACAGCAAATGCACAAGCGTCTCAAACCCATGGTGGCTTGATCCTTACCATACCCTTATGGGGCCTAGAAAATCTTATTTGCACAGAGGACCTGATTTCCCAGATCATCAAACACTCATGCTCCACTGTTTCAACTAGTAGGGGCTATGCTCAGGTAACCCCTGAGCAGCATTACGAGAAAACCAAATATTTTAAAATAGAGCATTAAAAGTTTAGTCTTCAAGTTCTGTGTACTTTGTGACCATTTGCAACTAAAAAGAAGACAGAGACAGCTTCTAAGCTTCTGCATTCCTCAAAACTGGGGGGATGTGTGAATTGAGTACTTTGGATTATACCCAAGGAGGAGAATGGACACCAAAATGGCAGATTAAATGCCCTGTTGGCAAATACAATGTAATGTTGATGGAAAGAAAACTAAGACACTCACATGCATCAGTGCTTTTTGAACGAAATGTAGCCACTCAGCAAACCAGCCTCAGAGAGCAGCACATCACCAAAAAGAATGTGTGTGCAAGGAACAGGACAGAAGACAACAGGCAAGTTAGCATGTTCTTACATACACGGAGGAGAGGGCACTGAAATATTTGTGGCTTGCTCACCACATTTTTACAAAATGAAAGGGGAAACAGAAGACATTCTTTCAGTGTGTGACCAAAGTGAATTAAAGTCTGGAAAGACTTTGTACCAAAAGAGACTGAAACTAAGCCTGTTAATTCAAATATTAAATTGGTTTTTTAATGTTAAAATGAACAGCTTTTTCACACACATTATAGTGCACACTGTTCTGTGAGGAGCTGGTCTTCTGTAAGGAGGTCCTCTATTCTATGAGGAGCTGGTACCTCACAGGTAACACTGATGAAAAATATATTATGGAAGAATTTACAGCCAGCTTCTGAGCTACAGAATGTCACATTACTATTCTAATAGGAAGAGTTATCACTGAGGTTGTTTGACTTTGTATTTCTTTTTTATTATTGCACTTCCATTTAGAAACAGAGATTGATCACCCAAGAAGAACTTGTTCTCCCACCTCTTTTCACTAGCATAAACCATAATTTCTAGCCTTCGACACCAGCTGCTTTTGCACATTCCTGCAGAAAATACTGCATTTGGTATTTCTCCACTGAGAAGACAGATACAGAGGATGCCCAGGGTCACACCAATCTAATTATCCAGCTGCTGACTGGTGCCCTCAGTGTACCGGATAGCACGTGCCAGCTGTGCTGCAGCACCTGAGTCATGTCACAGCAGCTTACTAGTACAAAAGGAACATTAATAAATAATGGCAGCACAGCAGGTTTGATGGAAGGACAGCACTGAAGTAGTCAATTTGGTTCAAATGCTCGTTATGCCATAAACCAATATCCTCTCAGACAATGTGACACATGCTTTTTATCAAGTGTTCTCTGTGGGAACTGTTAATAGAGTGAATCAGGCCCACTAATTAACTAATTCTTAGAGCTTTCAAGGAGGCACATCCTGAATATTTCTATGAAGTGACACAGCCTGCAGCAGAATCAGCACAAGAGTCCACACGCAGAGCTCCACAGCTCTTACCTGCAAAATGAGTGGTCAAAAAGACACTCCCAATATCTTCTAATCTTTCAGAAAGTGGAAAGCAAAGCAAGCGTGAGTGCATTTTCTCCCATTCAGTCCCATTTTTCTAGCCAAATCAATATTCTCATCTCTGAATAAGTGACCCAATATTCAGTTGTTGTAAGCTATCACATCCCTTCCGACATTACTGAGACAATACGGACATGAACAAGCTGAGTCCCTCTGTATCTGTCCAGCCTTCTAGGTCAGTATAAGGCCTCCCCTCCAGGTAATAAACATTTTATGGTCTTTATTATCTCTGTGCTAAAAGTACTGAGCCTTTATACAGCTTACACAGTGGAAAAGTGCAGGGAACACATCAGTGCAATACATACTACCATTCAGTATCATGACTTTCATAAGCTGGGTGATGACTGGGACACTGCTGTGGTCTTTTAGTTAGAACTTCTGGAGGTATGGCAGAAAAATAAAACACCAACATCAGTGACAGTATCCCTGCTGGCTACGACTCTAAGCTGTAGGAGGCCTCTATCCCAGCTGAAACCAGGAGACAGTACAATTAGTCCTTTGAGTTCTCTGCAAAGTTTGTCCAAAAGGAAACAAGTGACAGGACAGAGTTGGAGGTGTCTTTGCCCTGGTAGCATCTAGAGAGGTCAGCAGCAAAGAGCAGTTAGTAACACAAAACAGGGGCACAGAGTAAGTGGCAAATGCTATCACTGTTTGCATCGTACTTTGAGACACCCAAACAACATTTTCCATAGCAGGATTGCTTCTTTTAAAATATTTCCCTTATGTTATAATCCAGAGCACCAAAGTAATGGTTTAAACCAGAAGAAGTGAACAGACTGAGCTTTTTATATTAGGCATTAGGAAAAAGGATACTGACATCCTTTTGGAAATTGCCTGGGAGGGGGTGAGAAGTTTCCAATGTTAGATGTTTTTAAGAAGAAATAGACAAACGTGTCACTAATGAAGTGGTTAGAATGAGCTCATCTTTGGGCAGACAGCTGATGAGGCACAGCCCTACTTTCCACAATCCAGTATGCTATTTTGTAAACTGAGTTTTGAAAGATACTTCCAACCTACTAATGCTTTTTCATCCTCTAAAAGGAGATGAAGTTACACTTCAGCTGTGATCTGCAGGTATCTGAAAGGAAAAAGAGGTCATATCTGCTTGATGTATTGCGTAAGAGATCCCAGATTTGCTTGTGCTTGCTTTTTTGTTGAACCAGCTTGTGATATTAGTATTCCTTTCCAAAGATCAATTTTCCTCCCTCTTTTCCCATCTGCTACTATGCACACAGAGCTGTCTGTTTCTCTGTCAATGCTGAACTAAGGCAGGTGGAAAGAAAAGCCTCAGTCCTCAATGTAAGCAGCTCAGCTAGGTGCTGTAGTGATTTACAGGGGCACTTACTTCAAGACAGCACAGCAGCATTGTGGGTGGCTACAATTTTACCTTCAGGAATCCCAAGCCCCTGAGGCCAGTGGAAAAGCCTGGAGCAAAGAAGACATACCATGAGTGGAGGAGGAACAAATCAGGTAACATTTAAATACAGTGGACATACACATGTCCATGGCTGCTGATGTGATGTACCCAGAAGTGCTGAGGGAGCTGGCCAATGTTGATTGTCTTTGAAGGGTCATGGTGATCAGGGAGGGTTTCAAGGAAGAAAGCAAATGTCAGTCCTATCTTCAAGAAGGGCAAGAAGAAGGATGAGGGAACTGCAGGCCAGTCAGTTTCCCTCGATGCCTGGGAAGGTGATAGAGCAAATAATTCTGGAAGCCATTTTCAAACACATGAAAGACAAGAAAGTGATTGGGAATAGTCAGCATTAGGAACAGAAATCATGCTTGACCAACCTGAAACAACAACAATGAAATTATTAGCTTGGTGCATGAGGGGACTGGATGTTGTTTATCTTGACTTCAGCAAGGCTTTCAAGCACTGTCTTTTATTACATCCTTGTAGACAAACTGATGAACTAGATATAAGGACTGTGGATCAAAACCTGATTGAACTGCTTGGGTCAAAGAGTTGCTGACAGCAGTATGAAGTCCAGCTGGAGGCAGTCACTAGTGGTGTACCCCAGGGCTCAATAATGGGGCTGACACTGTTTAACCTCTTCATTAATGACCTGGATGATGGGACAGAGTACACCCTCAGCAAGTTTGCACGATACAGAACAAGGAGAATTGGTTCATAGATGGAAATGCCCATCCCATTATGTGCTTTAAACAAAAATTCTTCTCTTGCTGACAAAAGGGAAACTCCATTTAAACTAATACCAATATAAGAAAAAATTACTTGTATTGTTAAATTTCTATGAAAATAACAATAATTATTAGCTAGCTAAAGCTCTTAATTGTTATATTTTAGCTCTTTTTCTTTTACTACTTCCTTTCAGCCCCCCCTCCTTTGATATCAATGTTCTCTGAATAGGATAGATGTCATGCTATTTGAAATAAAGGGCAACTTAAAAGCAAGGATTGTTCCTTAGATAAAAAGCTCAGCCCCATACATGGTAGGACAGTGGTCCTATCTGTTGTTGGAACAAAGCTTTGGGGAACCAAACAACAAAAATCTAATTCAAGCTGCATTAAAACACATGCAGTAGAAGGTGGCCTAATTCCCACAGCTCCCAGTCAGTATTGCTCTGGTGTACTCAGCACCTGTTCAAAGAACTGGTGCCATAGGGAAGCATGGATGTGCTCAGCTGGGTAGGAAGTGCCTAGCAGCACGGTGTTCCCAGTGGATGAAAAAATTTGTGTCCATGATGGTGCTGATGAATAAAGGCTGACTGGCTAACAGCATGCCCATTTACCATCTCATCTTTAACATACTAAATATGCAGCTTCCTCCTAGACAGATAAAACTCCAGCACTCCCAATCTTGTCTATAAAAAGCATCTTCTACTAACTTCCCTCTATTGGTATCAAGCATTCTGCAATACTCATAACTGCACCACTAGCACGTGCTTGTCACTGATGTTTTTATTCCCATGTTATCTAACTCCATTCAAAGTAATATGGAGACTCGTATGTTGTCAGTGGCAACATGTTATGTTAGTCACCAGTACCATGGTGCCCTGCATGGCACACTATCTCCTGTTTTCCTGCTGAAGTCTGGAGGAGTGAACCTCTTTTCAGCAGGCACTGAAATACAGCAGATGACCTGAAAAGCCTTTAAAGGTATGTCATCAATATACTTCTAATAAATGTGCTCAGTGAGAGATCACGCTTTTGACAAGACTGCAGACAGACTCCTCTCAAAGACTTCCAAGAAATGGCACAGTCCTAATTCCCCGTACGTGGCTTCATAAAAAGGTGGTGTTGTCCAGGGCTTAACACTGGTACATAGCCAGATATTTCACCTCTGAGAAGATAAGGCAGAAAGAGGCAGAGAGAGAGGCAGGGAGAGACAATGCTTTTGTTCAGAGCTCTGTTACTGAGAACAGGAAGAGGTTTTCTCTAACTGTATCAAACAAACCTGGTCCAAAATGGAATATCCAGTATTTACATGCATTTCCTTTCTTTATGCCTCATCCCTCCTGATCTTCAGCTATTTCCTTGAGTTTATCAAACATTATTCTGTATGGAACTCTGCATAATACCAACATACAGCCAGGCTTTTCATCATATATAATAGGACAAAATGAAAAGTCCCAAATATTCCACTGGTAAGATTGAAATAAGATACCATACTCATCACTTGCCAATTAGCCTGGTAAAAAACATGTTGTCACAACCCCTTGCCAGAATTGCTATATACTTGAGAATGATAAAAAACAGTAGCTCTTAATAAAAGGCCAAGATTGAATTGGTTATTTTTAACGTTAATCACACTGCAATGCCACTTATATCAAGTTGTTGTACTGCATGGGAACCAAAAAGTCATGCAGAAACTTGCATAGCCAGGACAAATAACTCAAGCATAAAGCATACAAGTAGGGGCTGAAAGACCAAAGCAGTAGCACAAATCCAAGCACAAGCAGTAAGTTTTAAGGGAGAACAGAAGAAGTAGTGTGTGTGTGTGTGTGTGTGTGTGTGTGTGTGTACATGTATGCATATAAATATGCACGGAGAGACCTTACTCAATCTAGGAAAAGACAACATGAACTCAGTAATAGAACAGACTATAGCTGCACCCAAAAAAGCAGAAGTGATACAAAACCACTTCTTTCTTAGGTACTAGAAAGAAAAGTATAGCAAATATTATACCTGTGAATAGAAGAAGAGGCTTCTGGGGAAGTCAGGTTAGCCTAAATACTGTAGATACATGATATTTTCTTATGCTTTACTCATGATGTTATTCATCTAATCTTCCCAAGGCCCTGGACTTCTCCATAAATAATTTACAAAGTGAGAAGGCTCAGTCTGGCACCACTTCTCTCTTCTAAAGCATCTCCCTTCAAAATACCTAGTTAGCGTGGTGGTTTGTTGTAAGCATAACAACAAGCTTAACAGTTATTTCACAGCCATGAACTTTGCATATAACTGAGAACTTAAAAGTACAAATACCTGCTCAGAAACAGCAAATTAATGCTTTGCATAGTTTGGTCATCTCATTTAGTTATAATTAACAGGTACCTCATGATTCAAATTTTTAAAGTCAGTCTAACACATCCTGTATGGTAACTCACTAGCTTCATCTGCAGTGATGTGTCATAACATTTTAAAAAACCATATTAACTTACTAGTTAATGTCAAGTGCAAATGCACTGCATCAGTTCATGTCTGAGATGTTATTACTACGCAAAATTGACTTCATGTTGCCTATATAACTATGTAACTTATCCAATTTCTATCCAATGAGCTAAAGTAGCCAACAGCTCCACAGATTACACAGTAAACAATTCAACAACTGTTAGAACATACCACAAGTTCTTCAGCACTAATTTATGATGATACATAATTAATCACAAGAACACTAAGAAACAGAATTTAATGAAAGACACAATGAATGCAGTGTATTACAGAAGAACACTAAGAGGTTATGCTCCTAACACAATCTAAGTTCTTTATCTCAAAACTCATTACTTATATTATCAGTCATAGCAGGAGAAAGTTTCAGTTAACACCTAGACCTTGCCTTTTTCTTTAGTGACAACTGAATATCCTCTTGCCTATGATATTCAAATACTCTTTTATATATATATACATATATATAATATATGAAATGCCAGCTGGTACTGTACCTTTGCTTGTGGTCTGTGCAGAAAGCAACATGCCTGAACACTGCATTTAACACTTACTGCATTTTACACTTGCCTGCCTTCTTCTATTCAGTTCTTTGACTGGTCCACTTGATACATAAAGTCCTGAAAAAGCACTGTATGATTTCTTGTTTTATTTGTATCGCTAATTGTTGTCCAGCTTTTTTGGAAGTGACTGTGATTGGGTTTTAGGTGATTGGCCCTGGAGTTCTTGGCACCATATAGCTGGCAGATTTGTTGATCTTTCTGACTTTGGCAATGCAACTTTGGGCTGGTGTTTCTGGCCTGCAGTTTCCTTTGTACAAGATACTCCTGGGTAATGATGCAAAATAGATCATGCAGTGAATCCAACTGTGTCCAGCAGTGTGGCTATTCCAGGAATGAAGTAGATCAAGAAGCCAGCCTGGAAGAGGTAACCTCTGTGGGAAACAGCCATTTACTGAGAAATGAGACATGTTTTTCAAATTTATACTTAAAATAATAAAAAAATTGTGGCCACATATAAATAAATACTAACAGGCTTTGTCCTCCAAGTCACTCAATGTGAGGAAAAAGAGTAGCCAGGACAGAAATTCACTAATAAGTCATATGCCATATCACACACAGCTTCTTCAGCTATGAGGTGGAGGGTATGTTTGTGCCGCACATGACACTGCATTGCTGAGACACCCAATGCAGGTTGGTAGTTGGCTACTGGAAGCCATGCTGAAATGAAAGGATGGAGCTCTATAGCTGAAGAAGTCCATCACCATACCTAGACTGCTTCTCACCTAATGTGCTTGCAGTACAGACATGCACACAGTCGCCGCCTTTTTTTTTTTTACTTTTTTTCTTCTTTTCCCCAGATCAGATCCTTTATTATTGAGTGTTCCATGCAGGTTACAAATGAACAGCACCAGAAGCCACACTTGCTTTTTAAGTGGGATCCTGATCTCATTGGCTTATCTAGGGATAAAAGTAGATCCTTCAAAACATAAATGTTTTGTTGGAACCAAAACAGATCAGAGACATACAGACTACTGAAGTAGCAGCTGGAAAAGGCAGCTGGTTCATTTAAAGCAGGCAGCAGCTCTGCTTGTTTTTAGGGAGTCTTGTTAGCAAACTAGAACTGGAATGAAGACTGCTCAGGATTTGGTGATGAATGTGCTATTCTGCTGCCTCTGCACCTGAGAAGAGCACAGGCTGTTCAGGGAGCATGTCTCCTGACACTAGCTTAGGAGCAAAGTTTGTGGAAGATTTTGAATCAGAAAATAAAGCTGCTATCAACATGTCAAATGATGAGACCAAATTAAAAGCAAAGCTTATGGCCATAGGGAACAAAACAACCCATATTTTTCTTAGTTTCATGTCACAGATGACTAAGTGGAAAAATATTTTAAGATTAAACCCTCTGGTTGGTTTTATTACCACTGACTTCCTGATTACCCAGAATCCCAGCCACTGTGCATCTCTGTTTCTATGAAAAGTTCTCATGCAGACACAACCTTTGCTAATGATGACTAAAGAGAATCCTAGGAGGAAAAAAAAAAAAAAAAAAGGTGCCGAACAGCCACAGAGGCAGTTTCCACAGATGTTGATGTATTTCATAGGAAGGCTATGAGAGTTTTTTCTTATGGAGTAGATTCTGCTTATCTTATAACCTTTTACTGTTCAAGCATTCCTGTTAAGGCTGAACTCAAAAAGGTGGTCCACAGCCTGAACAGATGCATCAGAGCTTGACTCTAACTGTAAGGAGCCCTTGAAAACCCACCCGGATCATGAAGAGATTCTAACACAGGAAAAATTGCCAATAATAACTATGATTAACAATTGCAGTATCATTCGTCATTTACTGTAGTGTCACCTCTCAAAAAAACCAGCATGGTCTTAATCATGATCAGTGTAGGGGCAAAAATCTTCAAGTATTTTTTTCTCAGGTTAGGTCTTCACTGAATTCACCGGCGCAAAGTTCGCTAGTAAAACAGAGCAGACGAGGGAAATTGGAAATTGGTGGTGGAATACTTAAAAATAGTATATTCTAATAGACAACTGGGGAGAGAAAAGGACAACATTTTAAGTAAAGACAGAATTGTTATACCCTTTCCACCTTGAAATTTTCCAAAAAATTGTTCATCCTGTCCATGGAATAAATAAGGCTATTGCTATGTCAGACAAATGCTTCTGAAGGGATATCTGATGGAAGAAAACCCATTAGTCTCTATGATGAGATGACAAGTTCATCACATAGGTAGTAGAAGTGCAGCACCTGTATTTCCACTCCATTTCAATTTTATTCTTTGTACAAATAGTAAAAGCTGAAATCATCAAAGGACAGTAGTAGTACTTTCTTCAATCTATTCAATCAATAAAAGCTAGTTTTCATACATTGCTATAAGAAAAAGATTATAGAGGCAGAGAAAATAAGGCAGATGCCTGAAAAAAAAAAAAAACCAAGACACACGTTATCTTTAGTGTTAAATTAACCCTCCAGTCCTAGACTGCATTTAAGTATAAATTCAGCACAGCATGGGTGCATGGCTGATTGTTATTTAACCCCATTATCTCCATGTAAATCAATGTATACCTAAAATATTTTGTCAAAGAGGGGCTAAAGAATTTATTGAACTAGGACCTAAGTACGACTACAGGAAGTCCAGATAGGCTTCCACACTAAATATTTCAATACAAGATCTCCTAGATTTTGCAGAGAAACAAGGTATAGAAAATGTCATCCTATTCCTGAAGTGATGTCTCTGCAAATAAAAAAAGTGTATAATGTCAGGAATTTATTCAGGTGTTTTTGAACACAAGTGCAGGACAGGTCACCCTGAATGTGGAATATGAGAAAAATAATAAGAAACTGCATTACGAATGGAGAGCAAGAGGAAAAAGGACTTGCTAAGTTTTTATTAGTATTGTGAGCAACATTCACATCTTTACCAGCAAAATGCACTCTTCTGCAGAGTGTACAATTGTGCTGTCCCTGTATGTGGCCAACACTTCATCTTCCATGCTTGTGTACCAAGACTCTGCATTTATGTGGATCTGAGTCAAAGCAAGCTCCAGAATTTGTCATATCAGTGGACTGGCCATCTAATGTGAACAATTATCGGTTTTAACCTTCTTCATAATGAAGAATTCAGTAGTCTGTAATCATACTGAACTGGTAAGATTTGTTCAGAATTTTGGTAAGTTTTTTCTATGTAATTTTAAACAATGGTTTAACTATGGTAGGGTAATTTGGGAAAACTGTGAGGCAGATATGTCTCCATTTCTCTACTACTGTAAATTGCACATTTCAAGTGTCCCATCATTTTTCTGGTGGTTTATTTTGTCTAGGAATTATTTATATAGCTACAGAAATGTAAAGAGAACAATAAAATACCTTACCTGCTTGACTTCTATTTATTTTGCCCTTAACTTAAAATGAGGTTGATTACTGGAATAAATGTGAATATTATCTTAAGAGACCTTATAATATGCAGCAGAGAAAGCTAAGTGCAGGAATTTGATCTATGACTAAACTAGATGCAAATGAATTTCCCATTATTTAATACACCTAGTAATGACAGTGGGCTATCACGCTTCTTGTTCCTAGTCATCATGAACCTTATTAAGACAGGTCACACTTTGAAAGAAAAATCAATACAGATTTGACTTTTATGTGGCTCTGGAAACAAAAACAGCCAAAAGAAAACCGGCCTTGCAACGACCAGGACCCTGAGATTATATACCTGGACAAATCAAAATCCCTGCTCCACATTTGCAGACTAGGAATTCAAGACTACATTTGGATATGCACAGACAGGTTCCCATTCCTACTCAGAGCCTGCTACATCAGTGGGAGTGTCTGTCCAACACAACAGCACAAAATCCATGGAAAGTTATGCCCCGGGCTCCTGAAAGGCATTTCCTCATTCCCCCAGTTATACTTAGGCCTAGTGTGTTTTCACCTTCTTTGCTCTTCAGATTCCTTCCAGCTACCAAAGACTGGCAGTGCCCCTCTTCCTGGTAAAGAGTACTAGCGATGGCGACAGTCAGGGCCTATCCTCCTTTGACTGAAGGCCATATAATCTCCCAGGAACACATACCTCATACTGCAAATAGCTGAGAAGATACCTATCAAGTTTAAAGACCACAAATCTGCACGGCACTGAGATATGAAACTCGGAGATGACTACTACAAACCACAGGTTAGTTTGCTGTCCTGTGATAAGACAGGAGGTTGTTACGCTTCTCATTACCACCATGGCCATGCACCGTCACTTCAGGTTCTTAACAAATTACAGCACAACAAATTACAACACAATATAGGCAACAAAAACCACAGTGTAAATCTCTGATCATGAGGCACCTCAGTCCATCTGAAAGTCAGACTGTGGTTTTCTAAAGACTTGAACATAAAACCAGAGAGAAGACTTAAAATCCAAGCATTTTTTTTCCTCCAGCTAGATGTATCCGCTTGTAAATTATATTCCTTCTCTTCTCCACTCTGGTATGCCATACGCTGACCCGTCTGGGATATTACCTGAACACTGCAAGTGCCATTGCCTAACTGCACTCCCCAGTATCTTGGAAGAACCATCAATGGAAAGGCATGCCCCGGGGGCTGGCCTAGGAACACAGTACTGCAAAGGGCTCAGGTCATGGAATGGTCCCTCCAAGTTTCATAGGTAACCATAAAGTATATGCCCCAACCATGACTCTGCATAATACTCTGTGAAATTCACTCTTTTAGCTACACACTAGGTGTGTAGGAGAGGAAGCAACACTTCCAACCTCTGGTTGCTAAACTCCCAGTTTTGAATCTTCATTGCCAAGTAATTTGTGTTGTCAGGACTGTACGTCACTGAGGGGCAGCCTGAAGAAACGTTGCATCCCCACTGTGTCTAATTAGCAAGTCAGCACTTGAACGTTGTTTGGCTCAGATGTGACTGAATAGGACAGAGTTTAAGGAGGTAAGAACCCAAAGCATATGTTCATATCTTAGTTTTATGGCTTTTATTTTCCCAAGAATATGTGCTCAACTTCTAGTTATCCTTTCAACTTCAAAAGCTTATTTCAACAGGCAAAATGGAAGCAGTGCTATTTCAACCATGTAATTTTGTCTAAGGATATTAAAACAGATGTCCAGTAAGTTGGCATAATTATGTAAATTGTCCAGGAAACAGGAAATACAGGACTACATTGCCAAGGAGACAGAGATACATTAAATTTCCATTCATTCTACTAATACTCATGACCTCATTCTGCAGAAGTTGCTTAAGTGCACACAGTACATAAATTTAAAAAAATCTTATTTTTAATCTTATTTTTAAAAGATAAAATCTTACTAATTGTATGAACAGGTAAATAATGTACGTGTTCATTCCAAAGAATTTACTGTTTCCCATGAGCTTTCTTTTTCATTTTATTACACTGGAATTATGTTATTAACCTACTACAATCTAGTAGGTAAAGATTTTACTGCATTGTCAGGGACCTGCTTCATACACTAAGAGTTATTAAGGATTATTTGTATCCTGTTCTAGAGGAGTTAAGCTCCAAAATTTAGTACAGCAGATTTCTCATCATCCTTCTTACAAGCAAGATTAAAAATTAAATCTGATGAATGGTCAGTGGTCCCATCAGATAAACATGGATGAGTGAGTATTCACAGTAACTTCAGGCATCTAAGTGAAGTTCCACTGTTCAAAGCCTAGGTCACTGTATAGGCCTTTGGGAAGCACAGACCCCAAATGTTGGTGTCTTGATTAACCTTGGGAGTCACCTAATTTATAAACTCAGTCAGCAGAATTTGGTAATTTACAGCAATGACCCTGCAGAGCAACAAATAAAAAGACATACTTATTTCACTTACAGTTTAGACTGGGATGTGAAGCTGTGTGAAGAAAACAGAAAATTCTCACCGATTTCTATAAATCCTAGATCACTTTCTTCTTCTGACCATCTTTTCAATATTTAATGATCAGCACCAGACAAATATTCCACTCAAATCTGGATTTTGACTCTCACAGGCTGCATACACAGGTTGTTGTGATGATGATTTGAAGCCTATGAATATGCAGAGCAATGTCACAAACTGTTTTTTATGACTTAGACATAATAAATGCATGCACACTAAAAGGTCAGTCCTTGAATTTCTTGGTTGAAAGGTCAAAACTTTTGTGAAAGGCTTAGGAAAAAAAAAAGTTTGTTGGTTTGGGTTTTTTTTAATGAACAGGGTGAGGTCACTTGGCACACAGAAGGAAGCATAAATGAAATCAGGAGTTAAAACAAAATATTAACAGCTGAAGGAAGATAAAAGGTGATGGAATTCCCCTTTTTTAATTGGCACTGAAGACTGGTTCAATTATTATAAAATTCAGCGCAAATCTAAGAACAAGATAATCCCCCCTGACAATAATTACCAGGTCCTGGTATTAGCAAGAAAAGGACGTTTTTATTATTACAGATGTGTGTAGCAGAAATGTTATTACCCATTACAGTCCTCTATTATTCTGCTGTCAGTTACCCTCTGTTAACTAAGTCTTCATGATTTGACAACTTGTTCTTTAATTGTCACCCCATGCTAGCCTATAGTTCACAGCCACATTGTGAGCTGAGTTTTCATATATTATATATATTATGTACTGAGTTTTCCAAGCTTTTACATTTGACATGATCTTTCTCTCTCTAAATGACGTTCTCCTAAGCAGCCAGCACGTGGCTTCAGAGAATGCTTTGTGTAATGATAAATTACACCCTGTGTTCTTTTGACAATGAAAGAGTATCCTTATGACCCAGCATTCTTTTGGTATATAAACCTGAAGTTTGCAAGTCTTGTGTGAAACATGTCAACTCTAACATTTGGCATTAAGAGGTCTTTAATGCTAATTATCCTGCTATTCCTCAACTCTCTCTCAAGAGTAGTTTTTAAAATTCCATAGATACCAGCTCTGCAGTTGTTTATTTTTCCCCCTTCAGAAAATTATACGATATTTATTCTATCAAGAAGAGACTGCCTATACCTAGAAATGCGTACAACTACATTTATGTGTTGTAATGCCTCTTATGCACTGTAATGCCTGTTAGATGCTAGGCTCCCTGTGTGATATTCACACTACTTAAGTTAGGTGCTTCAGTTGTTCTATTCTGCCTGTGGCATTTTAAGAAAGGATTCGAAAACATTCAGCACACTAAGAGGGAAGTCACAAAAGCTAGCCAAAAGGAAACACTGAAAGAAACATATTTTAATTACTTCTTTTCTCAATTTTAGATGGCAAATTCTTGTTTACAAAGAGTCATGTATATGCTGGAATTCTACAACTATAGCATTCTCTTGGGGAAAAAAAAAGTAGGCAGGGGTTATACTTCAAAAAACAAAGCACATATCCAAATAAGTAGGTTGCAATGCACATTCCCCTCTTCCACCACTCTTCTTGCAATAGCTGTCGGTAGAGCACTTCTCTAGTGATGTGGGAAACTCAAGTTCAGTTTTCTCCTCAGTCTTTTAGCTTCTATCCTCAAACACATATGCATGAAGAGATGGCTAAATGGTTCTATCTCTGTCACATCATAGACAAGTAAAACGTGAGAAACACCAGCCTAAAACCCTTTGTGATATAATCAAGTTTCATCTGTGTAAAGAACTTAATCCAGCAACGTAAATAAAGATCCTCCAGAAGTTAAGATACAGTCCAAAGTGACAAAACAGTAGGGGAGAGCTGTTGAATACGCATGACTGTTGTCTGAGGTCAAGTCTCAGAAGACTAGCAGGCTATTAAACATCTTCCTCAAACACTTGGCCTTTTCAACTTTGAATGGTCATTTTAGCCAAGGTCTGACATCAGTCCAGATCTGTGCACTGCCTTTCAACACAAACAGCTAATTCTGATATTCTCTTTTGGATTTTACAAAATGTTTCTGATATCCCTTCCTCCAACATCCAAGGTATCTCAGTTTACTACCTTATGAATGTGTATTTTCAGAGTTGAAGAAATTGATTTATTATTTAATCTTGCATCAACCTGCTAGATGCAGGCTGCTATCAACAGTGAGCCCTTAACTATGTTTCCCTTTGATGCAAGTATTCATCATCTAGCTCTGGTTATGATCAAGGCTGAGATTTTGAAAACAAAGGACTAACATAAGAACATCCAAACCAGATTAGGCCCAAGGACTTAAATCCCATCTCCCACTGAAATCTTTGCTGGGAAAAGAACATGAAAACAAAGCAATCATATAATGAAACTTCTCCAGGAACACTCTCCTAGTCTCCAATGGTTTGCAGCACAGGGAATTCTTGAGAATGAATTTGCATCTTTGTGTTTAATTACCCTCAATGGATAAATTAATGGACAGAAAACCCAATTGCTTTTTGAATTTATGTAAACTTTCAGTGTCCACTATGCCCAGTGACAAGAAGCTCCATAATCTATATGTTGTGTGAGGAAATGCCAACTTGTGAGGATATACTAATACACTGGTATATCTTTAACTTAATATATTGCTAAACTTCATACTTTTCACCCTTTTACTTCATGCTGCTGAACACACCTGAACATCACAGGACCTACCACAAACTGAAGAGTTCATTAATTTCTGCACTACATACAGCTCAAAAGACTAAGCTGTGTGCTTGCGTCAGTATGAACCAGTGGTTTATGTTTGGCTTTGATAAAAACATTGACCCACTTTCTGTGATTATAGCAAAGGTAAAACCTAAAAGTTCAGGAAAATAAGAGCTCTAAGATCAGTCAATTACTGAATTTTCTAGGATTCCAGTACAAGGTTGAGCCAGATACTTGGCAAGGAGCAAAGGCTTAGCCTTTGTAAAAAAGTATTAACCATCTTGCCTTCATTTAAGGTTAGGAATAAGGAGGCCTAAGACACTCTGTGTGGGTCTGTATTCTGCATGTTTCACAAGTCTAGAACAAGGTGTGCAGGTATCAGCAAGCATGTGCCCAGGGCTGAAGTTTGGTTTGGGGTGGGGTGGAGTGTGTTTTGTTTTGTTTTGTTTTTTAATCAATATGGGTAACTCTATGCTTTGGTAAATAAAGGGTTGAAAAATGTGGTTTATTCATGGATCTTGCATGGCACTCCTAGCTAGATTAAGGTAAAAAAACGGATAGGGCCAATAGGATAACTTATCTCACTATGGATTAGGCTACAGAAGAGACTGAAGTTAGGAGCAAGTTTTAGGAAGAGGAAAGAAGAGAATTTTTTTCTAGCTTGATTATTTTGCAAGATCAAGGCATAGTTTATTGCTAGAATTTTCCTGTCTGAAAATGAGAATGAGAGCTGACATGTGCCACTATTTTGTGCTGACATTTAGTTCTAATGCAGATATTGCTTATCAAGATAAAATAAGTTTAGAATAAAGTCTGCATATGGACACTGGGTGTCTTTCATTTAGAGTAGCCTTTATACTATAGCAAAAATTTGAGAAAAAAAGAAAAAAAGAGTCAAGGACTTCAGGTCATTGCTGGCACCCATACAACTCTCAGGGCAGAGATGAAGTCCGATGTCATCACAAAAATCAGTTTACCTTTGGCAGCAGTGCAGGATTTGGTCTCCTACAATTTTTGGCAAGGATTAGGGCTTACAGATGGAGGAAACAAGAAGGACTGGTGTACGTGGACCATAAGACTTGCACAAAGGCTTACATCAGAGGCATCCACACATCAAGTAAAGGCATTGATTAGATCAGAGGTTTGCCCAAGGGCACAGACTCTCTCATTTTGCTCGCCCTGCAGATAGAGAAAAACAATCACACCTTGAAGAAAAAAAAGAATTTGAAAAAGTCTATTTTCAATTCTAAAAAAATAATAGCAGGCTTTTTGAAAACCTAAGTTTACTGGAATAGAAAGGCCACTTACCATTCAGTTTTATTCTTTGTCTCTTACCCAGTAATATTTAAAGTGTCATACAGTTAGAGGCAGACAGGGAAGAAATATCAAGAGACAGGGATCAAGATCCATCTCCCACAGCAGGAACCAAATTCAGGAGAAAAACAACATCAAAGCAGAGAACAAGAATCTACAGTAGACTTTGATGCAAGCCTCAGGAATTGAAGGCTTTAGCCTTTTAAGTAGAACCTGTTAAACAAAACTGCTTTTGACCAGAGCTCAAAAAGCTCACTTCAGCACACACCACATCCCTCAAAAGAGGCTTATGCTGCACAGGTGTTGGCTTGCTAGACTCAGTTGTTTGATGGAGTTGAAAGCATCTGCAAGAGATCCTGCTCAAGCTTATTCCTTGTGTTGCAATACCAATCAGATGTGTTAGCAACAGTCTCTTCACACTGCTGATGCAGGACAGGTTAAAGCCTCCACTAAGGAAAAGTTAGTATCTCTCTGAGTCTGGTGGCAGGTTTGTTTTAGGGACCTGGCTGTGCTGCATGTTAACAGATAATGCCTAAAGGCTGTATCTCTGTATGCCTATGTTACCTTTTACAGGGGTAACATGGCATGTTCTGCAGTGTGCTGCTGACAGCGAGACTTGCACAGCCACAGAATGCCCACTCACTGCTCTCTTCCCTGTGCTCTTCTAGAGAGCTATTAGCCACTCTGATAAGCAAAGCTGCTTTTCTTTTTAGTGGTTAAGAATGACATTGTTTTCCAAAGCTGGAAGTATGAACTGAACACCTGATTCCATTAATATTTCCATGCAGCTGGTGTGGGTGGACTTTGCCGGCTCAGTGAACCATACTGATTCTCCCCTTTGAATCTGCACAGGCAGCAACAGGCTGCTACAGAGTGTCAGGTAACTGCTGTTCTTTTGCAGCAAACCACCTTTATTGGATTCATAATAGGAAGAATACAAACAGCCCTTATAACAAAAGCAGAAAAACAGTCTGAATCTGTGCTGTATTTTTTATCAGACAAATGAATTCCCTAGAAATTTCATTTCAAAGCAATATTAGATTATCTTCTCTAATAAGTAAAAAATTGAATGAGTTCACACTAGCAAGATGACATTAATTTTTACCGAAAGGAAATGCATTAGTACCTACAAATCAATTCCTTGCAAGATGCAGGCCCTGAACAAACAGCTCCTTAGATATTCACAGCAATCAATGTACTATTTATTTTGTAAGCACAAGACCAAGCATCTGAAGGCTAGCTTGTAGCTTCCCCTCTGTTCTTATTGAAATACAGACACAATCAGATGTAAGAACTCGTTCCCCATTTGAGTGTGGGGACTGTGAGAATATCTGTACATTTACTGCACTTCCCTCTGTTCCTCTGGCTTTCTATACTTTGCTTGTCAGCATACGAGATGCACAGGTGACAATCCTGTGTCTATACAAGACAGGAGGAGTCTAATTGGAGAGTCCAGAGTTAAAAGGTCCTTCAGGTTATTTGCTGAGAAAAGCCAAATTCTGGAGACTATAGGAGCAACATCCACCAGACAGTAGCTTTTAAAAATTAATCTCTCCTTCCACCCTTTCCCCTGTCTACAGAAAATTTCCAAAGATGGCATTCAGATCAGAGATGGCATTCAGATGCAATAATTTTTCTGCAGAAAACTCTTCTTTCTTTCATTTCTTAGTCCCATGCTTGAGACTTAATTAACAATTTTATCTCTCTTTTTTAAGTACTTATAATAATTTTGAAATTAAAATTCCCTTTCAAATTGAAAAGCTTAAACATTTCATTAAAAAATAATGCTCTCTAAACATAACATTCCAACATAGAAAACAATTCCCTACTTTTTTGGTCAAAACTATGTCAAATATTGACAGACTGTGTCCTGAACAAGTAAATACTGCCCTTATCCCAACTGAATTTTTAATGAAATTCACACTTACCAAAATAAATTTAGCCAATTGTGCCCAACGCACAGACTTCCTGGTATTGGGAATCATTGAAAAAAAACAGATTCAGATTTGCTCATCTTTTAAACTATAACACACAGAACCAATGGTTTTAACGTCTGCTACATTGAGCTTTAGATAGGAATGTGATATTTTGCCAGCACAAAAATGAGCACAAAACTTCAAGCATATGAGGAGTGTCAATAACTTATTTAAAAAGAAATAAATGTTTGTTGGGTTTTCGGATGCTTTTTTTTAAAGAATTATTAAAGGCTATCATTTCCTCTTAATGTTCCATAATTGGTTATTTAACTCCTACTGACACTAATGGCAACAGCCAGCTTAATCACTGCATGCAAAGATGAATATATTTGAACATGTGGTGGGTGGAAGCTGCCTTGCCTATTGAGTTTAACTACAAACAGAAAAAGGATATGAAATCTATTGTTCTACTGACATTGTTTTATGACTCTAACAATGTGAGTTTTTAAAGCTTTTGCTTCTCGAATACATTTTCAAAAGAAGACTTTTAAGTATGTACCCTGTCCCATGCAAGAATATTGAGACACACAAATTCTGAGTGATTTTCTATGACCCCAAGTTTACAAGCTTATGGCAGAACCAAGAACAGAACACAGGTTTCTGCCTCCAACTTCTGTGCTGCAATGTTTCCTCTGCAATTAGTTAAAACTGATCCTTCTGTGCTTTCCAGCAAAATGCACTTGGTGAACTTATGTGAACTTCCTTTTTGTTTGACAGTAGAAATGATGAATAGAATTCTTTTCTTATAAGAAAATCATATAATAGCTCAGATGACCCAAACGGAGGAGCTTCTCTTTGCTGATGGGTTCTGCGCAGTGTGCTATGGGAAAATCCATCCAGCGTCTGTCCGATGCTGTACAAACATGGGATTTCCAGCATCTCATAGGATTTACTATCTACATTCCTCTTTTCATTCTATCTTATTAAAACATCTACTTTATTAAGCCAATTGGTTTTGGGTCTTTCTTATGATGATTCAGAAAAAACCCTGCCGACTGTTTTTCTCTTTCTCACCTCACAAAAGGTAACAATAGGAAATCTAGGGGTTTGGTATCAATAATTTGGACCAGTAACCTACTTAATTTGCCTGCAGATGTTGTACAAGTTGTACAACTAGTAACTTGATTTATAGTGTCATTTCTTGTAAAGACTCTGACAACCATTTTGCATCAAGGACTTTTCCTTAAGGTTTGCCACTGATCGTAGAGATAATACGATCTGCTTAAATTGCTTGTGCAGTCCTAGAAATCTCTGTCACAGGTTTCTATTTCTTGCTGTGTTGCCAAAGTATTGCATATGCTTTAACTTATTTCTGCCTTAAATAAATTATTTTTTCACTGAAAAATAAGTATACCATAAGGACCATGTCTTAAACTAATGATACAAAAGGTTAAACCCTTTACTGAAGTTATGCAGACTAGCAATAATCTGCCAAAAACAGTACTGAGGATAAATCACCGTCCCAACTCAATTCACAGTAGAATGGGTGTATAAAGGGGTAGTATCACAAAGATGCTGTATCTCAGATAAAATATTCACAATTCACACCTCTAACACAAGCATTTTCACAATGATCCATTCTCCATATGCTCATCTACTTCTGCCTCTTTAAAGATCTCAGTTCCTTTTTTCTAATTTTGGTTCTTTTCATTTAATTATTTTACCATTTCCCCAATTGGCTTTTTCTTGGTTTTGATCTGTTATATTTGAGATATGTCTAACCTAACAAGACAGCATCTTTGAAGTGTCCTGTCTAGTTGTGGTTCTTTAATTTTTCTTTTTTCCAAGTTAATTTGTCAATTATCATGTAATAAGTCATGGCAATTATTTAGTTTCATTAAATGTGTTGTTTTTTCTTACACGAATACACTTCTTCATTTCACCTTTTTTTCTTATTGAGGAGAAGCCTGAGGAGTAAATTAAATGGGCAAGCCTAGTTGTAAGTTGATTCTGACAGGATTAGGTCTGTACAGTCCTCAGCCCCATGCTGCTGAAAGTGAGTTGGTCTCATGAATTCATATACTTGCAGACAGAAACACAGCTTCTTCATTTTGTAAGAAATGCAACTACCTTGCCATCATGAAACATCCTTGGGAATCAGTGTGGGATGGTCTGCTGCCAGAGTGGGCACTCGAAGGCTGTTTTCATTTGTGTTACCTTGTTTCTACTGTTGGATGTCATCTCCTCAGTAGTCTGTTATATTCTTCCTGCTCGTAGTAGCTCGTGAAGTCAATAGCAGGCAGCATCTTTCTTTTTCTTATCCAAATCCATCTTTTGTGGTCCTCTGAAATTCTGACTCGTTGTTTCAAAGACAAAATGCAAACAAGCTAATCCTGGTGAGGGTTCACTAAAGCACAGCAATATGAAGAGGAAGAGGCTAAGGGGTATCTAATTACACTCTTCTGCTGCCTAAAGACTAATTACAGAGACAGAGTCACACAGTTCTCAGAGTTGCACCGCAAAACACAAGAGGCAAGTTTATTTTATAATCCAGTTATACACACTAGCTGCAGCAAGGGAAATTTGCATTAGATAGAAAGAACATTCTTTTACTGCAGAGGTGGTCAAGCACCGGAAAGAGCCCAGACAGCCTGCAGAGTCTTCATTCATCCTTGGAGCCATTCAAAACTCAGCTCGACAGGACCCATAGCAACTTGATCTAACTCCAGAATTGACCGTTTTGTGGTTCATAGACCAGATGACCTCCAGTGGTCTCTTCCAACCTAAATCATTCTATGATACTGTTTGTATTCAATTTTCTGAATTTTTCAATGTGCTTTAACATTTGGTTCCCTCAGCAATGGGCTAAACACATCACTGTCAGTTCTGTAAAGAAGCACACAAACTTTACCAGTCCAGGAATAGTTCTGGATCCCTTCACTGTCTTCTTTTAAAACTTGTGAAAACTAAAGCCCAAATAACCGACTGATTGCCTCCTGTCTGCAAGCTAAAATTTTTTTTAAAATAACTGGAACTGTCATGCTGCTATATCCCTTTAATTCAAAGTGCATTTACAAATCCAGTGATGAACTACTTTTGTATATGGGTACACAAATGTTACAACATCACAGGTGACACTGAGAAAACTAGTGACAGCAAAATTGTATTACAAACCAAATTCTCTACCAATAGTCTACCTGACATTGATATATCAGTAGGAGAATTTGCTTTTGGGTTTTTGTCATTTGGCCTCTAAACACCTCTATGTGCCTCTAACAGACAAGATGCAGGACCACTGCAGAGCTGTAGAATTACACAAAATAAGGCTGGAAGTGAGTCTGGGGGACTATTTAACCCACTTCCCTCTCCAAGGCATGTTCAGTCATTGCTGCATCATTCTTAATAGATTTCTGCTGAAACTATTCTTTTGGATCTCTAATGATAGAGATTCCACAGTCATTTCAGGCAGTCTATTTCAATGTTTCAGTACCATTAGACTATTGTTTTCTTCATTTCCTCTGCTGATATTTAAGACCACTATTTCTGTCCTGTAAACTATGGACATGAAGAACAGTCATCTCTTCTTCTTCCCAGGAATCACTTTTTATTTAAAGACTACTAAGTATGTCTTTGACCAATAAATTTGGAGATGTAAAAATACAAAATGAGTCACACAGACTTTTATACTTTACTAAACTAAGAAAAGCTCTGACAAAATTCTGCAGTTTTCCAACTCTTCTCCAATCCAAAATGAAAATAAATCTTGAAAACATAAAATTTTATTCCAAACAGACATTCAAGTTCCTACCTACCCCTATTAAGCATAGTGTAACAAAGACACAATCCTAAATAATAAAATCCCTATGCAAGTCCTAAAACAATGCATAACTATTCCCTTGACCATCTAAATGCATAACAGAACAAAGAGCTACACTTTGCATGCATGTCAACTTTGCTGTACTGTAAATTTCCAATATAACACTGACCATGACACAACTACAGTAAGAGCCTAACAGATATATTGTGATAAAGAAAGTCTGTACTATTCAAAGGTAGGAAGAAGACAAATAAGCCTAAGTATAGTACAGCAGACATTTGTTGAGTTTCTGCATAAAGCGAGAAAATAGATATTAGAGAATGCATAAAAGTGAACTTTGAAATAAAGGAAATTTGAGTTCCTCCCTTTTTCCTCTGTATGAATTTATACCCCACCAATAACATGAGGAAACAAAAGGTATCTGCTAGTATCAGAACGATCTGAATCTGTCTTATTACAAAGCCTACGTGACAGTAACTGTGTCACTGATTAATAACAATGATGAGCCATACTCCCTAACACCACTAAATTCATCTTCTGCTAGCAACACATTCATGTTTGCTTGAAATTTCACATCCTGCCATTGAAGCAAATAGGCATTAACTTCCCAAAGAAGCATGGGCATTAAGGTCACAGTGCTGGGGACTGCTAATTCAGCTAAAAATGAAAAAGGGACAGCTCTGAGGAAAAACTTAACCCTAACTTATTCTCAAAGCTGTAAAAACTAAAACAGACACTGGCACAGCTTCAGCTACTACCGGTACAGATAAAATTCAAGTTTAGAGATGCTGGGGAGAATATTCTAAATCTGTGCTTATTATCAGCTTGCCATGGAAATACCCTCCTGGCTTGGGTCAGAGGGAGATGCACAAAGCAAATATGCTTCCAGCTTACTCCTGGGGAATGCCATCTACTGGTGGAAAGAAGGTATTGAGCAAATGCATCCAAATGCCAGAAACACTGGTTTCCTGGGACTTCAGTATCACTCTGGCTAGAAATATTGTTGCAGATTAGCAAGATTATATATCTAGACATTATCAGTGCAAATGAAAGAGGCGACAGGCCAGGAGGAAAAGGAACTTTTCCAAGGATTAAGGAAGAAGGAACTAAGAATGAGAAATAAGCCACAGTCTGGGTACCTCTGATTTTTGCAATGTCCTCATCACCAATACATTGTTAAAAGATATTTTTTGGAAGGCTGTCCAGCTCTCACTGAGTGCAACAAAAAAAAATTCAGTCCTCTGTAATGTACTTGCAGCCAAGAGACAAAATTGTGATGACATCCTTTGATGCTGCCAACACAAGTGAAACTGCCTAAGTGAAATACTGATGCATCAAGTAGCCAGGATGGGAAGAATACGAATGCCATGTTACATTGCTAAACTGGTAATACAGGGTACTAGTAATAATAAGTGAAACTGCTGAATGTATCCAGAAGGAGCAAAAGGAAATAAAACTATTTGTAGTGTCTATAATATATTTTATTATGATGCTTATCAATGCTAACATAATTTTGGTGTAACTTTAAGGAAATTGCCTATGGGATAACTTTTTCTGGTACCTTATTGCAGTCTCATTATCCAAGTCTATTAGTTGAATGATATTTCAAATCTCTCATCTATATGCATCAAAATCACAAGTCTTACTTCTTGACAAATGGTTATTAAAACAATAAAGCCAGATGTAGAGGGGATCTCAGGCTCATGGTATTTGGATGAATTCATATAGAGTGTGACGTGGCAATCATGACATCACTTGAAGTGCAGAACACAGTGCAGAACCGAATCATCCTGGCCTGGCCCCTACTACCTTCCTGATACTGCATTCTTTTTACATGTAAGCACAACAGGACTTCATTAAGCAGCAAATCACACTTTAAGTGGAGAGAAACCAGTTTATTGATGTCTGAACAGGTGATAATGCAGCTCATGAAGAGCTGAGGGGATAGCAGTCTGCTTGCTTTGTGCTATTCAGGAAGTAGTACATCACCTTTAAGCTCTAGCCATAACTTTACAAGTGCCTTAAAACCAGGTTGGGATAACTACAGCTAGCTGTTTGTACTGATACCTACACCAAACCTTGCCATCCCACAAGCCTCATTATGCACAGGACTGAATTCTACTGAATGTTTTTTTAGTGAGGAAAAGAAAACACATAATGAGTAAATGGTAGGTAACACTGTGTACTCTGAAGTAGATGCCTTTCCACTAGCACAGATCAAACAGGTGTTTTTTCTCTACATGTGTGAGAACAAGAAGAACTATTTTAAAATATGAATTGCATCATATGCATGGAGACATGTACAGAACATTAAACAAAACGAAGGGAATCAGCATGCAAGCAAAACCCTGACTGGCAAAGGGTATAAGGTTAATAGGAAACGATCATAGCAGAATTCAGTTTTCCCCATTCATTTAACAGGATCAGCTCTGTCTGACAGCAGAATTTGATTTACCGGTTGATACAGCCGTGTATACATTCTCTAAGACAGTCTAAAAATCACTCCTCTTTTCCTGGCCAAGGAACCTTTTTCTCTGTAAAATACCAATCACTCATAGCGAGAGAACAGTTGACAACAACCTATAAATATTAAACAGGGCTATTAGCAAGTAAATATTTTGTCAGAAATTTGCAAAACTAGTAGTGAATAGTTTCCTTTATGTAAGTGAAGGTTCCAGCTATGGTACGCTTTCATACACTTCACTAAAGTGTGCAACAATTGCCCTTCCCTTCACTAGGGAGCAAAACTTAAGTAAAGCTTTGGTACCAGACAGCTTGTGGCATAGCGAGAAAGAGTTATCCTCTATGTGAAATCCTAGGACTAAAACTAGATATCTTTAAAAGGAACAAGCTGAGAAGAAACAGAACTTATAGTATGTTATCTGGTAAAAGATAAAATGATTTAGCTTTGAGTTCAGATTCACTCAAAGATCCAATGTAAGTGTGCTTACACTACCTTACTTATTTGTACTTCAAAGGACATATTAGCTGAGAAGGTCTTCTGCATCTTCTGAACCAATAGGCTATACAAGCAGCTGGAGTCTACCCCCTCTCTATGTGGTTGCCCAAGTCTATTTGGAAGCTGAATTTGGCCTGTTCTGGGAAAAGTGTCATCTATCTGTGGTGTGGGAAAAACATTCTGTTTTTCTATCATTTCTGTAGATATACTCACCCACATATGCTAGAGTCATGGGAAACTGCATGATTCAGACAGCTCCCTATTTCAAAAATCACTGAAGGAAGTCTTACAGAAATGAAAACAATTATCACTAAAGAAATCACAGGAAACAAAAATTAAAATTTCAGAACCCATCAGTATTGATACGCCTTGGAAAATGTTGCATTTTTCATTATTTTCTTGGGCTATTGTCATTCCTCTTTACCAACTCTAATCAATTATGTCTCATGTTCCAAGAATTAGATAAAGATCAGGAACAAAATATGTTTTCAGAAGTCTACAATTCAGCCTTACTGTATTGGCTTTGTGTGGCAAGGTTTTGGTAGCGGGGGGGGGGGGCGGTTACAGGGGTGGCTTCTGTGGGAAGCTGCTGGAAGCTTCCCCTGTGTCCAACAGAGCCAATGCCAGCCAGCTCTGACGGACCCACCGCTGGCCAAGGCCGAGCCCATCAGCAATAGTGGTAGCGCCTCTGTGATAACATATTTAAGAAGGAAAAAAAAGTTGCTGGGACAGACAGAAATGGCAGCCAGAGAGAGGAGTGAGAACATGTAAGAGAAATAACCCTGCAGACACCAAGGTCAGTGAAGAAGGAGGGGGAGGAGATGCTCCAGGCGCCAGAGCAGAGATTCCCCTGCAGCCCATGGGGAAGACCATGGTGAAGCAGGCTGTCCCCCTGCAGTCCATGGAGGTCCACGGTGGAGCAGATATCCACCTGCAGCCCGGGGAGGACCCCACGCTGGAGCAGGTGGGTGCCCAAAGGAGGCTGTGACCCCGTGGGAAGCCCGCACTGGAGCAGGCTCCTGGCAGGACCTGTGGCCCAATGGAGAGAGGAGCCCACGCTGGAGCAGGTTTTCTGGCAGGACTTGTGACCCTGTGGGGGACCCACGCTGGAGCAGTCTGTGCCTAAAAGGCTGCACACTGTGGAAGGGACCCATGCTGGAGCAGTTCGTGAAGAACTGCAGCCCGTGGGAAGGACCCACGTTGGAGAAGTTTGTGGAGGACTGTCTCCCATGGGAGGGACCCCACGCTGGAGCA
The DNA here is from genome assembly GCF_900496995.4 of Aquila chrysaetos chrysaetos. Lineage (NCBI taxonomy): Eukaryota > Metazoa > Chordata > Aves > Accipitriformes > Accipitridae > Aquila > Aquila chrysaetos. The sequence goes on from NC_044012.1 coordinate 14,834,084, forward strand.
GGGGAAGACTGTGAGGAGTCCTGCCCTTGAAGAGGATGAAGCGGCAGAGACATCGTGTGATGAACTGACCATAAACCCCATTCCCCGTCCCCCTGTGCCGCTGAGGGGCTAGGTAGAGAATCCGGGAGTGAAGTTGTGCCTGGGAAGAAGGGAGGGGTGGAGGGAAGGTGTTCTGAGATATGGTTTTATTTCTCATTACCCTAGTCTGGTCGATTGGTAATAAATGGAGTTAATTTTCCCCAAGTCAAGTCTGTTTTGCCCATGATAGTAATTGGTTGAGTGATCTCTCCTGTCCTTATCTCGACCCACGAACCCTTTGTTATATTTTCTCTCCCCTGTCCAGCTGAGGAGGGGGGAGTGATAGAACAGCATCCAGCTAGGGTCAACCTACCACACTTACACAAAGACATTTTATAAAGAGCTCTTCACCTACTTTTACTTCATCCTGCCAGGACCCATTAATCAGAGTGTTCTCCCTCCAGGACAGAGTGCTCAGACGATGGAGCCAATGAGGTACAGCTCTCTTCTCTTTCCTGTGCTCATTTTAAGATTTTTTTCCCAGTGTGTGCATATATCTACACCACCATTAACATATATTTTGAAGAAAAGTGAAGCTCTTCTCCCAAGAATTAATGTTCTTTAAAGAAAATCAAAATAGCTCAGTAAAAAAAGACTAAAAAAGGTAACTCACAGGACATGAAAAAGAAAATGCTTGAAGTCTGGATTTGTAAAGCCTGCTGTTCTGAGCGTGCTGGCCACCTAGTGCACACTTGGATTTGCTGTCTGCAAGGGTCTCCGGACAGCACTAATACAGTCTTCAACACTAAGTCCCCAAAGTGCAGAGTTATAGACTGATGGTTCATGCTTTTAGGAACAGAATTTTTTTAAGAGTTGCAGTCATCACGTCTAGCCAAAGCAGCACTAATAAAGAAGCATCAAAAGACAGTAAAGGTGGTTATTACGGGGTTTACTGAGAACCTCAAAATCTGCCAGGAGGTAATACGCTACCAAAAGCTACTTCAAATACAGTACACAACTGTACATGCTGCAAACTCACTGAGCTGCTGTAAAATTACCTTACATTAGAGGAATTAAAGAATATAGTAAATATTTGTGAAAGAATAAATGAATTCTCCCATGTTTTCCTGGTGATCAAGATATTTAAGTCTTTGTGTCTCTTGACTGACTCTTTTACCTTTTATATTCCACAGCACTATCAGATAGCAGTAATTATCAACAAGCTTGATCCTGCCCAAACTGAAGTGAATGGAAAACTGCCAATTGGGCTCAAAGGAAAGTGAAAACGAGTCCCCAAATTAGGGAATAATAATAATGATCACTGTGGTAATAAGCTAAGGTTTCAGTGTTCCTGCCACTTTTGCTTTGTGTGGCTTTACTTATTTCCTTTAGGGAGATAATGATATGGGGGCATGTAAAAAGAGTATTTTGCTCATACACAGTAGACACGCAGCTGCCACTTCTGTCTCTGGACTGACATAAATAGAGAGGCTGTATCATAAGCAGTGTAAATTGCAAAATCTCTGTGGAGCTACTGATTTATAGGGATTACCTGGCCTGGCATTTGTACTTCCAACACTGACAAAGGCTGGATGCTTCCCTCTGGGGAAAAGGCCAGTCCGCCGTTACCCTGAGAATACATGCTCAACCTCAGACAAATAACAGACAAGTTATTAAGCTGTTCTTGGTTACCTGATGTCCATTTGAATATCTCTCTTTAGAAACCTGCTATAACTGCTTCTAACTGCAGATTGATACAAATCTTTTATTTATAAAAGAGTTTACCACATGAAACATTGGCTGAATTAAGTGAAGATTATGCACATCCAGTTATTGGTTTTGAGCAAGTTCTGTTTTCTTTTAATGACAAAGGGGCCGTCCTCAAGGCATCAAGTCCCAAACTGCTTACAGTCTCTAGGAAACTCTCACAGAAAGGAAGGTAAAGCCCATCAATGGCCACGTATTTTAAGGCACACGATGATCCAGTGGGCCAAATCATAGGAGTAGAGGTGGGCTGCCATTTCGACTCTTAAATTACCCTTCAGTTTTGACAGACTTCAGCAGCCTCCACAGCTCATTCGGGGTCACTGTGTCCCACTCCTCCTCCCCAGCACCGGGTCAGCCATCTTGCCAGAAGCTGAAAGAAATCTTAGCCCTTTCCTGGCTGCTCACGTTTAGTTTCTGGAATAGATCTGCCTTCTGTGATAAAACTGTGATAAAACTCAGAAATATTGCGTTCCTGCAAGTTTTGTGAAAACGAGTAGCCAGGCACGGCAGTGAGACCTTCTCAGTGCTCACACAGATGGAAAGTCTGAGGCGGCCGCAGCCTCGTCCGCCCCACAAGGCGGCACAAGATGGCCGTCCTGCGCCACGCCACTGGCGCGGCTGGGCCAGCCAAACGCACAGGTGAAAGGGGCAGAAACTCTCCTAGACGTGGCAGAAAGCAAAGATCGTTTGAGGACTGACTCTATGGGCCACAGCAAAGAACTGCAGATACGGTGTAGAGCACGAGCCACAGAAACAAGGCAGACAACTAGAAGTACCCCACCAACGACAGTGTATGAGGAGGAAAGTGGGAGAGCTGCTGAGAGAGTGGGCGGGCGGCCGTTGGGGAGCCGTTAAGAGGGCGGGCGGCCGCTGGAAGCGTTACTTCACGGCGCTTCACAGAACGGGCTCGTGAGGGAGCCAGCCTGCGGGCGGCGGGAACGGGGCTCTCCCGCCCGCAGCCCTGACATCGCCGCGGTAGGATTCCTCAAAGTTTTGCCACCCCGGCGCCGTCCGTCCCAGCAACGGCTCGGAGCCGGGCACGCTACGGGCGGGCAGCGGCGAGCCGCCGGCCGCCAGCCGAGCCGCCCGCCGCGCCCCACCGGGCCCCTCCCGCAGCCCGCCCGGGGCTGCGGCGCGGCAGGGGCGTTGCCAACAGCAGAGCGGGCCGAGCGCCTGAGCCGGGCTGGGCAGCGGCGGAGCGCGGAGAGCACGGCGGGGTCTCCGCCGGGAGCCATGGGGCAGGACTTGCCGTGGCTCAACCACTCCGGCGGCCCGCGAGCGGCGGGCAACGTCTGCACGGCGGACGGGCAGCGCGGCGGGCCCTTCGCCGCCGCCACCGCCGCGCTGCTGGCGGCGCTCATGGGGCTGCTGGTGCTGGCCACGGTGTTGGGCAACGCCCTGGTCATTCTGGCGTTCGTGGTGGACCGGAGCCTCCGCACGCAGGGCAACTTCTTCTTCCTCAACCTGGCCATCGCCGACCTCCTGGTGGGTGAGTTCCGGGGCGCCGGGAGAGGCGGCGGGTTGCGGTCTGCGGCGCTGCACGCGTCACCGCCGAGCTCTGTCCGCAGGCGGCTTCTGCATCCCTCTCTACATCCCCTACGTGCTGACGGGCAAGTGGAGACTCGGCAGGGGCTTGTGTAAGCTGTGGCTGGTCGTAGACTACCTCGTGTGCACCGCCTCCGTCTTCAACATCGTCCTTATCAGCTTCGACAGGTTCATCTCCGTCACCAGAGCGGTAAGGGCTGGGCAAGTGGTCCTGAGGGTGGGCTGCAGGGGCTCCAAGGCCACCCTTTCAAGCAGGATGGTTTGCTTAGGTCACCTGGCGCTCAACCCCATTGCACCTCACCCAAACACCACAGGAGACGGGATATCTAGGCAGTTCCCCTTGGTCCTGGAAATAGTTCTGGGAGTGATCAGCTTTGGCAGAAAAGTCTTTTGCTTCTCACTTTTACAGTGGAAGGGGTACTCTGTTTTAGAAACAGGCACAGCTTATACAGGCTGCTGTTGCAGCTAGAAGGGCAGAGGGAACAAGGTGTGCTCATGTCCTCCCCAGCCACACCTTGGGTAAGCTTAACAAGTATTACCCAGCTGAAACAGACCATCTCCTTCGGAACCTGGCAATGTGCCTGTTGACAACTGATAGTCCACGCCAGCCTCGCTGTATCGCAGCTGCAGCACAAGGCAGAGATAGAACTCCTCGCAATGGGCACCAAACTCTCAAGGAGAATTAGATGTATACAGCTGTGTCTGGTTCAGAAGTGGCAGAACATAAATTAACATCTTTCAAAGGATGCAAATGTTTCCATGTAACAGCCACAGAAATAGCTAGAGCTTTTTGCCCCGGTCATGCAACATGTTGATTACCAAAACCAGAGTAGACTAGACTTTGCAAAATCAAAAGCTAACTTCATTTTCACCTAGACCATACTGCCTTGAAATATTTTGGTTGGTGCTGAAATAACAGATTTTACCTGCTAATAGGTTTCACTCTTCTACACACACTTCTTGGTTATTCTTTAGCCCCCTGTTCCAATCACATTTCTTTAAAATGTTAATTTAGCTTCATTGCTCATTCTAAATCACAGTAAGAGGCACTAATACTTTTTTTGGCAAACAGTACAAAGAGAGGCTGCAATATGTCTTTAACAGTTTATATGCAACTTGGTGTCTTACCAACTTCTTTTTGAAGGGGGAGAAATGAACAGATTAATTCTTAAACAGTCAACACTTACAATTCCTTTATTTTCTAGGTTCTGAATTAGCCATGAATTTTGCTTTCATAAACCAAACTCTCATGACTATACACATAGTATGAATATATAGACTGGGTGGTTTCAGAAACAGAAAGGGAAACCGGTCATAATAAATGAAAAAAATAAGCCACTTGAAAATACTTCAAATCAATCCTCCATATAAAAATCCCTCCCCAAGCAGGAGTACAGAAGCTGCCTCTTGGGTTAGGGCAGTATAAGAACATACGAACAGAAATAGACAAAGTTCTAAATTTCTCTCTCTCTCAGTGAAAATGGTAACCTTCCTACAAGACTGCTCCTGAAATCATTAGTAGCTTGGTCAAGGATTGCAAAATTAGACCTGGTTCACACAAACTCAGGATTCCTCAGTTGTGTGGGTATTCTACCGGAAGAGCATTGGGTTTGCACATCAAGATCCACAGATTGGGGCAGTAAACATGAATCCTATACAGAATTCAAGCTTGAGGACTTCATATTCCAAAACACTGTGTGGCCATTGTAGAGATTTGAAGATTGAATTTCAATTCACTATATGAATATTGTCCAGTACACCAGGGAATTAGAATATTGAGAAGTAGATGATCTTGATTTTAAGATTCTACCTAATTCTACTGCTGATACAGTTTACTGACTCAGTATTACATACTTACTATATTTTTTACACCTTAGCTTCTCTACTTTCTAAGTAAGGGAAATTAGTTATTCTTCCCGTAAAGCACTTTGCAGACCACAACACTCCATCTATACATCTTAACTGCAGACAAGAGTCCTGCAAGTACTTCGTAAAAGAATGAAATTATAGATATCAAACAGAAGTAAAAGCTGTTATCCATTAAATTTTTTTGGTGTGATTTTCACATTAAGGAAAAAAAAAAAGGCGCTCTCTCTACAAAGCAGGAAGAAAAGAATTTGCATGGGCGATCTATGAATTCAGATCCTTTTATGTATTTTTAAATGAAATTATTTAAAAATTCTAAATAAGTGAATTTTGAAGGGCCATGTTTTTAGACTTTCTGTAAACCAGTGTGACAGCTAATGCAGCTGAATACGTAAGCAACTGGTGACAACTGTCCTGGTTTCAGCTGGGATAGAGTTAATTGTCTTCCTAGTAGCTGGTACAGTGCTATGTTTTTGAGTTCAGTATGCTAAGAATGTTGATAACACTGATGTTTTCAGTTGTTGCTAAGTAGCATTTAGTCTAAAGTCAAGGATTTTTCAGCTTATGCCCAGCCAGCAAGAAAGCTGGAGGGGCACAAGAAGTTGGCACAGGACACAGCAAGGGCAGCTGACCCAAACTGGCCAACAGGGTATTCCATACCATGTGATGTCATGCCCAGTATATAAACTGGGGGGAGTGGGGGCAGGGTATCGCCGCTCAGGGACTAGCTGAGTGTCGATTGGTGGGTGGTGAGCAATTGCATTGTGCATCATTTGTACATTCCAATACTTTTATTATTGCTGTTGTCATTTTATTAGCATTATCACTATCATTATTAGTTTCTTCTTTTTATATTCTATTAAACTGTTCTTATCTCAACCCACGAGTTTTACTTCTTCTCCTGATTTTCTCCCCCATCCCCCTGGGTGGGGGCGGAGTGAGTGAGCGGCTGCGTGGTGCTTAGTTGCTGGCTGGGGTTAAACCACGACACAACCAATTCTAGGAATAGCAGTGGTCATTTGCTCTGGAAAAGCCTTGGTTTTCTAACTTTTAAGATCTGATGCACGTTCTCAGAGCACATCCAGTCACCTTGATAATGTTTGTTGGAATGGGTATTTCAGAAATAGCTTTTCTGTAGTACTAGGAAGCTTGATAGAACCCTCATCCCTAAACCAAAGTATTATCAACCCTCACAAGTGACAGAGAGCTATATTTCAAGGTAGTCATGTAACTGTTTGAGATACTAGTAATGTATGTGACTTAACTTTTCTCTCTCTCAGGTCAGTTACAGGGCTCAGAAAGGCATGACCAGAAATGCAGTATTGAAGATGATCACTGTATGGATTGCTGCGTTTCTTGTCTATGGTCCAGCCATTCTCAGCTGGGAGCACATTACCCAAAAGAGCATCCTCCCTGAAGGAGAATGTCATGCAGAATTCTTCTACAACTGGTATTTCCTAATGATTGCCTCTACTGTTGAATTCTTTACACCTTTCATCACTGTTATATACTTCAACTTAAGTATTTACCTCAACATCAGAAAACGCACATCCCTCAGAAACGAAAACCTATCACCTGGTGAAGAGGACTGTGAAATGAGTTTCCAGGGGGAAAAAAGGGAACACACTATATTTTTTGTAAAACCTGCTAACAGACACAAATGTGAGAAGAAAGCAAGTAGTCTTTCTCCCCTAAAAAAGGCTTCAAGGCTCAGCCTACACAAGCTTGAGAATCAGTCATTAAATTTGAATGTCAATCAAGACCTTCCACCACTTCAGGTGGAAGTCAAGACCAAGCCTCATAGGAACGGCTTCTACAAAACAACAGAAAACATATACAACACCACCAGGAGAGTGGACATTGGTAATACTATGGCAAATAGATTTAGACTTTCCCAGGATAAAAGAGTAGCAAAGTCTTTAGCAATTATTGTCTGTGTGTTTGGTTTGTGTTGGGCTCCATATACGCTTTTGATGATCATCAGAGCAGCTTGCCATGGGCACTGTGTGCAGTATTCACTCTATGAGACTTCATTTTGGCTCCTGTGGGTGAATTCAGCCATTAACCCTGTTCTATACCCACTGTGTCATATGAGCTTTAGGAGAGCCTTTGTAAAACTCCTGTGTCCAGGAAAAGCCAAAATTCATCCTCATATTTTTATGTAAAAAAAGTGTGAAGGCTGACAATTAATACATCTTGCTTTCAGTGGGAGCATAAACTGGCTAATATTTACCTGAAAGTATTAAGTGCAATGTGCACTGGGTAGTTTATGGAATACTGCTAAGTAGGTAAAAGTGTAGATATTTATGAATGTATAGAAATACAGTCATCCACGTAGCTGGAGAAATCACAGCAATGAAAAGAAAGATGATTTCTCAAAGCTCTTTGGAAAATTACACCAACAGCGTATTTTCTGGTAAGGGTGCACTAACATTAAAGTGCTGAAAAGGGAATACAACATTCATGGCCAATAATTAGAGTTCAGGCTCTCTCACTTATAGTAACTGTAAATATTGCTGGTAAGGAATTTCATAAAGTGTTAACATTGGGCCTGTTATATTTTACCCCCAAACCCACTCTAAGATGCCAAGGGTCTCAGCTGTTAATATGCTTTTTCCCCCCACTTAGTGGCAAGCCAGACAAGATAATGATCAAGGCAAAAAACTAAATATTGGTGTCCAGGAAAAGCATGGGACAAGAGGCACCAGAACAGTCAGGTTACCAGATAAGCTGAGCAATTGTAGCAGGTAAGGGAGCACTGATTTGAGTGGAAAATATGATTGAGAAATAAGAGCGTAGAGTTTTTAGTAGAACTAAGCTCAGGAACAAGAATATAAAAGGGTTTGGAGTTTTGTGATAGGATATAAGAGAACTGAGAGTTTATACACTGGAAGAGTTTCACCGTGAGTTTACTCCCTGAGCTATGACTTCCTGCCCCCTGCCAGGATCCTGCATGGGCAGGAATCTACTCAAGTCGAACCTCTACTCCTTACAGGACTGACAGGTATTACTCTTCTATCTTTTGCTGTAAGTACAGAGTAAGCATAATTAGTCTATGAGATGTATGACAGACAGATCTTGCTATAGACAGAGATTTAGGTAAACTTCCCTTGGAGTCATTTTAAAAACATTTCCAATTAGACTTTTACTAGTCCTGGCTAATTCTGAAAGGAAAAAAAAAAATATTGTTTTCCCCTACACCACCCAATGGATCTATCCATCCATCAAGTCATCAGTGGTAAAAAAAAAAAAAAAAAAAAGTATTACTTGAAGTGTTTAGACATTTTCCAAGTCATGCATCATGAATAGGATGACTCTTTAAAAAAGTCTTAAAATTTACAGCCTTGCTATTGACCATGAGTATGCAAAAACAAGAACGTAAACAACTACATACTGTTTCTGCTATTCTGCCTCTGCCACAAGAGAAGATCACACAGCTAGATCCTGAGTTTTGACTAGATTTGTCCCAGGAGAGGTATCAATTTGAACATCACTAGTGATACAAGTTTGTTTCCACCATCACAGGTATTTTCTACGTAGCTTAACAGACACTTTCCTTTGCTGACAAGTGATAGCTATTGAACAGCCATAGTTGTCCATTGCCACAGCCAAAATGCATGCTAGTACAGTTGATCTTAAAGTTTACAGACATTGTTTTGAAATTATTTACTTTGTAACATTTCAATAAATGTAATTAAGAACTGTGCAAGAGTTGTAACTTTGTAGCCTTAACAAGCAGTACACAGGAAAAAGCACTAGCCTACAACATTTGGGTAATTGCAGTTGAAACTGCAAAACCATTATTCAAAGACAATTCTTAAGTTACAAGGACCGACCTTGAGTATTAAACAAACATGGTTAGCAAATACTGTAAACTAGGAGGGCATATCCCTGCTATATGAATGTATCTACATGAACACAATAATCATCTTCTGCTATGGATGTTTTATAACAAAACAATCAGCTTAACGGTTCTCTTAAGAGAAGAGCATCAACAGATACAGAGCAGCATTAAGATTTTTGAATAGCATTAATTATACCACTGGGCAAGTAAAGCCATTAGATTATCTCTCCATTCCTCCTCCCCTCCAAGCCAGACTTATACATCAGTAGATAAATGATCTAATTGTTGTCTACTCCATAATTCTTACTTCCCTAAGATCATATTTGCCTTTTTCAGAAAACGGGTAGTACTAAATTATTGGACACTCCCACCAAGGTCTCATTCACGATCCAATCAAGCCAGGACAATTTTCACAACAGTGGTGAACTTAAGGAGTAAGGAAGTTCAGTCAGTTAGCTTTAGACCATTACATTCAGTTAAGGTAAAACAGACATTTCAAAGCTTTCAGCAACCGGCATTAACCTACAGACTATAGCAGTTTTCACAGGAGTTGCCATTGGCAATTGCTCTACTGCTTAGTTTCCCACAGCTTTTAATTGCCACTCATCTCTCTTGTACAGACCTAGAATCCAGTAGGATTCTCCACCACTCTCTCAAAATATGTCATAAAAGCATTCTGAAATGTGAACACACATCATCTCAGCATCATTTGGAAAAATAGTGGTTTTGAATGATAAACTTCTACATTAGAAACGCTAGCAGCCTCCCAGCTTGTCCAGGTTAACTATGCCTTGATTTTTCTGTCCCTACAAAACAGTTCTTTTGCTTTTATCAGAAGGTTCAACATTAGCATTGGGTTCAACAGTGGGCTCTGAAAAGACATGAAACAACAGGTGTTAATAGCAACTTTATTGTTTCACTGGTGCAAAATCATGATACTGAATAAACTTGTGTAATGCATTTTCCCCTAAATTTACAGTAATGAAGGTTATACATATCTATATAGATTGCAAATTCTCTATTTTTATACTATTTGGAACAAAATTATCTTGATAAATATGCCCTGTGCACAGTACTGGCCCTCACTGAATGTCACAGAGCCTTAATATGCAAAATATAACTTCTGTTTTGAACATGGTACTTTAAAACTCTCCAAACATGCATTAATATATTCTAGTTTTTAGGGAAAAATATTACACTTAGTCTTAACTTGCATTAAAAGAAAAGCACAAGCAGAATCTGACATACAATAATCCCAAAAATCTGATGCTCTGTAAGGATCAGACACAGTTTCAGATGACAGTCACTGCCAGTTTAGAACTCTAGTGCTACAGAAGCAACAGTGAACAGACAGAAGAGAAATCAGAACCGAAGAGCCCTACCATGTCACATGGATTTCAAAGAAAGTTTCAGCCATGCTAACTGATGAAACCTGTAGTTGCTGGTCCAACCTTTCAAATTTGTTAGAGTACTCAACACAAGTGTTTGAAGTGCCAGACTGAACACATGAATGTTAACTTAACTTGACATTTCTGAAAGGCACAACCTATGAATCTATCTTAAAAAAAACATATGGTATGTAACTGAAAAGAAATAAGTACAGTGTGTATCTTCCTAAAGAACAAGACCTTCATAAATTGGCCCCTCAGATTCTGGTGATTCCCTCCTCAGACGCAAGTGCTCCAGTGTGTTGTGAAAGTGTTTGTTAATCTGTTCTGTTTCTTCAGTAGACTCAAGGTTTGGGAGATCTTCTCTTATCTTCTGTATAAGCTGATTCAAAACCTGAATTGTCACCTACAGGACAATATAAACAGAACAAAAGTCATCAGCAAGACCTGTGCATAAGTGCATAGACATTAGTTTTAACAGGCTCGTTTCTAAACTATTGGTATTTAGACAGTTCTTAACAATATGGGTAAGACTGTATGCAGACAAACTGTTGGACACTGCCTTCTCTTGCTCCTCATAGGACCATTCTGATTTCAGAGTTTTGTGGAAACTCCCCCCATCCCAGCAAATGTGAAGAACTTTTAAGTCATGAACCTGATAGCTTTGTAAGTTTTACCACAGCATTTCTCCCCAGTCTATTCAATACAAATTTAAAAAGCTTTAAACAAATAAAGCACGTAATCAGATTGTCTATGCACTCTAACATAATGTTTCTTGTAGAAGTCAGTCAGGATGGCAATATCAGATTTAAAGTTATTCTTGGTGACCAAGTCATTACCTAGGAAAGTATGGCTGCCCATGGTGTTAAGTCCAGCGCTACACAGACCACCACAGCACAAAATGCACCGCAGACCACCACTATATCCAGAGACTATTTTTACATCTGCCAAGTGCTTTGAAATTCAAAGTTTTATTTTCATCTCCATCAGACACAGCATCTCCTACACTAGAGCACTACTATAGCGGGAAGCCAGTTCAGTTGTTGGAAAGTCAGCAAATCCCTAAAATCTCTTTAGACATTCTCTCAGAACTACAGGGTATAAATTAACATCTTCTGTTGATCAAATGATGACATCAGATGGGATGTTGATCTCTACTTGACCAAGCAGCTTTTTCAAACTGGGTAAGTTTACTAGTTATCTGCTACCAGAAAATGTATGAGGTAACAATCTCAGATTTCAGATGCAGAATTTAAGCTGGTACATGAGATGTCCTATCTATTTCTTGAAATTAAAGCTTATACCAACCATTTGTGGTGTGCTTGGCAGTGACCTTGAACAGCTGTAAATTTTCTTTCCCTTATGTACATATTAAGTTAGGTACCTCTAAAGTTAGAATCTTACTACTTTCTCATATAAGTCCCAGTAAGTTTTGATTTAATAAATATTTCAGGTATCCAAGTCTCACAATATTTAAGTTCATAACTACACTGCAAATGTTTGGTGTTTTCCCCCATGTACAAGAATGAACTTTTATTGACAATTTTACTAGCATATCAAGAACTGACTACTCTGTTGTTATTACCAGAACTTGTGCATCTCATGAGAGACTACAGAGCAAGTTGAAGAGACATGATTTGGGGCAGAAGGGTGAATGAAAAGCTTAAAGAAATACTCTTTAAAAAAGATGCTATGGAAAGAATGCATTTTCACTCACCGCCTCATTTTCCTTTTCATAAAAATAGATATATCTATTCAGAATTTCTATGAAAAGTTGGACTTGCAGAGAAGGATCCATGCACTGATTTGCTATCTTCAGAGCCTTCTTTAGGCATTCCATCACTCTTTTTCCTCCATGAAGCTAGAAGGGAAAACCCAAAAGTTACAAGAAATAAAAGAACCTTAGGGAGCTCCAGTATCTCTTCCCTTCACACATATATGGCATTTCCTGGTGGTCCACCACAGAAACACAGACACACAAAAACTGTGGAGAACAAGCTGTCACTGAAAGCTTACCTTGCCTGAGTGCCACCAATTTTAAGTTTTGTCAAATCAGGCAATAACATGAACAGTTGTTGAAAGCCTTCAATTATGAGATCAATGAACTGAATTTTGTAGTAAGTACACTAATGCATACCTCAAGAAACAGATTTCAAACACTGCTCTTCACAACTGCTTATGTGACAAGCCTCAAAGAACACACAATTTGTTTGGGTTTTTTGTTTGGTTTTTTTTTTTGTTTGGTTTTTTGGTTTTTTTTTGTTTGTTTGTTTTTTGTTTTTTTTTTTACATTTAACTTCAACAACTTGTATCTTTAATTTGGAAGTCTAGTAGTTCACGTGCAAACACAGCTATTATAATAAACACATGCAAAATGCAGACTGTACTTTGACAGCCAGTCTTAAACTAGTTTACACTCCAAAGCTTGCACAGTACTTCAATCCTTAAATTTGGGGTTTCTCCATTTTTGTATTTATGCAGCTTACACTGCAGTGATATTTAGAAGCTTCATGTATTAGGACACATTCCAACCAAATTACATCAGTAAGTGATATATCTACTTCAGAAGTAAGTGCCTTCAGAAGAAAGGCAGAACTATGTTACTGAGGTAGGATGTGTTACACTGCTGTCGCTTTGTTCTTACCTCCTCTCCATTCTTGTCAGTATTTCGGCCAGACCAAAACAGATGGGCACAAGTGCTCACAGCCCGGCATTGGTCTGGCTTCTTAAGGAGCTTAGAGGCTGCCAGCGCACACTGAGTCCTCAAAGGCTCATGGTTCTCCTCACTGAAGCACTTCATCCTCTCAAATGTCCCAATTATCAAGGTGATTGCAGCCAGCTGTGCTTTTGAATCACTGATTTCATCTTCATATAGAGAGAAAGCCTAGTCAAGGGAGAAGCAAGACTCTTAATCGCTGCTTTAGAACACATCAGAAAAAAAAAAAACAAAACCAAAACCAACCAAAACCAACAAATCACACCTGCTAGTGACATGGCAGGAAAGTGTCCAGTTTTACATTTGCTAAAAGCTTCAGGCAGCAAAAAAGATCTTTCACTGAGAGTGTCAAAATCAAGTTAAATCCACAGACTGGAAATAAGTCTCACAAGAAATACTTCTTACTTAAGTGGTCATAGTAAACAAATAAGATGCTACATATAATCTGAAGATTGAGTTTTTCCATTTCAAGCATCTGTTCAAATACGGAACTCCAGTAGCAGAAATAGTCCCTGAAAAGGATTTGGTTCTTTGAAACACACAAAACAGTAGAGCAGAAGTTGAGTGGTAGGTCAGTGACCACACAGTAGGTAAGAAAAGTGTTTGCACTGCTGCTGCGTGGCTGAAGAGCCTTGAGAGAACGCACAAGACTAAAAATCTTGAATCATATCTCTAACAGAAGGTAAATAATTGTCACGCTGCTCTTGTCTTCAGAATTGTGCTACAATAGCAACTGATACAAGACAGTGAAGAAAAGCTGAGGTTATCAGCAACTCAGTCTAAGAACATGCATTAGTAGCAGTATTAGAGAAAAGATTTAGGACAAAGCTTGCAATATGGATAACATGAAATACATTGGTTCTCTATCTGATGGGAAGGTTTTTGGAACAAGTAAGGCTTAAGACCAAGTAACAGGTTTAAATGCATTCTCAGAGTAGTTTATAATAGGTTTCAATACAAGGATTTTAATTAGCAAAGCCCAGCATGGCAGTTGTGAACACTGCAAATTTTAGAGAACTTCCAAAGAGTGCTTGTGGTCAGGGCAATACCAGCTAGGTAACAGGAACTGGGAGACAGTCTTAGAAGCAGTGAAGGAGTATTTTATGTTGAGAAAGCTACACTCCTCCAGTGAACCAACTATGTAAGTAGGAGGCAGCATTGCAACATACCACATGTTGTCAGACTGAGTATTCAAATAAGTAGTAATGGAGCTTAATTCCACAGCAGCCTGGGAAGCAAGAATGAAAATAAGGAGTTTCCACCTAGTAGCATTAGCTGTCAATTGTTTCAGATGTTTTAATCACACCGGATGGCTCAGCGTTCAGGAAATCTACCCAAGCCAAATTTAAGGTAGCACAGGACAGTAATAGTTGGACGCTCACCTGGGACATGAATTCATAGGCCACAGTTTCATGATTTTCAAAGCCAATCTCTCCTGCAGCCAGTGCTCCTTGTAGGAAGAGACGAAGAGGCAGCTCTGCCAGTTCTGCTTTGATCAGAGCACTGATGGTCTGATGAGCAAACGAGAAGATCTTCTGGCACTTCTTTTCCCATTTGTCATCCTAGAGAAGTGAAACAAGTCAAAGCTTGAACAAGACTATTGCTATAAGGAAAAGAGAATTTAAATTGTAATAAGATCTGTCAAGTGGTCCTGTCTGTTGTCTTCTGCATGCCACTCCAGCCACTTATTTACTGAAGTAGTAGTGAGTGCCCTAGCAGTATTGTGTTGACCTCAGTGGGTCTTCAAAGTATTTCTTCCATTTACAAAAAGTTCACACCCATTTTTCCTACCAGCTCATAGAAACCTTCCTCAGAAGTCTACACTGAATTGCAGTTATCACAGCTATGCTTAGAACATAACTGAGCAAAAGCCTAATTAGCTAAGTGGAGAAAAATTCTGTTCAGTCTAGAGCATCAATCAGAAGTGGAAGACAATTTTAAAACATTCATTTTGAGGAGTGTTTTAACAAACAGCATTTTAACTTATTTCCCCACAATATATCCCCCACAATAAGGGAAAATACATATTTAAGCTATCTCAATCAGAAAGCATTAAAGGGCCAAAATGGATCAGTGATTTTTTTAGTGTGCACTTTTGCAACTACCGTGTAAGTTAACCTACAAAGAAGCACTTGCTTTTAGAAACATTAAAATAGTATAGCTACAGACTTAGAAGTTGATGAATTTCAATATCCAGATTTAAGTCAGTTTCATGCTATCACTTGCAGTGTCATAGTTCTCTGGTCTCCATGTAAAACCACATATCAGTCACCTTCATGAATAAACACAACTAGCCAATTTCTGCTTCACCATTCCTCAAGTGCTGAGGTAATTTAATATGAATTGATAAAAATCCTCCTTAAATTGGAAAGCATTCACACCTCAAGTAAAAAAAAAAAAAAAAAAAAAAAAAATCTGCCTTGAGCAAAAAAAACCCTAGCATTCTGTATCAAGTCTTAGCATACTGTAGCCAGACAAAATGCATTTTTAAGAAAGCCAAAAAGAAGCAAGTATACAAGAGTTACCTATAGGTCAGCTTACCACTTTGGAGTTCTCCTTGTAGCGAAAAGCAAGCTGGTATGCAGCAAAAACCAGTGGTGGCAGTGTAAAACGAATACGTTGGTTCCCACCTGCACCAAAGTGTTTCCGGGCAGTATTTAGGATCTGAAACAGAAGCACTGTAAGCTTAGAGAACTCTTGAAAGAGGTGTCTTATTCGCCTCTATAACTTAATCTGCACTCTATGGAACAAGAGCATCAGAAAGACATGGTGTTAGCATCAGATAAATTACAGTATTCTGGGGGAAGTACATCCAAGTCGCTTTACTTGAAATAAATTTGTGCAGTCTCTGTAGCTTTTTATGTGGTATTTGCCCAAAGTTTTCCTACAGCTGCTTAGGAAGTGTTAGGCAACGCTTGTTGTATTGTATTAACTGCAGATACATTTTGGATTGTTCAGTGAGATGGAAGTTGCCTGAGCTTGCATTTAATAATGACATCGGATACATTCTTTCCTCAACTCAGTGGAAGCTACAAAAAGGACTATTCTTTCCTAAGCCTGTAAGAAAGTAAAAGAAAGAAACCAAGTTTCATGAAACAAAACACATATGGCTTCTCATACTCTGAGAGAAAGACTATA
This sequence comes from Aquila chrysaetos chrysaetos, assembly GCF_900496995.4. Taxonomy (NCBI): domain Eukaryota; kingdom Metazoa; phylum Chordata; class Aves; order Accipitriformes; family Accipitridae; genus Aquila; species Aquila chrysaetos. The sequence goes on from NC_044012.1 coordinate 14,850,366, forward strand.
GTGCCACATTCTGGTGGCCACACCTGCAACTTTTGCCATTTTCCCCTGGTTTTAGTTTTTCATTATGCTTATTAACGACAGCTTCTTTTATTGCCTTTCTCAGTTTTGAGCACAAGCTGCACACACAACATGAACGTGATACTTTTCTGCCTATCACCCTTGTTCTAAACCTGTGGAGAAAGACTAAGGAGCTCTACTTGTTTGTAGTTAGCTTCTACTTTTGCCCTTATTTGGGGATTATTTCTATCTATTGATAGAGTTAGTCATGTATTCTCATAACTAGAATTCTCTGCATCATTTAAAGTGAGATACTGTGAAAGAGCTGTGAAAATCCCATAGCCTCAGATTTTCTCCTACTGTTTCTGTAATGCAGGAAAATGATACAAGCATTTGTGATGCTCATCAAGAAGCTATTAAGCATTTTTACTAAAAGGTGTTAAGTAGCTTACAAAATTCTATCCAAAAGGTAATTTGACAACTCCTATGATGGCATTTAAAGGTGGCCAATCCAATTAAAGCTAAGCATTGCTAGATGAGAAAGACAACAGCCTGATATGCAGAAGCTTTGCAAAAACAGCTTCAACACCTCTAGCTATTCAAAGTCTTTTGGACTAAAAATACATCAACTCCCTTAGTGCCAGCATCCCTTTGAGGAAAGTTTTGTTCTCTATTAGCAAAAAAACCCCACGTGGTTATCTTGGCTTTTCCTGTATGAATATGGTACTTGCTAGCTGCAATCAACCCATATAGTTCTTGAAATGAATGAGAACCTGGTTGACCTTCCTGCCTTACTCCAGCAATATTCAGAAATAACACAGGCAATGAAAAGCAAGTCCTGAAACACAACTGCCTCCAATCCTTGTACAGGCCTTAAAGCTATGCTGCTCCCCATTACAGAAGCTGCAGCAAAGCTCTACATTTCAAGCAAGAAATTTTTATACAATACTTAAACCCAAGCTAAATGAATACCAGTGATGTCATGTCTAGCTTCTCCTGGAGTACATTGGTCTATTCTCACTGTTTATACAGTATGATATTGCTGCAACTTTAAAACTAAGTCAGCCAATTTTATTTCAGGCATGCTAACTGTAACTTCACAGTAGTCCCTACTCAGGCCTGAGCTCTGACTAGAGCTAAATCTAGCTGCTGCAATCTGTAACAGCATCCAACTTCAGTACATCTTCTGCCAGCTTCTCCAATGGATTCTGCATAGACAGAATATCCCTGTCCCTCTGCCCCCAACACACTTCTCAATATAGGAAGATCATTTAAACTTGAAATAAACTAAAGCCAGAAATAGCAGATTAACATCAGAGCGCTACATAAAGCTTTGATGGATCAACTCAAACTGTTACAAGTAACAAAGCGTGAGTTTCAAGGCCATATCAAACCTGCTATTAAGGATGGACCAAGCAGAGAGGAAAAACATTTGTAACCACTAAGCAGAAATATACTACATGCTGTAAGATGACCATATACCTACACTAATTAAAATCTATGAGGCCAAACATATTAGCTGTATTTTCTGAGCTTTTTTGTGTATTTTGATACCAAGAGAATGCAAATGGCACAGTGCTCCAGATTTCACTTGCTGCTTTTTAGCTAGATGGTTAAATAAAGTTGTCAGAATGTTAATTAAGAGTTACCACAAACTAATATATTTACATCCAAACTGCCACCTCATGGGACAAGAAGTTTAAATCCACAAATGCTTTTAAGTTCTTGCCTGCTTTTCCAAATAAACAACATTTCATACTACCATTAAAGGTGTCATACATAATGTTTTCTGAGTTTGCAGTGCCAGAGCAGTGATGTCCCAGCTCCCAGCTACACTAAATTCCTGTATAGTAAATAATGCACGAACTGACAGTTCAGAGAGCACAAGCATTCAGAAGCACTGATCAACATACCAGATACTGTTGGTCAGGGTCATCTGAACGCAAAAGATGAATAAATCTTCCCACAAGACTCTGCTCATCAGCAAAATCCTCAGGGTCAGGATCTTCAGCAGGCTGATCCGGTTGATCCTGGATCAGTGTGGATACCAAATTCATGATAGCATCAACCTGTTAAAGGCAATATAAACTCTGTTTAAACCAGAGTAGTCTATAAGCATAAGTTGACAGCAGCTGGGAACATCTTTACAGCCATTCATAGCGCTGACAAAGCCCTAGGAAAGTCTATTAGATGGTGATACTTTAGGACATATTTGCCTTACTCCCTGAAGAAGGGTCCCTCTTAGCACAAGTGGGACAGCACAGCAGTACAGAGGAAATTCAGATTCCAAAAGTACCATCCAGCCTTCTTTAGGTAACAGGCCTAGTCTTAAGGGTATTCAGGGTCTTTGTTCAAACCTCACAGAAGTAGTTCCTAGGATGACATTAGGTAAGATGTGCAAAGACAAGATATCTAAGAACATGGGTGGAAGAATTATCAAGTGGGATAAAGCCTCTACTACCAAGATGGGGAGGTGGGGGCATGCAGGGGCATGA